>NC_064614.1:884427483-884743929 GCF_023898315.1 Schistocerca nitens | reverse complement strand
CAAGAAAATGCATACCAAATTCCCCCTCTGCATGACAACACAAGGCCTCACAGAAGCCTGTGCACCAGAGAGGAGCTCACAAAGCTTCACTGTTCTCCCTCATCCACCCTACAGCTAGGATATCGTACCCCGCCTAACTTACATCTGTTTGGCACAATGAAGGATGCACTTTGCGGGAAGCAGTACGCGGATGATGTGACGGTTGTTGATGCAGCAAGACGTTGGCTCTGACGTCGACCAGCAGAGTGGTACCATGAGGCTCTTAACTGTCTGAACTTACGGGTAGGTCGGAGCACTGTAGTCACACACGAGAGGGCTTCACTGTGCCTACGTGAAAGCCGTACCTTTGCAGTCGTAGGCACTCATAGTTGGTAATTTGGGCGTCCATCGAAATTTATCCAAAGGGGTGGGGGGGTGGGGAGGGGGAGGGGGATGCGGGATCCAGAAGTTCCTATTTTGATACAACTGACTGGTCGAGTTTGGAAAGTACAGGAAGTATACAAAGTTCAAGGTGTCTTAACCTTTAACAGTTATCCAATCAATATTTTTTTGAAGATAGATTGCACCTAGATTACAGCTATACCTTAAAGGTAGGTATATTTCATCAGTATATCCGAAATACATATTTTTCTGTCATTAATATGAATATGACTGTAGCAAACCCTCGGAAAAAATATGAAACTCGTTGGTAGAACAAACTCTTAACAGCGTAAGAGTCAGGCAAAATGGTCTTTGGCTCTGAGCACTATGGGACTTAACTTCTAAGGTCATCAGTCCCCTAGAGCTTTGAACTACTTAAACCTAACTAACCCAAGGACATCACACACATCAATGCCCAAGGCAGGATTCGAACCTGCGACCGTAGCGGTCGCGCGGTTCCAGACTGTAGCGCCTAGAACCGCTCGGCCACTCCGGCCGGCAAAAATGGTCTTTTTTCCCTGGTTTGGCACGTTATTGTGCAGGTATGGCAACCGGATAACTGAACTCATTTGGATTTCGAGCATGGTTGCACTCCCATACAGTTTAAGAAGGTCAACCTTCTAGATCTTGATATTTCACCTTTTCTTTTCCTTTCATTGAGGGCAGAAATTTTGTATTTTCTTCTGTTTCTTGGGCCTACAGGTGAAGTATAGGTGAACACATCTACATTATAGCATACTTTGCTACAGTCCCTCTACCGTATAAAACTAAAGTCCAAGCAAGCCTTGACAGGTCATACCGAGATTAAGACGTGAACAAGTGAAAGGGTTATTGTTGCTGGACTTGCGGACGGGTGTCGGGCAGGTATAATTCAGCAATCCAGAATGAGATTTTCACTCTGCAGCGGAATGTGCGCTGATATGAAACTTCCGGGCAGATTAAAACTGTGTGCCGGACCGAGACTCGAACTCGGGACCTTTGCCTTTCGCGGGCAAGTGGTCCCTAGTTCGAGTCTCGGTCCGGCACACAGTTTTAATCTGCCAGGAAGTTTCATAATGCAGCAATGTTTGTACTGTAGTAGGTGTTGTAACTGGTCCTTTCTGTATCTAAGTAAGGGCTGTCCAAGGAAGTGACAGAGAAAAGATCGGATACTCCATTTCGGCAATGTTCCACCAACATTGCAAGACAACACCGAACCTGCCGCCACGGCAAGAAAACAGTATGACTTTCAGAGAACAACCTGACCAACCAAATTACGCAGTATTTACGAAAGCCACTGTCTTACCCCATGAATGTGGCTGAGTACAATGAGAGACAATCATTTCTGCAAATACAAGAAAATTCTGAAATTAATAAAAAGTCTACCGCAGATGTCAGCAAAATGGGACGAGTGCACCCTCTTGCCCGTTCTCACCACTTGTGGACACCTATGGCTGGTACACTGTTCTACATGTCTTCCGAATCTAGAGTCGTTTGTACCTTCCCTCCACTGTAGTGTCTTCATTCACAAACCATAGTGTCCAGCTCCCGTGCTTCGCCCTCCCAATCAGATGTACCGTTCTGCCTAACTGGACACGAAACGTTCACTACGGTAGCGGTGCTAGCGGGCGAAGATGCGGCTTTGCGGGTGTGACACGTGTCCGTACGAAGTCGTGGTTTTCCAGCCGTGAGAGAGCGCGACGCGACGCGACGTGGCGCTATCGATCTGACGTGCAGTGACTGAACTTCAGAGGGCGAGCTGCCGTAACACAATCGCCAACTCGTAACTCGGTTCACATACTGCGGCGAGACTTACACGGTAAATTAAGTTGTTTCTGCCGTTCCCGAGACTCTGGCACTGTTTGTAGCTTCCGACAACATATGTGGTTACCGGTCAATTCCATGTTCTAGTTACTCAGTTTTTCGTCTTTTTTTCCAGTGTTTTATTGAAAGTAACTAATGGAAAGCGCTGGAAGGAACTGCTACAACCAAATCAAAGTATATGTGAATGCATACACTGTTAATGAAAAGCTCTCGGGTTTCCAGCCGCCTGGCAGTGTTAAAATACCGTGAAATTTCGAAGAGTTTCATACCCATCATCTACTGGCGAAGTGCAGAGATAAGCGGAAGTGGTAATATATACTAGTGCTACGTTGACAATGTAGGGTGTACATGAAGTCAGGGAACACTTTCAATTATTTATTGCACAAGAACCAAACATTGTACAGACCTCATACTTATGTCATTTTGAAGAGAAACCGTAACATTTTTTTTTTCATGTATACCACCACAGCGCAGTTTGTTAATTTGCTGATAGTCAGCGCTAGTCGCAAACATGGCGAGTTCAGGTGCGGAGCGAGCTTTCTGTGTGTTGGAGTTTGACATCGCCTCCCCGATCACCAGTTCTCACTCCCTGAGGTTTTTTTATGGGGACACATTGAAGATCTGGTGTATGTACCGCGTCTACCACGTGATGTAGCAGAGCTACGGGAGAGAATACGGGAAGCAAATGCCACAGTCAACGATGCCATGCTCGGATAGGTATGGCAAGAATTCGATTATCGTATTGACGTCTATCGGGTCACTCATGGTTCGCATATCGACTGTTTGTAAAAAAAAAACTTTTAGAGTTCCTCTTCAAAACGCAAATTGTATGACATCTGTATAATTTTTAGTTCTTGTGCAATAAACAATTGAAAGTGGTCACGAACTTTATGTACACCCTGTACTTTTGTGGTGCGAAAGGATGGCAGATAGAGGTTGGATAAGTTTGTGGACCACCTTAACGGCATCGATCAAAACACAGCACTCACTGTGGAAACAGAGGACAATGGTTGTCTCCTTTCCTGGATATAGTAATAAAGTAGAAGGCAGATGGTAAACTAGTCCATGCAGTATATTGTAAGAAGACCCACACATAGCTGTAACAGCACGCAACGAGCTGCCACCATTCCACGCAACGGAAGACAATGCTAACAACCCTAGTACATAGTGCACGCTTCATCTGCCATACAGAAAGCCTCCCAGCCGAAATACAACACCCGAAGGAAGCGTTCCGCAAAAATGGGTACGGGCTAGTAGGGCATACGAGAAAAGATTCAGTAAACTGGGGACTGGGGACGTCTCTCAGCCAAAACTGTGCGGCTACTTGAACATACGACGTAAAAACTGTCTTCCGACCACCGCCTAAGAGGCGAAAGACAAATTATAACTGAACGTACCTGGGATGTAAATCATCGGCTGCGAATGTGGTCACCACTACAGCTGCGAGTAGCACATTAGGCGTTTATGACTGGACACTCAGGGATATCAGCGATAGTAAACGTACACTACTGGCCATTAAAATTGCCACACCACGAAGATGACAAGCTACAGAGGCGAAATTTAACTGACAGGAAGAAGATGCTGTGATATGCAAATGATTAGCTTTTCAGAGCATTCACACAAGGTTGGCGCCGTTGGCGACACCTACAACGTGCTGACACGAGGAAAGTTTCCAACCGATTTCTCATACAAAACAGCAGTTGACCGGCGTTGCTTGGTGAAACGTTGTTGTGAAGCCTCGTGTAAGGAGGAGAAATGCGTACCATCACGTTCCCGACTTTGATAAAGGTCGGATGTAGCCTATCGCGATTGCGGTTTATCGTATCGCGACATTGCTGCTCGCGTTAGTCGAGATCCAATGACTGCTAGCAGAATATGGAATCGGTGAGTTCAGGAGGGTAATACGGAACGCCGTGCTGGATCCCAACGGCCTCATATCACTGTTAGTCGAGATGACAGGCGTCTTATCCGCATGGCTCTAACGGATCGTGCAGCCACGTCTCGATCCCTGAGTCAACAGATGGGGACGTTTGCAAGACAACAACCATCTGCTCGAACAGTTCGACGACGTTTGCAGCAGCATGGACTATCAGCTTGGAGACCATGGCCGAGGTTACCCTTGACGCTGCATCACAGACAGGAGCGCCTGCGATGGTGTACTCAACGACGAACCTGGGTGGACGAATGGCAAAACGTCATTTTTTCGGATGAATCCATGTTCTGTTTACAGCATCACGATGGCCGCATCCGTGTTTGGCGACATCGCGGTGAACGCACATTGGAAGCGTGTATTCGTCATCGCCATACTGGCGTATCACCCGGCGTGATGGTATCGGGTGCCATTGGTTACACGTCTCGGTCACCTCTTGTTCGCATTGACGGCACTTTCAACAGTGGACGTTACATTTCAGATGTGTTACGACCCGTGGCTCTACCCTTCATTCGATCCCTGCGAAACCCTACATTTCAGCAGGATAATGCACCCCCGCACGTTGCAGGTCCTGTACGGGCCTTTCTGGATACAGAAAATGTTCGACTGCTGCCCTGGCCAGCACATTCTCAAGATCTCTCACCAACTGAAAACGTTAAGTCAATGGCGGCCGAGCAACTGGATCGTCACAATACGCCAGTCACTACTCTTGATGAACTGTGGTATCGTGTTGAAGCTGCATGGGCAGTTGTACCTGTACACGCCATCCAAGCGCTGTTTGACTC
Source organism: Schistocerca nitens (assembly GCF_023898315.1). Taxonomy (NCBI): domain Eukaryota; kingdom Metazoa; phylum Arthropoda; class Insecta; order Orthoptera; family Acrididae; genus Schistocerca; species Schistocerca nitens. The sequence goes on along the minus strand of NC_064614.1, from coordinate 884,738,991 downwards.
AATGCCCAGGCGTATCAACGCCGTTATTACGGCCAGAGGTGGTTGTCCTGGGTACTGACTTCTCAGGATCTATGCACCCAAAGTGCGTGAAAATGTAATCACATGTCAGTTCTAGTATAATATATTTGTCCAATTAATACCCGTTTATCATCTGCATTTCTTCTTGGTGTAGCAATTTTAATGGCCAGTAGTGTAGCATCAAGGAAGACCACACCTTTGACTTTCATAACACCAAGGTGCTATGTCGTGCTGTTGGGGGAGCATTATAAAGGAATCCACTGAATTAAGGATTCACGAGAATCCGGTCAGCAGGCTCGAAGGACACCAACCGAGTCGGCGCGAAATCCCACGTTAGCGGCAATGGGACGAGGGCGCGACCAGCACCGTCCAGCACGCAAGACGCGGAAAGCCCACTCCAAACTCACCAACCCCTCCGCCCATCGGCAGGAAAGCGCGCAGCCGCCCGTCGCCAGATGGAGGCAAGCACACCGTTAGTATAAATATTATGACACTTCGCCAGAAGACGATGGGTGTGACACTCTTCGAAACGTCGCGATATTTTAACACTGCCAGTCATATGGAGACCAGAGAGCTTTCATCAAATCTGTTAAGTTACAACAATTTTTTGTAAATCAGCGAAACTTCACAGAAATAACCATTGATGGGTTTCTATGTGACCTCATCATTTCACTTCATTGAAAGTAACCTCATCTCAATGTCACTGGCATCTTAATTAACCATGCAGTTAATAAATTTCCTCCATTATAAAAACAGTGAGCAGCTGACTGCGTTCGTATCAGCCACAGTTTACATATTTCTCATAACCTAACACTAAATGGGTCTGTTAATTGTCGAATTCAGATGCATTTGTGCAAAGTCCATTACGTTCTGCTACGTCTCTGAGCCCCCCACTCATGTTTATAATGCCACTGTAACTGTCCTTCCTTTTCGCTCCTGAAATAATAAAGCGATAGGATGTGTGTGTGTGTGTGTGTGTGTGTGTGTGTGTGTGTGTGTGTGTGTGTGTGTGTGTGTGCAGCCACTAGTTTCTTTCAGTCTGTTCTCTGTATAAAAGAACAGACCGAATGTTGCACACGACTTGTCATGAATATGACACATAACACTAGAACTAAACTGAAGGCCAAAGAAACTGGTATAGGCATGCGTACTCAAATACAGGTAGAATACGGCGCTAAGGTCGACAACGCCTCTATAGGACAACAAGTGTTTGGTGCAATTGTTAGAGCGGTTACTACTGCTACAATTGCAGGTTATCAAGATTTAAATGAGTTTGAACGTGGTGTTGCAGTCGGCGCACGAGCCATGGGACACAGTGTCTCAGAGGCAGCGATGAAGTGGTTATTTTCCCGTAATAACATTTCACTAATGTACCGTGAATAAAAAATCCCGCAGGAACGACACCAACGACGACTAAATAGAATCGTTCAACCCACCAGATGTGCAACCTTCCCGCAAATTGCTGCGGATTCCAATGCTGGGCCATCAACAAGTGGCCGGCCGCTGGTGGCCGAGCGGTTCTGGCGCTACAGTCTGGAACCGCGCGACCGCTACGGTCGCAGGTTCGAATCCTGCCTCGGGCTTGGATGTGTGTGTTGTCCTTAGGTTAGTTAGGTTTAAGTAGTTCTAAGTTCTAGGGGACTTATGACCTCAGCAGTTGAGTCCCATAGTGCTCAGAGCCATTTGAACCAACCATCAACAAGTGTCAGCGTGCGAACCATTCAACGAAACATCATCAATATGGGCTTTCGGAGACGAAGGCCCACTCGTGTACACGTGATGACTGCGCGACACAAAGCCTTACGCCTCTCCTAGGCTCGTTAGCACTGACATTGGACTGTCAATGACTGGAAACATGTTGACTGGTCGGACGAGTCTCGTTTCAAATTGTATCGAGCAGATCGTTGTGTACGGGTATGGAGACAAGTCAGCAGGGGACTGTTCAAGCTGGTGGAGGCTGATTATGCGAAATAAAAGCAGCTGTCAGAAGGACATGAGAGATTCTTTTGACGAATTTGAAAGCAATATTTTATCTGCACATTCTAAAAATAACCTCAAAAATTTTGGTCGTACGTAAAATCTATGAACGCTACAAATTGTTCAATACCTTCTCTTGCTGTCAGTAAAGGAAGATGATAAACAGAAGGCCGAAATTCTAAACTTAGCTTTCAAAAACTCGTTTACGTTAGAGGACTGCAGCACCATTGCCCCTTTCAATTATCGAACAAACGCAAGGAAGGCTGACATATTCTTTAGTGTATCAGGGATTGTAAAATAGTTAAGATCCTTAGACGCCAGGAAGGCATCTGGCCCAGACGGTATCCCCGTAAGATTTTATGTTGACTATGCTACAAATATAGAACTATTCTTATCCATCATCTGTCAGAGATCATTGGAACAGGGGAAAGTTCCACGGGACTGGAAGAAGGCCCAGGTCATAGTAATCTATAAAAAGGGTTGAAAATCGGATGCGCATAATGACCGGTCAATTTCACTGACATCAATTTGTTGTAGAATCATGGAACATATTTTTTGTTCAGACATAATGACCTTTCTAGACTCTGAGAAGCTCATCTGCAGAAACCAGCACTGTTTTAGAAAACAGCGGTCATACGAGACACAGCTGGCCCTCTTTGTGCATGGTATACAACAGGCTCTAGATACCGGCACGCAGGTTGATGCCACTTTCCTCGACTTTCGAAAGGCGTTCGGCTCAGTTCCGCACTGTCGCTTGCTCCAAAAAGTGCATGACGTTCGATAGAAAGTTTTCTAAAGACAGAGTTGTATGTCGTCCTGAATGGAGAGACTTCAACAGAAAAAACCTGAACATCAGGTGTGCCCCAGGGCAGCGTAATAGGTCCGCTGCTTTTTACGATCTACATAAACGATCTGGTTGATGGTATTGACAGCGGCAATAGACTGCTTGCCGATGATGCTGTAGTCTACAGGAAAGTAGTATCATAGGAAAGCTGTGCACAAATCAATGAGGATTTGCAGAAAATAAATGCGTAGTGTAATGACTGGTAGTGTAATGACTGGCAGTTATCTCTCAATAAGTGTAACCTACTGCGTATAACAAAGTGAAAATCCCCATTAATATACGAGTACAATTTAAATGCCCAGTCTTTGGAAGAGGTAACATCCGTCAAGTATCTGGGTGTGACTTCGAAATAATCTCAAATGGAACGATCAGATTAAACAAGTAATGGGTAAGGCGAACTCTAGATTGCGGTTTATTGGTAGAATCCTGAAGCGATGCAGTACTTCAGCAAAGGTTACAAAACTTCAGTTCGTCCAGTCTTAGAATATTGTTCGTCTGTGTGGGATCGTTACCAGTTGGATCTGATTCAAGAGATTGAGAAGGTCCAAAGAAGAGCGGCAAGATTGGTGACTGGTACATTTAGCCATTGCGAGAGCGTTACAAATCTCAAAAAAAGTTTGAAGTGGAACACTCTTGCAGATAGACGACGCGCTAAACCGAAGAGGCTGCTCACTAAATTCCAAAATCCGATCTTCGCCGAAGATGTAGAGCATATGTTATTACCACCAACTTTCATATCGCGCAATGACCACCATTGAAAGGTAAGGGAAATTAGAGATCGCACTGAGGCGTTCAGACAATCGTTTTTCCCTCGCACGATCCGCGACTGGAACAGAGGGGTGGGGGTGGGGGTGGGGGGAATATGACTTTGGCGCGAATAGTGCCCTCCGCCACACACCGCTTGGTGGCTAGCGGAGTATATATGTAGATGTAGATGTAGACCTGCAGTTGGATTGATATACGTGTAGATACGACTCTGACAGGCGATACGTACCTAAGCATTGGTCTGATCATCTGCATCCATTCATGTGTACTGTGCATTCCGACGGACTTGGGCGATTCCAACAGGACAATGCCACATCCCACAGGTCCATAATTTCTGTAGAGTGGCTCCAGGAACGCTCTTCTGAGTTTAAATACTTCCGCTGGCCTACAAACTCCACGTACATGAATATTATTGAGCACATCTATGATATTTGCAACGTGCTGTTCAGAAGTGATCTCCACCCCTCGTCGTCTTACTGATTTATGAACAGCCCTACAGGATTCTTGGTGCCAGTTCCCTCCAGCAATACTTCACATATTAGTCGAACCATAGCCACGTCGTGTTGCGGCACTTCCGCGTGCTCGCGGGGGCCCTACACGATATTAGACATTTGTACCAGTTTCTTTGGCTCTTCAAAGTATAATTTGAAGTACGTTAGTGATAACTAAGCATTATGCTGCTTAAGGGAAAAAATACGTATAAAATTTACATAAAAAGAAAAATAATAGCAATAATTAAAAGAAATAAAAATAAAAAAGACCTTTTACATACTATCATTTGACCATCTATCGCACAGATATCTGTTCATCCGGAAGCCAGAAGGCTCACATTACTGGTCTACTACACTATGCAGCACTGGTGATCACAAATTCTGTAATTTATAATCCTGGACTACACTGCTATACAGCACTACACAATACAACACTACATAACAGTACACTACACTACTGTACTTGGTATCAGAACCAAACTTGATTTCACATTTGTCTGGATGGTTAGCGCCCCGTGCGCTGAGGTGCAACTCAGGATCCACAGCGGCTGTGCCGCTGTGTCACCCAAGATGTAGAGATTGGGAGATGGCTGTCAGAGTCCCAGCATATCCTTCTGTTCCTCCCAGAGGCTCATCTGCTCACAGCTTTAGTAAGGTGGTTGTACGTAGATGTTCTGCTGTGGTGCGTCTCGTTATCATGATGTATGGTCTCCTCTTGGTTGTCTCTCAGCAGTGTAGGCTTGCAGTTTATAAGCTGATATTTTAGCTGTGAGCAAGTAAAACTTATGCCACAGCACCTCGTTCCTTATTATATTTCAAGAATGTTGCATTTACAAATGCGTTTCTGTCCTGGTCTGTAGCACCTTGTCTAATGTTACATTTCCAGACGATGTCATCGGGGGTGCTGATTGCTGCATGTTCACAAATGTCTGTGGTGCGTTGTCGTATTTTTAGTAAGTAGCGGGGATACGGACCATGTTCCGACAAGTAGTGTACAGCTACCTTGGTCTCAAGGAAGTATGTCATTCTTGATCTGGTAGGTTCTCCTCCCTATTTCTGCCTTGTCCAAGATTTCTTGCCAGTCTCGATCAGTGCATGCTTTTACGTTATTCGGCAAGGCTCTTGTGCCCAGTATCTCCTTTACCTTATCATATTTGCGCTTTTTGAGCCAGTATTGTGCATCTCTCTTTCTTATTGCTGGGTCTAGACGTAGCAAGTCTAACATCACCAGCAGCCCCTCAGTCGTTGTTGTTCCATACTCGCCTGCATAACTGCAGGAGTACACTTCTCTGTGCTCACCTAGAGCTTGTCCTCTCCTTATCTTTCTGGCTATGAACCCAAACGCTCGAACTGTAGCGCACAATAGCGAGTAAGATTGCATTGTGGTGCGATCTCAACGCATTTATTGGCAGCCGGGAACTTCTTTGGCCAATTATTGCCATTTTATTTAGAATTTAACGCCTCTCTGACAGACGATTTCTACATGTACATGAAAGTTTCGCTTTTCGTCGATGTTAATTCCAAGGTGCCAATGTACTTCTTTTTTTTTTCACCGGTTGTTCATTTATTCTAATTGTGGGATAATGTTCCTTCTAGTACTCGCTATTGTTGGTTTATTTTCTACGCACCAGCTGCTTACTCTTTCAAGATCTACCCCGCTGTTTTCCTCTAATTTAGCCCTTATGTTAGCAGATACTATAATAAACAGATCGTCTGCGTAAGCGATACAGCCTGAAGTTACGCTCTGAAGGTGGTTCAGTAATGGCTTTAGGCCCACATTCCAGAACTCCGGATCACCTGTGGGCAGCCTTAGCTGGTGTCTTTTACAATTTTCTTTCCAGGACATTCTACCTGCACTTGCAGGTCTTAGCAATAATCTCGTACACTGTTACAGAGACACGTAGACAGTTATGAATACTGTGTGCATAAGCGTGGGAGTTACAGTAATCTGCTACTGTGACAGTATGGCCAACTTCAGTAGATACCTGGGGCGTGAGTAGCAAAAAGGTTTCTGATTGCCTTGTTCGAACCGTTTATGTAGGTTGGCTCAACACAGTAGACTTGCTCTTCTGTCATTTGTGTTGGAGGGATAAACCCCGGTTTGGTGAGGGGAGAACACTATTCGCTGGGGGCTTGGTATGATCTGTTGCTTGTAAGAGCTTCTCCTCGATAGTCTGTTTAAAGCTTGTATTTCTGTAGGTTTGCAGTTTAGCTGAAGCCCTGACGCTTTTCTCTTCGAACTTTATAGTCCACTAGCTCAAGTCTTCGTTGTGTAGTGGTAGTAATGATTCCATGTTGTCACAGATTTGTCTTTGCATGGAAGAGACATAATCTATTTCATCTCTGGTCGAAGTGAGACCGAATGAAGTAGTTTGGAAACAGGCGTTCTACGCTTCTATAGCTTGAGGAAAGTGTTTTGCTTCTGGAGTTTCCCCAGTTATGCAAAGCAAACATTCCTGCTGAGATGCTTCCAGTGGTGGAAATCGAATTTTTCCATTCATGTAACAGCGTCTTGGTGTTCCTCTACTGATTTTTTTCGCGTTGCGAAATCGGTAGATGTTAACAATTTTTCGATTACGACGTGTTTGTTATATTTTTTCGTCGGGTCGTTCTGTTAGGAAGTACTCTTTACTTGGCCTCGTCCACGCTTCTCTTGGGGTGATATTTTCGTGGCTGGGTTCAGTTCGCACTCTTTTTAATACAATATTGTGTCCCAATTATTGATTCTTCAGTCCGTTCATTTCGTTGTTTTTCGGTTTTCTGCTTCTCAGGGTGCTCATTCTCGTTCGTTGGGAACTTCAATGTGCTTTGTGCTCTTAATCTGTTTCGTTTTCTCAAATTCTTTTCATTTTCACCGTTTTGTTTCAGAACTGACTGGACCTCCTCCTATTTTAGGCTTGGGCATTGTCTAAGATATAAATGAATTCAACATTTTATTAATAAATATACTAAGTACATTTCACACATTTTTCGCACTTTATTTTCGATTTATATTCTGTCACTGTATGTCTTTGACTTCTCACGCTTTGCTGTTTGTATTCAGTCACTGCACTGTTCTTTCGGTTCCTCTCTTCGACACTGATAAGAAACTGACATTCGAACCCACGACGGATCTTGCTTTATATAACGCTACCAATGGGTATCCCCACCAGTCGCGAATTCAAGAACATACCAAAAGGTCTTCGAATGGTCCACAATGCTCAAGAGCGTTCCACAACATTCGAGAGTGTTCTGGAATGTTCCACAATGATATGGGCTGTTCCAGAACATTCTGGAAACATCCCGAATGCTCCAGACTATTCCTGAAGATTCCAGAATATCCCGGTTCATTGTGGAACATCCCCCCGCCGGCCGCGGTGGCCGTGCGGTTCTGGCGCTGCAGTCCGGAACCGCGGGACTGCTACGGTCGCAGGTTCGAATCCTGCCTCGGGCATGGGTGTGTGTGATTTCCTTAGGTTAGTTAGGTTTAAGTAGTTCTAAGTACTAGGGGACTTATGACCTAAGATGTTGAGTCCCATAGTGCTCAGAGCCATTTGAACCATTTTTTTTTTTTTTTTTTTTTTTTTGTGGAACATCCCGGACCACAATGGAATGTTGTGGAGCGCTTTCGAATACTGTAGGGCGTACTGGAATATTCTCGAATACTCTCGAATGTTCTGGAATGCTGTGGAAATTTCTAGACGGCGAAATTTCCCAGCCCTTATATTTTAAAAAGCACTCCCTTCATATATAAACGGGAACCAGCTTCATGGATGGGGGTTAAAGGGCTACCACACCTTGATAGTATCGGGATTCGTTTATGAGTTTTAGCGGCGTGTACATTGTACACTTACTGTTATAGTACATATTGATTAGTTCGTGTCGCGAATATTATTTTTAATATCACGAGTGTTGACTCTTTCAAAATTTAGATGATATTGTAAGCTATTGTTCGGTGCCACTAGTCACTTGAACACGTGGAGGTGTGTTGAATGAGTAACGATTCAGTTCAGTCAGATTCTCATTTTTATAAACTCTAGCACGTGTATGTTATACGTTACCCCTGTGATTTTACTTCTGATTTTTCACCGTTTTATTCCATACCGACCATTGTTCGGTACTTGCTTTGTTCATTACCACAACGTGTTAGTTTTCATGCTTAAGAGTCTTCACCTCTCAGATGTTGTTTGTTATCTTTGCGAAAATTTCAGTGCAATTCTAATCCGTTTATTCGGAAATTATTGTTTGTTCGGTACTTGCTTTGTTCGTTACCAGCAGGTGCTCGTGTCCTGGTTCAACAACCTTTTGTGCTGTCGCTTCCGTAGTTTTTCTCCTACACTTTTCATTTAAATTAAATGTATTTCGTAGCTCATGTTTGGACCTTCGTTCGTGTATTTCAATGGTAACTTTACATATTGGTAACTCGTGTTAAAATCGAGCGAGCAGCAACTCTTTGGTAGCCATGTGTTGGCATGGAGGAGGTTTAAGACCACCGCCCTTGAATTGGGATTTAATTATTTTACTTGTTATTAATAAGGAATGGAATTTCGGGTTGTGAACTAATTTTACATTAAAATGAAAAGTAAAGGCGGCAACGTTAAAAGCAATTGGGAATCTTTCATTACATGACTGAGTTAATTCAGAACTTTTATGAAAGTTAATGTAGTTTTGGCTTAGAGAGCAAATCTTTTAATAAAATTTGTTACTGACCGTAAATTTTAGCACATTTCCTAGTGGAAATTAGTATTAAATTGATTATCGGACTTCGTAATACTAAAATGATTGCAGGTTCTATCGTATTTCACTAACTGCCTGAAATGGCGCAAGCAAACTATAATGAGCAAAACAAATGCTTCCATATCTGAGAAAATACACAAAATTATGAATCTGTAAAGGGAGGACATGTTTGTAAATGAAATATAGTTAAACTTTAACATTGTGTTTTAAACAAATAAACGTGAACTTACACTCTTCCACACAGCAAACATTTGACGCCTAGTCTTTAAAACAAAATATCCTCTACATGAGCCGGCCGGAGTGGCCGTGCGGTTCTAGGCGCTACAGTCTGGAGCCGAGCGACCGCTACGGTCGCAGGTTCGAATCCTGCCTCGGGCATGTATGTGTGTGATGTCCTTAGGTTAGTTAGGTTTAATTAGTTCTAAGTTCCAGGCGACTGATGACCTCAGAAGTTAAGTCGCATAGTGCTAATAGCCATTTGAGCCTCTACATAAAACGCGCGATATTGAAATGAACGCATCTGATATTCTGATTACTAATCACAGTTGCAGTTGCAAATAATTAAGTAACAGTCTAAGAAATATCTCCTGTAACCATTTCATCAAATCCGCAGAACTAATTGCGTAACGTGTATCAACCTAACCAAGAGAGACAATCACACTGGCAAGAGAGTGAAGAGCAAAAAGAAAAGAGCAAAAGAGCAGAGCAAAAGAGCGGGGTGCCTTGTTTCACTGCTATTCGTACTAATTACACATTATGATCTTTGTATGATTATCGATATATTATCCAGAGGTGTCTGGCTTAGTTGCATTACTTTGCATAAATTTCCTGTTGAAGTTTGTGACGTTATAAAATGCCCCCTAAATGTTGATATCACACTGCTTTTACTCTTGGAGACCGACATTTAACTAAAGTCAGTTCATTTCCTGTTTACATAATTCATGGGCACAAGATCATATTTTCGCATGTTACATGAATACCATTTCTTTCATTTCAGAAAAATGGCAATTACCTGAGTACATTTACACTCCACTGTTGCCCTTGTCATTTGACTGAGGTCTGTATTATAACTTGAACCTTGACTGTAATTTCTCGTCCACCTATTCAGGAGCGATCCCAAGGAAAACGAGATAAAAAAGCAAGGAATGGACGTGCAGCCCTCAATCTATTTCTTCGCTGAAAGTTCTTTGAATATTTGGGTAGAAAAGTACAATGATATTTTGCATGTTACAAGACAGCACAATTAATGCAGAAATTCATTGTCATTTTGTCATGTCATTTTGAAAACACGTTAACTTCTGAAGTCCATAAAATGTTCATGATAACACATTGTTACATAAAATGTTCAGTTTTTAAACAATTCTTTCGTATAATAGTCTTATCATATGGTTTCTTCATTTAAAAGACTCATTGCCTAAGTTTGTCATAAACTTTCTTTCTCACAAATCAAAATCGTATCTCTTTTCAAAATTGAATTCGATTAAGAATTTTTTACAGTTGTACAACATCGAATACAATGATTTGTACATGCGATGATAGATCTTGCGACGGATTGCAGGAACGTCCGTTCTTGCTGGTACATGACAGTCAATGCCAGGACCCTCAGGTGCGGACAGGAACGTAAAAAGAGATGCCAGGATTTGCAGCTGATTACTGGATACAGGTGGCTAGGTCTTGCTCTTCCGCATGGCAGGCATCTTGGGTAGGGGTACACGGAATAAAACTGACTGAACATTAATACACAAGCATAAAATTACATGGTTTGGCTGAAAGAGGGTGTATTGGTACATATAATGACGTGTGGATGCATATAATGATTGTATATTCTGTTTGTGGTAATAGTTTAAAGTTCGCTCTGTCCATTTATTTATTTTGCTTACTTTTTGTCTGCCGCAGTGACTCTTTGCTTTCTTTAATATTGTCCACGTTATTGTTTCTTTCCGGTTAGATCATGATTGTTATTTGTTTGCAATGAGCAGTGCAGTTTATTTATTGGCATATTACGTTATCAGTACTATCTGCACTAAAAGAGTCACTTGACTCGCACAAGGGAGGACGACGCTTTAAACCCGCGTTGGGCCATCTTGATTTAGGTTTTCCGTGATTTCGCTAAATCGCTTCAGGCAAATACCGGGATAGTTCCTTTGAAAGGACAAGGCCGATTTCCTTCTCCATTTTTTCCTAACTCGAGCTTATGCTCCGTCTCTAATGACATCGTTGTCGACGGGACGTTAAACACTAACCACCTCCTAAAAGAGCGTTCACAGCATAGCGGTAACAAGTCTCTATTTGTTGAAATGCTGCGAGTACTGGTCGATCATGTGGCTCACATTGCACTGCGAGAGTCCAGAGCTTCGTTTGGAACATTCTCGTGGTGCGGTTAAGGGGGGAAGTAATAGATTTTGGCCCAAAAAATCGATTTTTCGAAAATTTCTTGATCTACAAAGTTAAATCTATGTTGTGTGTGAATTTTATCGTGATATCAGCTTTAAAAATGCCTTTAAATTGTTAAACTTATAAACTCTGCAATGGCGCCCACGCCCATCTTTTTTTACATTTGGGAAACTGCTTGCTTTACTGTAATTTTTGTCAGTGTGAAGGCTATTTTCTTTCGATACCTTTGGCTGACGTCTATATCTTTGCCTGAAAACTTTCTTGCATGTGATTTATTTATGTTTTGACACTACTCACACATACACTATGTGATCAAAAGTATCCGGACACCTGGCTGAAAAGACTCACAATTTCGTGGAACCCTCCGTCAGTAATGCTGGAATTCAATATGGTCTTGGCCCACTCTTAGCCTTGATGACAGCTTCCTCTCTCGCAGGCATACGTTCAGTGACGTGCTGGAAGGCTTCTTGGGGAATGGCAGGCCATTCTTCACAGAGTGCTGCGTTGAGGAGAGGTATCGATGTCGGTCGGTAAGGCCTGGCCCGAAGTCGGCGTTCCAAAACATCACAAAGGTGTTTTATTTGATTCAGGTCAGGACTCCGAGCAGACCAGTCCATTACAGGTGTGTTATTGTCGTGTAACCACTCCGCCACAGGCCGTGCATTATGAACAGGTGCTCGATAGTGTTGAAAGATGCAATCGCCGTTCTCGAATTGCTCTTCAACAGTGGGAAGCAAGAAGCCGCTTAAAACATCAATGTAGGCCTGTGCTGTGTTAGTATCACACAAAACACAAGGCGAGCAAGCCCCCTCCATGAAAAACACAACCACCCCATAACACCACCGCCTCCGAATTTTACTGTTGGCACTACACATACTGGCAGATGACATTCACTGGCTATTCGCCATTTCCACACCCTGCCGTCGGATCGCCTCATTGTGTACCGTGATTGTCACTCCACACAAGATTTTCCACTGTTCAATCGTCCAATGTTTACGATCCTTACACCAACCGACGCGTCGTTTGGCATTTACCGGCGTGATGTGTAGCTTATGAGCAGAATCTCGACCATTAAATTCAAGTTTTCTCACCTCCCGCCTAACTGTCATAGTACTTGCAGTGGTTCCTGGTGCAGTTTAGAGTTCCTGTGTGATGGTCTGGATAGATGTCTGCCTATTACACATTACGACCCTCTTCAACTGTCGGCGGTCTCTGTCAGTCAACAGAGGAGGTCAGCCTGTACTCTTTTCTGCTGTACGTGTTTCTTTGTTTCCACTTCACCATCACATCGAAAACAGAGGACCTAGGGATGTTTAGAAGAGTGGAAATCTCGCGTACAGACGTATGACACAAGTGACACCCAATCAACTGACCACGTTCGAAGTCCGTGAGTTCCGCAGAGCGCCCCATTATGCACTCACGATGTCTAATGATTACTGATGTCACTGATATGGAGTACCTGGCAGTAGGTGGCAACACAATACACTTAATATGAAAAACGTATGTTTTTGGTGGTGTCCGGATACTTTTGATCACATAGTGTATCAGTAGGTTGAAGGTTGAATTCATAAACCTTTACATGGAAGTCAAGATTTATGCATAATGGGTGGTGGAAAAACTGTGTTTAGGAAAGGGAGGTTTCATGCAAATTGGTTTACCAGCAAAAAAGAGGAAGTAGCTCGAAATGAAGAACATAAGCTCTCAGCTTCAGCCTCGAAACTTGTGACAGGAGAACTGTACAGGTGCGTGAATGATGTTTATATGGATTCCCTTGGATTCAGACTTATTGATTTAGACCTTCTCTGCCAGGCTATAAGGTTTTCATGTTCATGTGTTAGCAGTAAAAATACGGAATGCGTGTTTGTTGTTGAAGAAAGAAGAGCGGGAAGAGTGGGAATAGCTTGTGATTTTAAATTAGTCTGTAATTCGTTTGGCTATGGATTTTCATTTTCCTCCTCCAAAAAAACTGACACTGGTACCAATGAAAGTAATTTTAGGTTAGCATATGCTCTGAGATGCCTTGCACAGGGCAGGGAAGGAGGTAATTTAATGTGTGGTTTTCTGAACATGTCTCTACCTTGTGCAAGGTTTGAAAAAATAAATACAGAAATGTCTGATGCCGTATGCGATACTGCGAAAGTTTCTAAGAAGAAAGCAGTGGAGGAATTGGTGGAAATAAACCAAAAATCCTGGGGTAGATATTCATGAGAGTGTATCTCCTACAAATTTTACTGGCCTTTGTGTGTCTGTAGATGGGACCTGGATGAAAAGGGGTGACACATCTCTGTATGGAGTTGCATCTGTTATTGGTATTGACTCAGGTAAAGTTTTGGCTGTAGATATTCTGTCTAGATATTGCCACCAGTGTGCAATAAGGAAAATGTCCAACAATGAAGATAGTGAGAAACTGTGGAAAGAAAAGTATGTAGTAGCATGCTCTAAAAATTATAGTGGCTCAAATGGGGGCATGGAGGCTGCTGCTGTGGTGAGGATGTTCTCCAGATCAGAGGACCATTATGGTGTTAGATATACTAAATACCTTAGTGATGGGGACTCCTCTACGTTCAAAGCTGTAACAGATAAAACTTCGTATACAGTACAACAACAGAAAAGTTGGTATGTGTTGGCCACATCCAAAAGAGGCTTCGTGATAAACTTCGTCGCTTGATGTAAGAAAAGAAAGGTGAAGTACTTGAGGATGGAAAACCAATAGGGGGAAAAGGAAAGCTTACTTGAACTAAATTGATTCTCTTCAGTTATTTTATGGGAGAGCTATCAGGAAAAACACATATAATTTAGAGGCAGTGAGGTGAGCTGTGTGGTCAATTTATTTTCCACAAACTATCCACTGACTAAACACCAATGCACAATCTGCGTCCGAAAGACGATTGGTGTAAGTTCAGCAACAGAAATGAGACGTGTTCACATAAACACCCATTACCTGAACCTGTGGTGAATGCAATTAAGCCTACATTCAGGTTTATTGCAAACCCTGATTTATTGAGGAAGTGTCTTCACGGAAAGACATCACGCAAATGAAAGCCTCAATAATTTAATTTGGATTAGATGCTCAAAAAGGACATTCTGTGGACTTGAAGTACTCAAAATAGGTGTCTATGATGCAGTTTTATGTTGCAATAACGGAAATAATGAAGGAATTGAAGTGTTGAAGAGAGTTGGTATAGATCGTGGTGTGTTTACAACAAAAGCATTTTACACCATGGACGAGAGCAGAGTCAAGAAAGCTAACAGATCAGTGTCTTACGTGCAAATACAGGCCAGGCAGATTCGAAGAGGAGAGAAGAAAAACCTGGAGGATGAGGAGTATCAGTTCGGAGGATTTTTTAATTAAGGTAAGCTTATTACACGTAGAAATATGAGAAGAAAATCTTTGAACCTAATTTTCTCTGTTTTACATTTTTTACATTATTAGAAGCCTTTTCTCAAAAAGTATATGCGCTAATGCTGTGAAATTTCAGGAACTGATCGCAACCTTGTTGCTGTCTCCCTGGAAGTAAAAAATACAATATCCTGCAATTACAGTCTGATTTTTTGATGATTATACGTAGAAAAAAAGTTAATTTTGGCTGTGCACAGTTAAAAACTCTGTTAATGATACATTGTGTACCATAAATTAATAACTGTAGTTCAGTGGTCTTATAACCTTCTCAGGTCACTACAACAAAATTTTCAGAGTAATTGGATGATTAGAATTTAAGTTTTCACTTTTTATAAAAAAGACAATAAAAAATTCAAAATTCAAAATTCTGGCCAAATATTAAACCTGCATATTTTATTAAATTTTTCCGTTAAAACACTGCAAAATTTTAGTTTTTTATATTAACAAATATGGCTGTAATGATTCTTTAAATAAATCTTTACATCTTCCCTTACATCCCCTCCTTCACGTTGTACGCTGTGTTCATGCGGTTCGTAGCAGTGAGAGTTCCACAGAACGGCTACTTGTTCCTTACCTAAGAGTTTCTACACAGGATGCTGCATCTGCATACTTGATTGAACACTTCACTGAAGGTAGACATGAATGTTATTATGCACATTGCAGTACCAGTATGTTCACTGTTCTCACAGACTAATACCGTTGCCCAGTTTTTTTTTTTTTTTTTTTTTTTTTTTTTTTTTTTTTTTTGCATACAAAGTTCACGTCCTACGACTTCCTCTGACTTTAACATTCGTTTTGTTACTCTTTGCAATTACACGACTCTTTTGAGACAAATTGCGCTGATACTAAAGCTAGGCGTTTCGTCTAAGTTCCCAAAGTAGCTTGTTGCTTGTTTGTTCGCTGAGTGGAGAATAGTTTGAGACGACATCACTTTACGCTACTTGTTTTATATATACATTGGAACCTGGCTCTACAAGAACATTATTATTATTCACGTATGGACCCAATAGGACCACGTGAGGTACAATCCATCAGTGTCGCTCTTGATGGTTGGCCTCCCTTTGTGTCCAAATTTGTTTCATCCTTTCAGAATGAAGTCTCTTTCTTTCACCAGACCACGATGTTCCAGTCCGTTTTCTAATTTCTCTCTGACCAACTTTCTAATCAAATATTTTTGTCTGAATATTTTTCTGTCTGTAACGTCTGCCTCAGTTACACGGTCCTCCTAAATCGCAGCGATCCATCTAAGTGGCTCAGTTATGGCCTTGCTTCTGATTTCATAGAATTGTAATATTTGTTTTATCAACCTAGTGGATGCCATTCTTTTAATGTGCCCATAATATTTAAGTCTTGGTTTTCTCATGTCAGCATGTATGTCTGTATATTCTTCTATTTCCCTATTACTTCTCAGCCCGTAAGTTTCTCCATCAGTAATTTTGGAGCCTAATATTTTCCTGATAACTTCCTTTCTTTTGAATTTCTTCAGTATCCCTCTTTCTATTTAAAATTTAAGTTTCTGCTCCACAAAGATATTCAGGTTTGATTACAGTGCTGCAAGATCTTAGTGTACTGAATTCAGAAAGTGATTTTTTCGTATAAATGTTTTGTGTTAATCTGAATGCAGTTGCCATTTTTTGACAGCGATCTTCGTTTGCAGCTTTTTCCAGACCGTTTTATTATGATTTCCCCCAAGTATTTAAACCGAGAAACGCTTTATATTTTTCCATATTTAGTGTTCAAAAATTTGTGGCTTGTTCTTTGCATGTCATACATTTCGTTTTTTCGGACGATATTTGTAGTCCTACTTTTCGGCAACTTCTTTAAGAATTTCAGTTTGTTTGTGAGATGCAGTAATATCGCTAGCTGAAATTGTCATATCTTCCACAAAGGTGAGGCAATCTACTCTAATATTATTTCAACCTAACTTGACTAATTGATTTATATTTTGTAATTACCTTTTCCAAAATTAAGTTAAACAGTAATGGGAAGAGTCCATCTCCCTGTCTGACAAGAGTCTTAATAGCAAATGGTTCAGAAATTTCTCCCATGAATTTAACTTTAGACGTGGTGTCAATTAAAGTTTCCATAATCAGTGTTAGAGTTTTATCATCTAGTCCTTGTCCCTTTAACGATCAACTGAGTCATAGGCATTTTTAAAATCCACAAATATACATACAGTACTGTTACCAGAAATCCTTTGGTGCCTAAGGATTAGTTTTAATTTAAGAATTTGTTCTGGACAGCATCTATTTAGTCTAAGGCCTGCTTGGTATTCATCAATTTTAGGTTTCCTGGGCTCTATCAAGTAAACATTGGGAGAGAATTTCGTATGTGACCGAGAGAAATTCCTCGGTAATTATTAACATCGGTTCTATCCCCTTTTTTATGCATTGGATGGATTAGGCAGGTTTTCCAGCCCTCTGGTACTTTCACAGTTTGCCAGATATGTCGCATTAGTTGAGTGATCTCTTTTATAGTGTTAGGGCCATCTGATTTTAGTAGTTCTGCAATTATACCGTCTTCTCCATATGTTTTATTGTTTTTAAGTCTCTTAATTTGTTTAATTATTTCGATTTCGTCAGGTTCTTTACAATTAGGGCTGGTGTTGTTAGGTTGCTGTAGCTGGAATTTATTCGCTGGTTGTGGACAGTTTAATAGTTGTTCAAAATAATTAGCAAATAACTTACAATTTTCCTGATTGTTAAGGGCCAATGTTTGTTTTGAATGTATTATAGAAGTTTCTTGTATATTCTTTTGGAAATCTTTTTAAATTTCTACAAGTTGGGAATGTTTGTAGTTTCTTTTAGTCTGTCAGATAGATTTAGATGTTTTTTTTACAGTTAGAAAGGTGTTGTAAGTATTTTCAGTTTTGTTACAATTCCAATTTTTGAATGCCTCATGCCTGGACTTACCTGCTGTTTCACAGTTCACATTCCATCAAGGGTGTTTTTGTTTCTTTTGAAGCAAAACAAAATTTCATGCTGTTTTGATGAACTTTTCTTTTAGGCTTTCCCAATTGTTGGGTTGTTTTTTATCAAGTTCGCTTGTTAGATTTGGGGTTATTTTAGCACTATCAAATTTTGTGATAACATTTTTGTTTTGAAGAGTTTTGAGGTTGAAATTTTGCTTTTATTCGCTTTAAATAATGGTCAGAATCAAAATTAGCCCCTTTCATAACTTTCACATTTAAAATTTCTGAATAGTTAGGGTATGCAATTGCTACAAGATCGATCTGAAACTCCCCAATAAAAGTAATGGGTGGCTGCCAAAATTTTTGTTTAGAAGGGTTCTTTTTAAAATGTGTTGACATGATTTTAAGGTTAACATTTTTACACATTTCAACAAGTCTTTAGCCATTTTGGTTAGTCCATTTATGTGCAGGAAACCTACCCACCATTTTCGTATATGTTTTCTCTTTACCTATTGAGCATTAAAATTACCCATTAAAATTTTAATATGGTTTGAGGGAATTTTCGAGATGATGCTTTCAATCGTTTTCCAAGCTTCATTAACTTCTTCAGATTTTTTACAGTTATCCTCATTGACTGGCATATGAGCTTGCTTGCTTTATGTCCACATTTAAGACAAATTGTTATTTGTCTATTATTAATAGGTTTTACCTCTGTTATTAAAATTAAAATATTTGGAGACTGCAAAAGCAAATCCCAGATGTGGTGTATTATTAAGTACCCTTTTATCAGTTTTGCTTTCAGAAAGATGATAATTACCGAAATCCATGGTGTTATTGTCCGTCATTCATGTTTCTTGAATCTTCTGTTCTTTTAATGTATCTCCCAATTTATGAAGTTTACTTGGTTGCAAAAGCGTTTGTATGTTAAGTGTTGCAAGAAATGTATTTGTTTTGGTTTTAAGTTGACCAGAGGATTCCGGCTTCCTCTGTTGAATCACATTACCTTTTAACATAGTCACCTCAGAACCTGAAATAGCAACTGCGCCAGTAATACTGGCGGTGGATCCACCACCTGGGGTAATGTTGTCATTATCATAATGCTCCATGATGATTGTATCTGGAATCAGGTGGGGTTGAGAAGACTCATAGAGTGTTAAGACTGGAAGGGTTAGTTACAGAATATAAATTTCAACCACACCATTATGAACAGACCCCAACCACTTTGCTGCTTGCTACAAGACAGATGCAAAGTGGAGTTTGTTTTATTTTGCCCTGGTCTGGGACTGCTTGTTCTGTATTCACAGCTGTCCACATATCTGATGGAACGTTCACTATCTGCCACCTTTGTCCCTTCCAATACCCTAGGCAAGATCGTCTTCTTAGACTTCTAGTTACCAAGTCTTGAAGCCTTCAACATTAATTACATCAGTCTTTACAATATCTTTGAAAATTCGTGATCTGAACTGTGTTTCGCCATTATTTTATGTGCCGTGTGGCCATGCTTTACATGTATGTGTTGCATTTGTATATGGCACCCAGTTTATATCTTTATTCCAAGAAAAACCCAGTTCAAGGACTATTCCCAGTCTTGTGCCATACCGATAAGAAATGATGCAAAGAAATAACTCTAAAATGCAAAATTAGTGTCTGAGGATATCAGTAAGTGCCAAAATAAGCATTTCTTTTCATTTTGTGACAGATGACCCGAGCCCCTAGTCTGCTGGCTAATGCATTGACACAGGACATCATCCTACATAAAATAAATTCTTTAGTATTTGTTTCCAGAGCACATATACTATTATTCAAAACTTTTCTGTTGAGCTTGTGGGACATGTACTTCTGACATGAATAGTGCACAGTTATTTACAACTAATCACATATTTTGGAGCTAAAGTATAATTGAATAATTTTAAAACTAACACACTATCTACAAATTCTGCTTAGAGAACTATACTACTATTTACAATTTATTATATGGGATTTTTTTATAAGACAGATTTTTGGCTTCACAAGTAAAATGGAGTTTTGGCAAAGTCATTTTTAGTGTCCTTTAGAAGCATTTCATCTTCCTTTTGCAATATCCATAAAATTGCTTTGAGACTTTTCTTATCACAACTAACACAACTATGTACATGAAAATAGAAATGAAATATTTACACATGCATGTACAATACAAAAGTCACATTTACCATATTTGCGAAACAAATTTTTTGAGATGTTTATGTGCATATAAACCCCTAATTTTATTTGATAGGTTTCTAGCTAGTAAACAGCTTCCTTCTTGAGGAATGTCCATAGTTTTATACAGACCAGTGTACTTGAGCTGCCACTTTTTATTCTCTTTTCTCAGCAACGAGGTTTTATCATAAAATTAGGTTTTAGTAACACTATGTACCCAATCTTATACCTCCATACCTTACTCAAAATTTAACATATTTACTTTTTCTAAGTTGTGCTTGGTGAGCTAACGATGTTTCAGCACGTTTTAACTTTTGTTCCCATGCAATTTCTGCTCTAGACATTCGTGGAAGGGGCTTAACTCATTCATTATTTTCATGTGTCTTTAGCATAAGTTCTGCAGATCTGAAAGTGGTAGAGGAGTGTGGTAAATCGTTAATAGTTTCCTCACAGTTTTCTATATACTTTATCCACATGGTCTGTCTATGAGGTATATAAGTTCTGATGAATCTATTGAATTCCCTGAATATTCTTTCAGTGGGTCTCCCTTCTGGGTGTAGTGTGATACTAAAATTTTCTGAATGTTTTGTTCTTTCAAAAAGGATTTCCACTTATGGCTGGTAAAGTTACTGACACTGTCAGAAAGTATTGCTGAAGGCTTTCCTAACGTAAGAATGTAATCACTGGCAATGTGTTTGATTATGGTAGCTGAAGTAGTGGTTTTCGCAGCATACAACTTCATGTTTTGTGAACATGTCTGTAAGTGCTACGACATACTCTATGCCCCCACGTGACCTTGGCAGGGGTCCTGAGACGGCAATTGCCACGGCCTCCAGCGGTTTAGTTGGTAATACTGCATGTCATTGTTTTTAAGAACGTATATTTTTGGGTTTGGCTTTCTGAGAAGTTACGCTTGTTCGTTTTTTTCACGCAATTTTGTGGTACGAGGTCCAGAGGAAACTGTAGCTGGACTTCTTAGCGTGGAGAGCGGCGTGGGTTCCTGCCTTTGTTTCTCGCAGACAGGCTGCATCTGCAGCCGTGGACGGCGCATTCCGGATAGTCGTGCGGCGCGATTTGTCTACCATCGACACTGCGTAATAATGTACAGCAAGAATGAAGACTGAATTCGACGAAAGCCTTAGTAATTTGCTCAATATTTGCTGGATGTACCGTTTCATTTTGGGAAAATAACAACAACGTTTGAGTTTCTGATTACATTTGTTTGTGCCATAATGCCACTAGGAATAGTGTGTATACTATATCAAAGACTCTTGGTATTGTAACAGAATACATACACGCCATTCATCTTTTTCTGTATCATGACGATGGAATAGAATGCTAAAGTAAAATGTTGAATTACTGGCCACTGAGCTGTTGTTTCAATAATTGCGCTCCACCTGCATCCTTTGTAATGCCTGCATGTTAATAACACGTATTCAAGTATGACCTGCTGTATGTATGCTCTTTGATTAACAGTACTTCAAATTCAGTAGTCTGTCCAACAAGTTCTGAATACTCATGCAATCCTTGCAGTAGGCGAGGTAGCGCGTCTGCTACCAAGCTTTCCTTTCTGCTAATGTGAAGAATCTCCAAGTCGTATTCTTGAAGTGCTAACGTCAAGGGCGCCAAACGCTGATCCAACAACTCATATCTATGAGGAAATTCAAGGCTGGGTGATCACAAAACTTTATGTGTTTACCATATACATAGTAATTAAATTTCTTTAGTGACCATATTACGGCCAATGTCTCGATTTCTGTGTTAGAGTAAGATCCCTCACTTCTGATAGTCCTACTCGCAAACCCTATGACTCAAATGTCAACATTGTTGCAATTAATATCCATCTGGAATAGGCTATTTAGTGCCTCAATCACACTTGGGTCTGGTTTAATAGCTTCAAGTGTTATTATAACGGATCAGATTGACTTGTTTTTGCGTTTTGCCCCTATACTATCCCTGAACACTATTTGAGGTCTCGATGTGATCTAAATTAGCTTGTTGTCAGCCTATTTGAAGGTTGATTACTTTCAATCACTTCAGTTAGCCTCACGGGTTGGTTTTGTACCTGCCAGTTCACAGTATTATTACTGGTTGATTACTTTCAATCACTTCAGTTAGCCTCATGGGTAGGTTTTGTACCTGCCAGTTCACAGTATTATTACTGTCATTCCGATTACTTTGGTTTGGATTATTATTCTGGATCGAATGCTGTTGCCCTCTGTTTCGTGATGTAGTGTAAGATTGCCAATTCGCTTATTCGTTGTTTGAACATGTTTGTGGCATTATGTTGTTACCCTGATTATTCCTATGGTTGTCATTCCGATAACATGGATTAAACCGATTATCACACGTTCTTTTCTTTCCGAAGTGATGTGTGTTGTTACCTTCCTGTGCATGGTTATTTCTATAACCTTGCTGAGGTGCATTTGGTTATTTCCATTCCCATTGCCGTTACCGTTAGGTTTTGGTTCTGGTTCCCGTTACCTCTGTTATTGTGGTGTGCATTGTCCTTACTATTAGCAAGCCCGTTGTCTTGAGTCCATGGCTTTGTGTTCTCACGTAACAAGTCTATCGAGTCAACAACAGACATGAACTGCTCAATATCATTTTCAGGCGCATGCAGCAGCTTTTCTCTTAGAATTTAAAGGTAATTCTGTCTTTAAAGTTCATATATCATCTTTTACTGATATGGGATCATCCCAATATCTTGTCTTACTGATACATTTCTCAAATGCGTAGAGCACCTTGTTTCCTGTTGCAAAAACAATGTGTAAATTCCTAAGGGACCAAGATGCTAAGGTCATCGGTTCTTAGACTTATACACTACTTAAATCAACGTATGCTAAGAACAACACACACACACACATACTCATGCCCGAGGGAGGACTCGAACCTCCGGCGGGAGGGGCTGCGCAATCCATGACATTGCGTCTAGAACGGCGGGGCCACTTTGTGCGGCTTTTACTGTTTCAATCTTCTGGTGAACACACATCTTTTCTTTATATCTCTTACTGGCCTCGAGACCAGTACTTGGATAAAAATCCTCTCTCGAATGGTTCATACGTTTCGCATTTCTCTATAATTTCTGATGTCCACTGCGCACCTTCGCCTTGTACATGTGTCGCAAGAAATTGCATTCCTTTGTTGTCTGTCCAGTATCTGGGCAGTAACCCAACGAAACTCTTCATGAAAGTAATGGGATGTTGACCCCCCCTTTCGTGTCTGGGATGTACATCTGAAACTGACGATGCTTGAGCAAACTCTCTTCTAACAAGATATTCGTCAAAGCATTTGCCACCCCGATTCACACGCTGAATACCCTTCATTCGTGTATGTGTTGTATGATGTTTTTCTGTCAACACAGCCGATTGTGGAGACGGTAAATGCATCTGAGGATTGTTTGTTGCTGCTGCTGCTTGGCTTCCGCCTGCATTATTGCACGCAGCTGACATCCCATGATGCAATTTGCATACGTTTTCTTCCATGTTATTCTTCCACTTAGGAAGATCGCGTTTTAGCATCGTTTTAATTTGTTCTAATTGTGACTTTACATCAATATTCTCCTTCTTATGCTGAGATAACACTTCAGCACTAGAATTTTGAATAATGGTGTGTATTTCAGCCCTAAGCGCTTCGTTAACCTGTGAATCCTTTTTATTCAGCCAGTTCACGAAGTCGCTATGAATTCCGTCACTTCGTGCTGTTAAGCACTCGTTAATCTTTGTCTTTGTCACGCTACCTGGTAACAAACTCTTCCTTCCGCTGGTTACTTTGGTCCGCGATCTGTTGTACAGTATTTTGCAGGTCTAATTGCGTTTCTTTCAGTTCGCTCACTTCCGATTTCAACTGCCTTACCGACTCGGGTATGTCTACGTGCAAGTTGTAACTCGGCAAAGTTATTAGTAACAGTTTCTATCTCCGGATTTATTTTTCTTATTTCAGCAGACTGCTCTTCGGCTAGCAGCCGAAAATCTGCACTTAATTTTTCCTCTAACTGTTCGCTAATTCGCACAGCTTGCTCATTAGCGAAGCGCTCGAAATTAACATTCATTTGTTGCTTCTGTTGATTTGCAAATTGCTTAAAATTCTAGTTCATTTTGTCCTGAATACGAGTACTAATTTGTACGGAAGGATATCTCGCGTTGAACTATTTTTATGTTAAAATGGAACGTAACGGCAGCAACGCTAAAAGGAACTGGGGCCAGTTTTTTTAAATGACTGACTTAATTCCGAACTATTACGAAAGTTAGTGCAGTTTCTTTTGAAAGTAGCAGAGCCCCACAGTTTTGGCTTGGACAGCAAATCTTTTGGTAAAATTTGCTACTGACCGTGAATTTAAATATGTTTCCTTGCGGAAATTAGTATTAAATTGATTATCGGACTTCGTAATATTAAAACGATTGCAGGTTCTATCGTATTCACTAACAAAAGACTATGGCGCTTGAAATGGCGAACGCAAACTATAATGAGCAAAAGAAATGCTTCCATATCTAAGAAAATACACAAAATTATGAATCTGTAAAGGGAGGACAAGTTTGTAAATGAAATGTAGTTAAACTTTAACACTACATTTTAAACAAATAAAAGTCAACTTGCACTATTCCACACAGCAAACATTTGATACCTAGTCTTTAAAACAAAGGGTCCTTTCCATGAAACGAGCGATATTGAAATGAACGCACTTGATATTCTGATTACTAGTCACAGTTCCAGTTGAAAATAATTAAGTACTAGTCCAAGAAAGGTCTCCTCTCACCATTTCATCAAATCCACAGATTTAATTGCGTAACATGAATCAACCTAACCAAGAGAGACAATCACAATGGCAAGAGACTAAAGAGCAAAAAGAAAAGAGCAAAAGAGAGCGGTGGCATTGTTTCACTTTCACTGCTATTTACACTAATTACACATTTTATGATCTTTGTGTGATTATAGATATATTATAAAGAGGTGTCTGGCATAGTTGCATTACTTTGCCTAAGTTTCTGCCGATATAGAGGGCCTTCGTTTTTTTTTTTTTTTCTTTACCCTCCGTGTAAACCGCATCAACCGCATGTGGGTGGCCCAGCGGTTCTAGGCGCTCCAGTCTGGAACCGCGCGACCGCTACGGTCGCAGGTTCGAATCCTGCCTCGGGCATGGATGTCTGTGATGTTCTTAGGTTAGTTAAGTCCCATAGTGCTCAGAGCCATTTGAACCATTTTTTGCATGTGGGTGTTAAGTGCATGTACAGTTAACCCATCCTTCGGTTATTCCTGTTCCATAAACCACGAATTTAATAGCGTAATCAGAACCAAGGCTTAATAAGATTTATCAAGTATGGAACTTAACATGTATCAAGAGCCAGCAATCATCACATTTTATTATGTTCACAAGTGTGTTAGTTAGGCTACCGTAGCTGTTATTACATTCAGGCTTTCCATAACTGAAATTTAAGCCACGCCCTATTCACCTCTGATCCAGGGCCCATCCTACAGCACTTCCTTGCGCAATTATTGAATACAGGCCATTATTTTTCACGAATTATACACTATTTAAATAATCCCAATGTTAGATAGGTTGGATCTTACATTCTTAAATGCGCGGTCTTAACTACAAAATCAGGATCAAGACTACGAGGCTGTAAGTGGGCAAATTCCCGCAATCTTTTACAGTAACTCGCAACATCTGAGGAAGTTAAATAAATTGAAGAATATGTAATCTGCATCTTCATCTACATATATACTCCGCAAGCCACTGTACAGTGCTGTACAACTACTAGATGTTCTCCTTCCTGTTCCTCTCATAAACAGAGCGAGGGAAAAATGACTGTCTGTACGCCCTAATTTCTCGTATCTTATCTTCGTGGTCCTTACTAGCACTGTATGTTGGAGGCAGTAGAATCATTCAGCAGTCAGCTTCAAATGCTGGTTCTCTTAAGTTTTCTCAATAGTGTTTCTCGAAAAGAACGTCGCTCTCCCTCCAGGGATTCCCAAATGAGTTCCCGAAGCATCTCTGTAAATTTTACGTGTTGTTCGAACCTACTGGTAACATATCTAGCAGCGCGCCTCTGGACTGTTTCCGGGCAGGGTCTTCCTTCAATCCGACCTGGCATGGATCGGAATCACCCGAGCAGTCCTGAAGAGCAGACCCCACCAGCGTGCTCTATGCAATGTCCTTTACAGGTGAACCACTCTTTCCTAAAATTCTCTCATTAAACAACCCATAAATAAATCATAAACGTTACAGGAAGGATATTTTTGTCCGAGCTCACAGTATGACTGAAATGAACCAAATGTGTACGTTACTGCACAAGCAACGCCAATACCGAGTGCAATAAAGCTGAAAATTGTCTTTCATTGGTACAGCGGAGCTTCCGTGGAGTTGAGTGAAGCTACACTAGCGGCCGCCGCCCTAATACGTGCACTCTAAACGAAGTGAGACGCGCGAGACAGATTACCCGAGATACTACTACACAGATTTCATCGAAAACTTTTATGGACGTGCACTTATTGATTATCTGCACTCCAACACATGTAAGATGAGTCCAAATAAGGGTCGCCAATCTCGCTTTGACCGCAGAGAGAAGTGTCAATCATAAAAGTCATTTAGCATTCCATCCACAGGGCTAGCACACATGGATTACCAGGAAATGATATGTTACAAAGAGATAATCCTCAACAGCGGCACAGCATGTACGGCGATGAGGTATGCTTTTCAAAGTGCCTATGAGCTCTGTAGTAGACCTGTCCTCGTAGCTGTAAGGGCCTGAGAAGGATGACAGCGAACAGCAACACACCTCCAGAGAGCACACCAACATAGAGAGACTGAAGGTGAGACATTGGTCTCCCACTCTGTGTGCTGAACTGCTTCCTAACGAAAATATTTGTTCTTTTGACGAGCCGTTGTCATGTCCTAACACAAGATAGAGGGAAAATGAGGAGTTACAGGTCATTCCACAATTCCCAAGATGTTAGGATCAGCTGCAGAAAGACAAACTTCCAGTGATGGCAGGCTGATTGCTGGCAGCAGTGCCAAGCACTGTCACAGGGGAACTACGAGAGGCGCAGATTTTGGGACTCGATAGGATGCTTGCAGCAGGGGAATCAAGGATATCCAGAAATCTAAGTAACACTATTTACTTTCAGACTAACTACTACAGTGAAGGTTAATTCTAAACATTAGAGACCCCCAAGGACGCAACAACAGAAATCACTGTGTCCGTGGGGTGAGATCTAATAGGAGTAGCAAACACAAGCAATATACTAAGTACAAAGTTTGAGAGCAGCACTCCAAGTGAGAAAACAGACTGGTCGGAGCTTACGCGAGGCTGGCGATGAGCGAAACAGAGTTGGGGTACCAATGATCTGACTAAGAACTCTGTCTGAATACAAAAACACGAGTTTTAAAGGATCTACAGTCAGCCCACCGGCACTTTACAGGCTTCAGCCAATGTGACGAGTCGCTCTGCACCTCCAGGTCACCTCTGGCCAAGCACATTCTGGTTCCTCCCTTTATCCTACTCTATAGGTAGGAATGTTTCTGGCCTTTACATTAACGAACTCCAAGTTTGGTGGCAACAGCGTTCAGCTGAAAGCTAAGCTCCGGTAACTTAAAACAGTAACATAATCGCCTGCTCTCTGCATTGTGTCTCTGATTTCTTACCTTGGAGTGCTCTCGATGGAGTCCAACAGCTTTAAGCATAACGATGTACAAGTCAATTCGTCATCAATATATGACACCCTGGTGCTCTCACATATCTTCTAATACGATGATAGTTCGGTAAGTCTGGTAAATTTCTATGAAAGAATGGAACATTTTTGTTGCGCCTTCCTGGTCGGTAGGTTTGATTAGTCCAAGAGTCGTATAAGAATTACAACAATGCACAGCGTACATTTCACTGCTGACAGCCACCTCGATTGGTCAGCGTGTCTACTGGGATTTAAAATGAAAAAAAAAAAAAAAAACAGAGTTTCGTGCCGTTATTAAACATTTTCATTCGAAGGGTTGGACTGCCACACAAATCAAAACTGAAATCAATGAAGTACAAGCCGACTCTATACCATCACTGAAGACCATTAACTTTTGGTTAATGAATTTAAACACGGTCGGACATGCACCGAAGACGAAGCGCGAAATGGTCGTCCACCTGACGTCACCACAAAGGAAATCATTGACAAAATCCACGATATGGTAAACAAGACCACCGAATAAAAATTCGTGAAATTACTGAGACTGTAGGCATGTCGACTGAGCGGGTACATAATACCGAGTACGAAGAATTGCCTATGAAGAAGCTGTGTACGTGATGAGTGCCGCTATTGCTCACAGTCGACCAAAACCGCATCCGACACAACATTTCAACACAATATCTGGCCATGTTTAATGGCAATCCGCAAGGGTTTTTGCGCCGATTTGTGACCGTTGATGAAACCTGGATCCATCATTGCACACAATAGTCCAAACGGTCTAATACCATTTTGCCAGCTGCTAAGGTGATGCACACTGTGTCTTGGGATAATTGTCATAGATTACCTGGAAAAAGACAGAACCATAACTCGACCCTACTATACTTCATTGTTAAATCGTCTGAAACTTCCTTTAACTGAAAAAAGACCAATGTTGGCATGCAAAAAGCGCTCTTCACCAGGGTAACGCATCATCCAATACATCAGCGATACCAATGATGAAAGTGTATGAACTGGACTTTGAATTGGTTGCTCATCCAACCTGTTCACCAGATTTAGCCCCAAGTGACTTCTCCCTGCTCCATAACTTGAAATTTCGGCTTGCTGGGAAGAAATTTTCATCGCATGAGGAATTGATAGTTACAGTCAACGATTACTTTTCAGAGTTTGACAGAACCTATCGCTTGACCAACTGTATATCCCTGAAAGGATACTATGTCGAGAAGTACACTGAGTCGTTCACGAAACAAACATTTTTCTTGCTTTTTTATTGATCGAACTATCCTCGTAAGTTGAAATCATCACCTGTTGCACAATCAAAAGGGCGTATATGAGCATCAAAGATCTCATATATATAGATAAGGTATCATTTTAGTAATACCCACATACGTCTCGAAAAATAACAGTGTCCAGAAGTCCTGAGAAAGAGCTCATGCCATGGTTTGTCAACAGTTGGTCGTCCTGTGAATAAAACGAGAAATGGTTTTGTAGTATTAACAGACTAAGTACCCTTTGCCTCACACCATACTGTTGTTTACGGAATACAGACGTTGATGTACGCCTGCGCTGTCAAAGCTCTACATGGAGTAACAGTGAGTTGAAGAAAATTTGTAGTCTTCTGAAAATGCGCACGGCCGAAAAGATTTATTTCATGAATAACTGATGGAGCGTAAGGGCTTCTAGCACCTAGATCAATAAAGTGACGTCTGATGTCGTTTTGCAAGCTAAATTTTTGCTCATTCCTGAAAATAATGGTTCACGAAAGATCTGCAGCAATTCAGTGTGTATGTTTGCGTGCCCACTGAAAACGCTCATGTGATGTTCTGACGGCCTCATCCGAAAATCGACATATAATATTACTAAATCGCTGCAGCCACTCATACCCAGTCACTGGGTACCTACCTAATGGCGTCCAGGGGCAGGGGCAATAAAAATTTCATTTTCGGTTTGCATTTAGTTACTGGCTGAATTTAAAAATTTTAAGTGCTCTGACAATATACTGGTTAGGAGTTATAGTATTTTGTTAAAGGTTTAATACAGTTCAGACCTTTTCGAAACTATTCTGGCTGATACTCCTCCACAGAATATGAAATGAAAAAAGTTTATCGCTTACTAAATTTTTGCTGGTCATCTAGTAAAACTTCAGCATGACGCATATCGTTTTAATTTTAGTGCTAATCTTAGTCACTAAACATATTGCAGACAAGATCCACATGTACCACTGAAAGTACGCCTTAAATTATATCATTTTCCGACAGAGTTCAGGAAATGTGACGTCATAAACGTGGGAGTTCGGGAGCTTACTGGTACCACTCTACCAGGACTGCAGAAGGGCCACACCATACTCGGAACAGCGTCGCAGAACTACACTGAAGAAAAAACATATCGTAACATCAAAAGATAATTAATGCAGGGTAATGAAATGTCAGTAATAAATTTGTTTAGGTAACATATTTAAGTGATTAACATTGCAAGATTACATGTTAATGTGAGCATGGGATAAGCCACAGTAAATGTGAAATTCTAGTACGTTAATAACCGGTCTAACGGCCGAATTGCTGAATGCAAGCATGCAAAGGAGCATACATTTTTCTAAGTGACGGATATCAGTTGGTGGGATGGAGTTCCAGGCCTGTTGTACTTGGTTGGTCAATACAGGGACAGTTAATGCTGGTTGTGGATGACGCTGGGGTTGTCGTCCGATAATATTCTTTACGTGCTCGATTGTAAACGGATCTGGCAGGGTCGAGCAGGCCAATGTAACATGTCAACACTCTCTATAGCATGCTGGGTTACAACACCGGTATGTGGGCGAGCGTTATACTATAGTAAAACACCTCCCGGAATGCTGTTCAAGAATGGCAGCACAACAGGTCGAATCACCACACTGACGTACTCCTGATGTCATACGAAATCGCAACCCAGACCATGACTCCAGGTGTAGGTCCAGTGTGTCTAGCACGCAGACAGGTTGGTTGCAGGCCCTCAAATGGCCGCCTTCTACCCAACACATGGCCATCACTGGCACCGAGACAGAACCAGCTTTCATCATAAATCACAACAGACCTCCACCCTGCCCTGCTATGAGCTCTCGCTTGACATCACTGAAGTCGCAAACAGCGGTGGTTTGGGCTCAGTGGAAAGCACGCTACAGGGCGTCTGGCTCGGATATGTCCTTGTAGTGACCGATTTGTAACAGTTCGTTGTGTCACTGTAAAGCCAACTGATTCTCAAATTGCTGCTGCAGATGCAGCATGATGCGCCAGAGTCTTAAGCCGAACACGATGATTTTCCCTCTCGGTAGTGTCATGGGGCCGTATGGGTACCGGTCTTCTTACGACCGAACATTCTCGTGACCACACCTGCCATCAATCATGTATAGTGACTATATTCCTTTCAAGTCTATCTACAATATCGCAAAAGAATCGTTTGTCTTGAACAACTCTTTCTTGGTGTTGTGAATTTTCTCCCGTCAGTGTACTTCTTTGAGCATATAATAGCAAGAATCAGTTGTCGGTCCTTCACTGTTTTTGGGCGAACGCCCTAGATGACGATCCTGTGATCAGAATTTATGAGCACTGTCAATAAATAACTGACCCTTTTTACAACCTGTCCACCTCTAACTTTGGTTTGCATCCGTATGCAAAGTGTTGCTTCCTGTCAGGACTTTTCAGAGATTTATGGAAAATGACCTGCTGTAATGGGAAAACACTAGCCCTTAGGCCAGTACAGTGTGCTCCAACCACTACCACTGGAGAGAGCCTGGACCACCACCTGCTGGTTGGACACAGATAACAAGAACACAGGCGCGTTCAGGTATCGTATGTTACAACCTGTTGTGCCGTTTTCTCTTATCCATCAGTCTATGGTGAAAACATACTATTCTTTTATATCAATACTTCTATTATGTTCTTGGTTATTGACTTTTTAATTTATTGAAAACTATTTTGGGGTTATTTTTTCCAACTTTTTTTCATAACATAATAATGTAGATAAGGCAGTACTTCTATACTCTCATCTGTACACAAACTAAGGTGCAGTGTATGGTGGAATTTCCAAACCATTTATTTGTGGATGATTGGATAAATTCCATTCTAAAAGTCCCCTGGCTTCAAGCCACAGTTAATCCTAAGAATATTTTCTATCTCGTCTTTTCTTCCACCTCTGGTAATGATTTGTTGACGCGAAAAATGTCAGGTGCGCCTGGGTTCAGAGTCCACATTAAACTCTATAAGACTCCCTGTAAGTCGCGAAGAGTCAAATTTGGTAAACCGACAGTAATATTAATATCAGTATTTAGTATCGGTTCGATGTCTACATCAGTCTGTAGATCCACCTACTAACGGGCGGCTAAATCGGTTCGAAGGATGGAGGACACAAGAGCATACGTACCGCCTCCAATAGGACCATGCTTAGTAACGCAATGCGACTTCACACGAACTTTCTGATTGTGGCAGCTCTACTTTATTGACTTACTGTTCATGAATGATGGTAGCGTAGATCAGCGTCCCTACATCTCCGTATACGTGCTAACTACTCTAAATTCACCATAATCGTGTGAAACGAACGGGGAACGAAATAATATGCATCTTGTGTCTTACCTGCATCTCCTGCTACTAGTTTTTATTGACAACTTCTGTGATGAATTCGCGCTGACTGCACAAACTTGTGACGAATACAGAATCTCCTTCTCGAATTTTCGTTAGATCTTCCATGAACCCAAGTTAACTCGGTAATGATCGCCAGATGATAAAACATACACAAAGATTCGTTGGGTGGTAGTTTTGTAAGCGATCTCTCCACATACGAATTCTGATTTGTAAGTAGCTGAAGGGGCACCAAATCGAGAAGTTTGGTATGTTCCATGGCTTGCAAGACATTTATTTGTCAGTAGAACATAGTTCTCTTAACAGCATGCCTCAAAGGAAGTGTTTGAACAGAAAACGATGTTTATGCAACTACTCCACCTACAATCGCTCTGGAAGAATATCCAGAGATACGTTGCGACATTTGTTTGTATGTCAGCTACTAGTCTTTGCACTAGCGTTCTCATCTGCGTATATCCCAGCGTTTCTCAACCCTTTTTTTTTTTTCTATCCACTGCGAATAAAGTCCTCTTCCTCGATAGCTACCAACGTCACCTTCCAGGGAATTTTCACAGGGTGCCGCCCCCCCCCCCCAAAAAAACATCGTTAACGCTTTGTGTGTTGTGAGGGAAAGATAAATTAATCAGTTGTCAACCCATATCCGGAAAAGCAAGACTTGGGCACTGGAGAGCGTCGAAGTCTGAGAACGAACGGTTGTGAAAGTTTGTTCCGATTCCTTTTGCTGCCTGAAGACGGGAAGGTATGCAACCCTTCTGCCATCTGTGTACTGCGGATGGACGAACAGAGCCTAATACCATTCCTGCACGAGCGCTACATTCATCCCCATCGCCCTAGGACGCTTCCTACTGCGGGCATTGTGTGCTCTGCCGGTGCTATAATGTTTTTGATAGCAGTACGACTTGTATCAGTGCACAGTTCAGAAATGACCGACATGGTACCTGCATACGGCAAAGCGAACTGCAATGGGAGAGTTGCTGGAAGATTATATGGGGAACGTTTGCCGAACAGGCGTTGCCCACATCATTCCACGTTCGCAGCGATCGAGAGACGCCTCAGGGAAGCCGGAAAGCTGCACGTACGTATTTTCTGCCTGAGGTGTGTCCACTGTACAGTAAAGCAGTAGCACATGGGTACTTGCGAATGCTATCCCCAGTCTGCTGTTTATCCTCTGGTAGGTGCCGTAACGTGATGCGGGTCGTCCGCGCTCGGCTACAACGCTACAGTTGGAGAGGACGTGCTGATAGTGTTCGAACAGGACCTAGCCACCAGCAATCGGCGGGCGGCAGATAACGGATAAAAACCTAATGTCGCGTGTTATCTATGAACACCGCCTCAATCCACAGTATCTACAGAACGTCTAGGCGTTATGGGAGGATTATCCACGATGGGTAAAGTTTTCGCAGTGATATTTACAACAATGCATACCCCAGCCACAGTTCCTGCGTTTGGTGCTAACGAATGAATGCACGTTTATTATAATAGACGTCATATTTAACTTACACAACATGTATGTTTGAGGGAACGACAATCCGCGTGCGCATCAACACAGAGTCGGTGTTGACAGCTGGGCCAGGATAACTGGAGACGATATCATTGGGCCACATCAAGTGCCAAACGCTCGCCGGGGTGGCCGAGCGGTTCTAGGAGCTACAGTCTGGAACCGCGCAATCGCTACGGTCGCAGGTTCGAATCCTGCCTCGGGCATGGATGTGTGTGATGTCCTTAGGTTAGTTTGGTTTAAGTAGTTCTAAGTTCTAGGGGACTGATGACCTTAGAAGTTAAGTCCCATAGTACTCAGAGCCATTTGAACCAAGTGACAAACAGACTAACAGAATCCATCTACCTCTCGTTCGTTAGAGATGTTTTGTCTTTCCTGTTGGAAGGAGTGTCGCCAAATGTTCGGATGGACGTGTGGCTGGAACACGACGGAGCTCCAGCACACTTTCGCATCGCTGTGCGGAATCACTTCAGCGTCGCATATTCCAATCGATGGACTCGTAGGGATACACCAGTTCCATGGCCAGCACGGTCGCCAGATCTGACAACTGTGTGTTAATATGAAGAGTATGGTGTACGACAAACGTGCAGCGTCAGCGGAGGACCTTATTGGTCGATTCCATGGAGTGATTGAAATATTTCAAAAACAACAGCACGTATTGGCTCAAGTGCATGAGGTTCAGCACCGCCGATACATTGACGTAGAAGGTACGCAGTTCGAAGCCCGTTTGTAACGTAGACAGCGTGATATGCAAGTCATGCTGGGTTTATTGACGTAATGTGGAACACACATTCATCTTAGAATCCGACGCTTTCCTCCCTCCAAGCCGTGCGTTTCCGGAAATGGTTTCCTGTTTTGAAACCGAACGGCATACTAAGCCACGTTGGTGTTTTTTTGGGTCATCCTGTGTACATAATGGAAAGTAACGGTACTAACACACTTCTTTCCGGCAGCGCACACGCTTTTTTCGCTTCTGGCTTTTGTTTGATTATAAGTTTTCGAATTAATTCGTTGTCTGACATATACCTGCCCGTACTTTGCTTACTGCGAAGCTAAACGTACTGTTAAACTGTATCTAAAGCTTTTCAAAAGTTAAGGATACGGTGGGTAGTATCCATAGTTTCCTGAAGAAAAAAAAAAAAACGAGATGGGAGGCGTACGATCTTGCAGAATCTGTGTTGATTCTCACAGAGCAGTTGTTATATTTCCTAACATGTTGTCACGTACGAGAGTGATACTTCTTCCACAGTTTCTGCAACAAACTTAAATCTGATTTCAGGTCGTCAATCCTATTTAAAAACTGAAACGACCTGTGCTTTTTACCAATTACGCTAAACGCCCATTTCTTTAGTATAATCGACACATTATCGTCAGATCCAGTAGCCGTCCCTGTATCGGGTGACTTCAGTTTCTTTTCGAGTCTGGAATCATTTATTTTCTTGTCTGCTATTTTTCCGTCCACGAGATGATTGAAGGGAAGAGCTGTAGCTTCGGTTCCTCTGTGGGACAACTGCAGAAGAAGTTGCGAGGTGCCGGGGCTAGCAGTGTATTTATCACTAAATTCTACTAGAATCCACATATGTAAATCATGCTCTAAGCCCCCCCTATTCTAACTCCGACTTTTGCTGTTGCACAAGGATAAAAAAAAAAAATACGCGAACTGACTCTAATCAACCCTGCCAGTGGAGTAGAAGAGAGTTTGGCACCTGCAATAATTTAATTTGATAAATGAGTTCAATAAACAAAGGTTTCATTAGCATAGTGAGGAATGATAGGGTTGCTCTATCGATTAACAGAATGAAAGTTCTGTCCAAAATAACAATAGGATTTATTAAGACTAATCACAAAATAATAAACAAAAACACAAACATTTACAATAAATCAAATTGGCTCAAATTTGATACTCATACAAACACTGTAAAGGTGAAGTTGTCCCTGAACTAGATTGTGAGGTTTAAGACGAAGTGGTATGTGGAGCCAAATTCCTTGCCACTCAAATCTGAAGGGAGGCAGACAGCTAACCTAACAATAATTGCTGCTACTCAAGACAGAACACAGAAAAAAAACGAACAGGCGCGCTCTGCTGAGCTCTGATTATCACCTAGGAAAATCCCTATCTGCCGGTGCTGCGGACATACATTACCAAAACTGTCTTCTTGGCTGCCAGAACACGATCTGGCGTACCGCAGGTGAGGGCTGGTTGCTTCGACGTCCTCGACCGAAAGGCAACTGCCGACTACCTAGAGCACCCGTACAGGCCGAACACACAACATTCCCGCCCCCACGACAGTGGCCGTGGTTACGTTCCAATCAGCAACCCGAAAACCGGCGGAAATTCCACTCCATTGCCGGAGCACTACCATTCCACCAATGGAGATTCTTGGCGCCAATTTCTGTGCTGATTTTGCTCCGTCACGGAGCTATGCCCTGAGCAAGCCAATCACAGTTCCTATTTTGCAGAAAGCGCGGGAATTTTCCCGCCACAGCTGCCTGGGTACATAAGTCATTCCCACACCTCGCTGGTAGCCCGCCAGAAAGTGTTTTCGCTAAGCTTCTGCGAAGCAACGGAACCTCCAGCCCAGCCGCCACTTCCGGCTCCAAACGGGCGCGTCTCCTGACAATGCCGGCGTCCGGAAAGCATTCACTCGACCCCCCACGCCTGTCGGCCTACCCTTTCAAAGTCAGAAGAGCCCGCCTGTCACTGGACCACCCGGGTGACGAGAGACGCTGCATGGGAAGTCCGCGTGTGAAGGAATAACATCCCTCCACCGCATGCAACTAGAGAGGAGAATCGTAAGATAGAAATATGAGAGTGGGCTCATGCCACCTCTCATAGCCCCTACGCCATTTTAGATTGTAATTGGTGAGCGGTTGGCTCACTTAGGAGCAAGGTAGTGAGTCAATCGCCCAAGAACAATCTCGCAAACTGGCTCCACATGCCGCACTCTATAAAGAAAATCACTGCAACTGTAAAATGCAGCTCATAGAGGGAGGATTATTTATGATGTAGCCAACTTCACCTTCTTAATATGGAACACCAACACTCACATCACACATCCATACCCAGGGAGCCCCTTCCAAACACCGATTCACGCAGACATTCACGCTCTAAATATGGCCCAGGCATCTGAGCCAAATATGGAGCACTTTATTCTTTACAGTCAGAGTTGGAGTGCTCCGCAATTAAATGCCCAAGATGTTACAACAGTTTTAATCATTAAACTAACCTGAACTCACTCACACATGATACTATATAAGTTAACAATCTCTTTGTGAGCTTTCAGAATCTAGTTACAATCTCCGATTCATTCTGTCTCCCTGCAGCAAGAATAACCTTTACAAAATGTTCCCTGAACTGATGGTCCATTCACAATGACAGTGGTGGTATCTGCTTCAGTTTATGGGGACTTCAGGCACACTGTTTGCATACACACAACAATAAACACAAAATACAAAAAAAACATGGTGTGGAGAACAATACAGTAATCTGTAATAAGAATTACAGTGTAAAACACGAACGCATACAAGGTATAACATACATTACAAAAACAACATAAGAGAAAGAAATTTATGAAAAAAAAACAAGGTTCATGGGGCATCAAATTGTGCATGCACATTGCACAAAGTTCACGACTGTGCTGAGAATGAGGCACTAAATCACATTGTTAGAAATATCCATAGCACTTCACTAATTACACAGTACTGACATCACATAAGGCTAAACGTCGGGTGTTGTTGCTACATTGTGGCAACAGCAATAGGGAGTTCTGGAGTGTCTGCAGTACGCTGTTGAGATTGTAGTCAGACCCACGCATATGATCACGGCAGTACGGTAGGAAGACACAGTGATAGGCTCTCCTCACATCGATTAATTGTCTCTGAGGTCTACTCGTTGGGATACATCACTAGTCTAGGTCTCTTCTCTCGCTGGACAGAACTTTACGTTTCCCAATATTGCAGTTCGACGAAGGATGATGGCACGTGGAGTGACTCCACAAGTGTGTGAGGTCATCCATACAGGATCGAACTAGGAGCGACTATTGTTAAAACTGCTCTCTAATAGAGAGGAGAAGTAAGAAATGAGACCATACATTTGTTAGTGTGGCACGATACTGCTTTGTGTATGCAGATCGGCCAATGCTAGTGAGTTGTAAAAACCCAAACAGGTGAGTATATAGCGTCCCTTTCTGTCCTGAGGCACATGAGGCGCAGATTCTGACATGATATGTGATCTTCTTCGTGTAC
The DNA here is from genome assembly GCF_023898315.1 of Schistocerca nitens. Taxonomy (NCBI): domain Eukaryota; kingdom Metazoa; phylum Arthropoda; class Insecta; order Orthoptera; family Acrididae; genus Schistocerca; species Schistocerca nitens. The sequence goes on along the minus strand of NC_064614.1, from coordinate 884,701,282 downwards.
TCACGACAACGTGGTCTGCCGCAGGGAATCCCTCCGAACGGCTGCCGCGCCCGGAGAGCTAGCAGGCTGTCGCGTGTGGGTCGCGTGTCAGTGTCAACGGCCAGCCCCACTTTCGCTTGTGGCCCGGCGAGGTCTGTCTGCCGCCCAATCCCTCAGGTACACGGCTCCGTGCTGTCAGCTCGTAGGACCGGATGCTCTCGCCCTTCACGTCAGGTGGGGTGCTGACGCTCTTTTCTTGCAGGTAGCCGCAGACCTCTTGTTCCCGCTCCGGCCGGCCTCCGCATTGCCACGATCCCCGTCATCTGCACAATTCTTACAAAAATCTTATGCCTAACTTTTTCCCATGACCTTCTATGTTATAATAAATTTACATAATGAAACATTGATGGTCTGTCATTTCAGACACTCTTATTTTACTTTTATAGTTATTAATCTATGGCAATCATTATAACATCTAATCTAGACATGGAAATAATTTATTTTGATATATGTGTAGAGACCGATCTCAGTATGTACATGGTGTGTGATAACTGATGCTTTGTAATGGATGAACAACTAAATGTGCGGGCCCGCACTAATATTACTATTAATTATATAGATCGACAGTAGACATGCTCAAGAATTAACTACCATATGCCAGCGATCTACATTCTATGTCTTCTAAATAAATTACATTATTATGCAGGCTGAAGTTTTACTGAGCTATAAAGAACATGCAACTATTGTACGTTCGAACATGCAACTATTGTACGTTCGCTCTCCGGTCGTCCCTCCATCTCGGGTCTGTGGTTTCAGACCTGAAAAATAACATCCCAACAGGCGCGCGCCACGCTTGTGGTAGAAAACCCCCACAATAATAATCTAGTTATTGTTAAATCCTACAGTTTAACTTATCCTAGTATATCGTACACATTTTTTTTTTTTTTTTTTACCTTATACAATACTCTTACATAATTCCTGTTACGTTGAGATGTCTCGCTGCTCGCCGCTATTGCCGACAGTGATGTGCGCGCCGTACGACATGACCTCCGAGTTTTCATTACGCCTCACTGAAACTCCAGAGACTGGGTTAGCCATGGCTATACACGACAATAAATTTATAGTTGCAACTTCCTTCTCTATGTGATGCGGTTTTCGCGATCAAAGCACACCTTTCCAGAAGCAATGTAATATGACCAAGCCAGGGGTGGTTCCTGTTGAGGATTCAGTCGCCCAACACACGCCAGCTACACAGTATGTCACGAATATCCAAGTATAAGTCCCTGGTTATTCATCTGTGACAGTCACGAGCAGCACGCTAAATCCCCAACCAGCACATTGGCATGGTAGGCTTTATGCTCGCATTTCTCTCGTCTAGGGCACCATTGGAGTCAAACGCTCACAGGATCACCCCGACTTGCAAGACAACGATGCTGGCGCAGCTCTGCAAAAAAAACTATACTGCCCATATTCATCCTCGAAATCACGCAATATACCACAATCTTGCCGTGCACTGACGCGTGCCTGCAAGCATTGGTATGAACGTTTCACGAACTGGTTGTGGCCGCTATTGAGCGTATCACGACTTCTCAGAACGCTTCTAAGAGCACGTTCTTGTATGCGCCCGTTTGTGCGACGTCTCGTCACTCATCTTTATCCCTTAACATGGACACCAGATAGGAAAGGACAAAAACATTGCTCATGGAAAGGTAGTCCCTCTTATCGCAACGACAGAGGAGATCCCGAACATAGACAAAAAGTTATCAGCAGTAAATTCTTAAGCGAGAAAACGCAGCGTGTTAATACTTTAACAATCTTAATCTATTAATGCAACGATTATTGTTCCCCGAAGAAAGGTTCATATCTTTGCCTATTCTAATATGTACACCACTTAAACTACTATTATTCCACGAACTTCTTTGTGTGAGAGAAGTGGTGGAGTCCTATGGACTAGCGTCAATCCCTTCTTAGACTCCCCCTCCTCCGACGTACATTAGGATTTGGAGGTCTAATTTCAATCTCCTGGTTCTCCTGTTGTCCTTGATTTCGCTCCCTCCAGTTACGGTCGCTTTGCCGTTCGTCATTCCTCCTGTCCCAGATTGTTTGTCTAGACTGACCCTGTTCCCTGACGTTTTGGTTTCCGTGTCTCTGGTTTCCATAACCTTGAATAGCGTAACCTTGATTTCCGTAACCCTGGTTTCCTAACTGACCAGTGCGATTATGCGATCTGTTGTCGTCTTCCCTTGCTGGCCCGTGGTATTTGTTATTTTGCGCCTTCTTCCTGTCCTTTGCGTCTTGTTTATCGAAGACTACTTCGAGTTCGCGCAGTAGACTCTTGAATGCATCTATGTCAGATCCACACTTCCCGACAAGTGTCTGTTGATACCTAACTGGCAATTTAGAAAAGCAAAATTTAATGATTTCTCCGTTGCTATATGGACTATCTAAAAACTGATTCTTCTTGAGTAAATCATCAAAAAATTTGGTTGCGCTTCTATGCCCAGACACTTCCAGTTCAGGACAAAATATTATTTCCTCTTTAATCCTGTCTTGCGTTTCCTTTGACCAGTAGGTCCGCAGGAATGCACCAACAAATTCCTGATAAGTCCGACACGTCGCTGCCACGCCCCGCATCTTTTCCGCAGCTTGGCCTTCGATGTGTCCACACATGAATTCTAATTTGGCCTGGGTTGGCCATGACGACGGTAATGAATTTGTAAATTGCATCACCCAGCTCTTCGGATGCATCGACCCTCCATTATCTTTGAATTTCTGGAATTTTAGTATCGACAGGAAGTGATTGTGATCAAAATTCTGTCCGATCCTCGCACTGGTGTTGTCACTCGTTTCCGATACTTGCACGTCTGCTGAGTGTCCTGATCTATCTTGCTGATAACTGTGATGTGCTACGTCTGTATCACAGTGGAAGTGGCATTCAGCATTCGCTCTTCTAAGTGGGCTGCAATTATTGGAGCTATTACTCTCTGTTTCTGCGGGTGCATTGTTAGTTCCGCACTCTGTCACTGGGCTAGAGCACGGCGGGCTTTTCCTCGGAGATACAATTCTGTGTACTCCATCATTGGTATCCGAACGCGCAGTGCTCGTGTGCCCGTTTCGCTCTAGTGTTGCTATCCGACTCTCTACTTCTTTCATTCGTTTCGTGATGTTCGTAACCACAATATTACTTTGAGTCTTTAAGAATGCTAGGGATTTTGAGTGGGATTGTGTTGTACGTCGCAAGCGACCTGCGAGTTGAGAAGTTACTTTTGCGATTTTCATTGCCCCTGTTGCTGCCGTTTTGGCTAGGCCTGCTACCTTTTGTGCTACCATTGACATTTGTTTGGCTTCTCCACATTCTTTCTTTATTGTTAGTAATTCCCCACGAATTTTCCCTATATGCGAAATTATTGCCTGAGTGTCCTTCTTACGCTGTTCGTCAGCTTCTTCTTTCTCCTTCTTGCGTTGTTCGTCAGCTTCTTCTTTCTCCTTCTTACGCTGTTCGTCAGCTTCTTCTTTCATTGATCGTAGGAAGCTCAGTATTGGGTTAATGTCATCAATTTGATCCTCGTCACACAAGGGTGATGTAACTCTGGACACCTGGGCGCTAGAGCTCTGACGTGGCCGAGCTGGCCCCTGTCTGCTCTCGTTCTTTTGATTATAAACTTCTGCTACCGTCTCGACCTGTGTGACTGTCTCTGTTTCATCCTCTACCTCACTATCATAATCACGGCCGCAACGCTGCTCTAAGATCGCGTCCAAATCACCTTCCTCATCAATGACCCTGGCGTCCTGTCCTGCTAAAAATGTGCCCATCTCATCTCCGAACCTATTCCCGTCAGTAAACTGCCCCTTATCCATTATTCTATCCTCTTTTGTTTTAGCTTCGATCGATAATAGTCGTGCCTTACTTCTCGTTATCATTCATGAAAAACAAATTTATCTAGAATGCACAATTAAATTAATCTACTCCATATATTTTTACACATAGACATAAAATTTCACCAACGCTGTTCCAACGCTGTAATCACAAACACAATTTGATGTGGTACAGAAACCGCACACAAATCCGACAAAGTGCGATGCGGTACGGACACCACATCAACGAAACACAAAAAAACAATGAACAAAAAAAAATATATACACTGAAAACAAAAACTGTAATCATGCGCCGCTACTTAAAACTAAACGCGGAACTACCAGAAAAAAACTTGGGTATTAATCAATAAAAAAAATTAGAGAAAAAAAATTTGAATGTTCGTACTAAGAATACTGTTTGTTAATCAGTGATTCTCAGGAAAGATCCGAGGCTAAGGGTCGCCATATTATGCGAGGTGCCGGGGCTAGCAGTGTATTTATAACTAAATTCTACTAGAATCCACATATGTAAATCATGCTCTAAGCCCCCCCCCCCTATTCTAACTCCGACTTTTGCTGTTGCACAAGGATAAAAAAAAAAATACGCGAACTGACTCTAATCAACCCTGCCAGTGGAGTAGAAGAGAGTTTGGCACCTGCAATAATTTAATTTGATAAATGAGTTCAATAAACAAAGGTTTCATTAGCATAGTGAGGAATGATAGGGTTGCTCTATCGATTAACAGAATGAAAGTTCTGTCCAAAATAACAATAGGATTTATTAAGACTAATCACAAAATAATAAACAAAAACACAAACATTTACAATAAATCAAATTGGCTCAAATTTGATACTCATACAAACACTGTAAAGGTGAAGTTGTCCCTGAACTAGATTGTGAGGTTTAAGACGAAGTGGTATGTGGAGCCAAATTCCTTGCCACTCAAATCTGAAGGGAGGCAGACAGCTAACCTAACAATAATTGCTGCTACTCAAGACAGAACACAGAAAAAAAACGAACAGGCGCGCTCTGCTGAGCTCTGATTATCACCTAGGAAAATCCCTATCTGCCAGTGCTGCGGACATACATTACCAAAACTGTCTTCTTGGCTGCCAGAACACGATCTGGCGTACCGCAGGCGAGGGCTGGTTGCTTCGACGTCCTCGACCGAAAGGCGACTGCCGACTACCTAGAGCACCTGTACAGGCCGAACACACAACATTCCCGCCCCCACGACAGTGGCCGTGGTTACGTTCCAATCAGCAACCCGAAAACCGGCGGAAATTCCACTCCATTGCCGGAGCACTACCATTCCACCAATGGAGATTCTTGGCGCCAATTTCTGTGCTGATTTTGCTCCGTCACGGAGCTATGCCCTGAGCAAGCCAATCACAGTTCCTATTTTGCGGAAAGCGCGGGAATTTTCCCGCCACAGCTGCCTGGGTACATAAGTCATTCCCACGCCTCGCTGGTAGCCCGCCAGAAAGTGTTTTCGCTAAGCTTCTGCGAAGCAATGGAACCTCCAGCCCAGCCGCCACTTCCGGCTCCAAACGGGCGCGTCTCCTGACAATGCCGGCGTCCGGAAAGCATTCACTCGACCCCCCACGCCTGTCGGCCTACCCTTTCAAAGTCAGTAGAGCCCGCCTGTCACTGGACCACCCGGGTGACGAGAGACGCTGCATGGGAAGTCCGCGTGTGAAGGAATAACATCCCTCCACCGCATGCAACTAGAGAGGAGAATCGTAAGATAGAAATATGAGAGTGGGCTCATGCCACCTCTCAAAGTATTTAGTAATACTTCGACTTGTGGATCAGCATCTACATCTACATGAATTGTGCAGTGTTCTGAATGCACATGTGGAGGGTACTTCGTCGCATTATTAGTGATTTTATATCCTGTTCCATTCCCATGAGTATCTTTATGCTTCTTCTAGAGCCCTAATGTCTCTTACATTATTCTCACGAAATCTGGGCACGACTGCAGATGTCCGAGATAGCTTAGTGTAGCAGCTTAGTCGAATCTGAGTCCAATGTACTAATCTCTGCACCATCTCGCTCAGTAATCTATAACAACACCATCTAGGGGCAAAGTGACAACGCGATCTCGCGCCATTCTTTTACCTACTTCTATATTTACATAAATACTCCGCAAGCCATTGTACACTGCATGGCGGAGAGTACATGGTACCAATCTTATCAGTTATCTTCGAATACAAGTTTTTCTAAATTTAACCAGTAGGACTTTTCGAGAACTACGTCGTCTTTATTCCAAGGGTTTCCACCTAAGTGTACTGAGCGTTTCTTTCACTCTATCGTATGGTCTATATCGTCCAATTACTATCCTGGCAGAGCATTTCTGAAATCGTTCGATATCTGCTGCCATGCCTGCTTAGTAATGACTACGTAGATTCGGACCATGGTGCCACTGGCATTTTTCACGTACGAAAGCATTTCCAGGGTGAAAGTCACGTTTGAGTACAAATTTAAAAAAAAAGTGTATTAAATGGGATTTAACACCGAACTGTTAAGTTCACTGCCTGATTTTTAGCCATTAAAACACCGATTAGACATCAGTTACCAAAGCAGATATGTCAGTTTTGGGTGGAAGCCGATGTCCAAAAGATTATGGTGAGCGTTTTATAGGGTGCATAGGAGGTTCTTCTCGTGTGTTTTCTTGCGAAGATGAAAGTGTAACCAGCTAACACTACACGGATATTCTGTGCCAAATAAACGAAAAAACACGTGAGAAGATACATGGATTACAAAATAAACAATACATGCATTATTGTGGTCACTATGACCACCCATAAAGGTGCGTCGACGGCAGAAAAACTTCTGTATTTATAATTTGAGTGGTTGAAAAATTCTTCCTTAACACCAGACCTGATCTCTTTGACGGGTTGAACTAACTCACTGGAGAAACATTGCACAGAAAGTGGTTGGACTAAAAGGGATAAGTGAAGTTTGGCCAAGAGTATGCATTTTCTAAGAGTACGTACTTTTAAGTTTTTCTGTGTTGGTTGCACTTGGCGGAAAAAGCGATGGATAGCCATTTTAGCAGTGCATGGTGGTACATAGAACAGACGCTTACTGTTGCTTCTATTCTTTCTTAGTATCCACGTAAAAAGCGTTTTTGTTAGAATTGAAAGTAACATATTCATCTCGTAATTAAACGATTCTAACCAAATAATTACTGCAATCCACGCGTTAGCAGCTATCTGGCTGACATGCGTGGGATCTAACGATTTATTTGTCAGCTAGTTAACCGTCGGCCAAGAGTAGTCATCACTGCGAGGTGTATTCAGAAGCACCTACTCCGGACAGCTACAGCAGACGAGGTAGCAAAAAAGCACTTGAAGTAACTGGAATGCGACCTTCTTTACTAATTCTGGTGTAACGGAAAGAGAGGAAATCACTGTTCATATTATCGATTACAATAACACGAAAGGAGACAGTGACTCGGCGAAGAAAACCCGGCAGAAACTTCTACTGGAGTATAAGAATTCAGTGCCCCAGGTGTGCAAGTACATATGTCCGTTTCTGAGATCTGCTCTGTGCCAAAATTGTCCCCCACAACAGAGACAGATAAACAGAACAGGGAAACCTGCAGGGAAGAGTGGCAAAGAAGAGAGGATCTGCTAGAAAGGAAAAAACTCATCCTACAAAAACTAAGTTGGTTATGCCTCTTCTGAAGACTGATTCACAAAAAAAAATCCTTCTGGCGGAACGCTTTGGAACACTGGTATTTTGACGGAACATCTTGTTTTTTCTAGAGTGTAATGAAATTAATAAAATTTTAAAATGCGAGAAAACCTTTCTCATTCAGTGATTACTTCAATTTTAATTCACAAATAAGTCCGCCCCCGGTAGCTGAGTGGTCAGCGCGACAGAATGTCAAGCCGGGTTCGATTCCCGCCTGGGTCGGAGATTTTCTCCACTCAGGGACTGGGTGTTTTGTTGTCCTAATCATCATCATCATCTCATCCCCATCGACGCGCAAGTCAATGAAATGGCGTCAAATCGAAAGACTTTCACCCGGCGAACGGTCTATCCGACAGGACGCCCTAATCACACGACATTTACATTTATTTAACACAGAAATCATAAAATTTTTAAAAATAATAACGAATTATTTATTTCTACAATTTTATTAAATACTTTAATTTTCACTAACACAGAATAACAAAGTAGAATAAAGTTTTCAATGCCTTCGATGGTTTTGGGTCCCGTGACTGGAAATCTTGATATCTGGTGAATTAGATGAAGGTGAATGCTAATATCTAGTGCGGCGTCAAGCCTGTCCGAGAACTTTATCTTCGTTGCAACATAATAGGAAAATTCTACTTCACGTAATATGCAGTGCTAAGGTAAGTAAAAACTTCTGAGGTCATCAGTCGCCTATAACTTAGAACTAATTAAACCTAACTAACCTAAGGACATCACACACATCCATGCCCGGGGTAGGATTCGAACCTGCGACCGTAGCGGTCGCTCGGCTCCAGACTGTAGCGCCTAGAACCGCACGGCCACTCCGGCCGGCACACTCATAACAGTTTATACCTACTGTAAACACTGTTTGTCTATCACATACCGCCGTTGCCACGTCTATTTCCTCACATTGAATTGCAAGCTAAATGGCTGAATACAAATCTTTCAGAGTCCCTTCACGCACTTTCCGTGACATATGCGCTGGTAACTCTCTCAAAAATACAGTACATCAAGTGCTCTTTGCTCGGCCTCCTGCAACAGAACACTATACGCTTCATTGCTCTGGCCCAACGTGTAAGTATACTCATTAATTTCCCTTATCCTGTTCGCAAATTTCTCCATCGTCTCCCCCTTGTCTCTTTGACATTGTACTTAACCCCTCTCTAAAGTACCGAGCGTTATTCTGTTTTTTGTACCTTTTCAAAAGCTGTCCTGCCTTCCTTAAGGCCTGAGAACACCTTACATGTGTTTTTGTTTCACCTGTTAATCTAATCTTGGCTATATGTAACAACTGCTCATCAGACCAACCATTCATCACCGCTGAAGTCTCCAAGTCCTCCACAAACGAACGTACATCCTCAGATGCCTTGCGAGAAAATGGAATAATCAGCAGCAGCTGGATCAATCCCCTGCACCCTAGGCGACAATGCCTGATCAGACGTGGTTTCCCGTTCACTTCTAGACGTTAATTCATTTCTCAACTGTGTTGTCAGCTGTCAATTGTGCTGCTTTTACCAACAAAATCCGTTGCACTTCTGGTTCCGACACACCTTGCGTCCGTGACTCTGCCATTGTGTTGCTTTTGTTCCCAGTTAGTCCCGAAACAAAACATTTAAGCACAAGAATAACCTGACTCCCTACACCTCGGCATCATCTTACTTGGGAACATCATACTCAGACCAATACAATAGTAATTACATGCCACAAAAAAAATAAATCTTACTTCCCCAAATACACTAACACTTACTCTGACAAAAACGCAAAACATCTCAAATGGCCTGCCATGAGCCATACTTAAAAACACAAAAAGGTAAGAAAACGTCCCGTACTCAAAAGAAAACTGGTCCAAACTCACCACATCTTGTGAATGTAATGCGGGCAGTGGGCTCGAACGTCGTACTGGACAGACGACGTCCACTATTCTGACACCAAATGTAGTGGCATCTTCTGCCACCAAATGTAACAGCAACACCAAATACAGCGGGAAGAGGTAGAAGGCACCGTATTAAGACTCGTCCGAGCTTTCCAAGTGATTTATTGTTTCCAACTACAGTGCCCCCGTTCCTCTTGATCTGCATCCTTGGGTCGCGCAATGCTGAGGACACCACTTTGCTGTCTGTGAAACGGCTCGGCACGGAATGACTGCCTCAGTGACCCATGCACGCACTGCTGTGTGTCGGCCTTGTATGGCAGCGGAGTTGCAGCGATGTCAGGATGCCAGCAGTTGACTCATTGGTCTGTGACCCTGCCAACTCAGCGCCACTCGGTGTGAGCCGAGCACCCGTGATCTGGAGTCCCAATCTGTGGCCCTCGCCTTGGCAAGCCTCCACCATGTATTGGAAGCCAGTGGTAGCGAGCCGTGGAGTGGCCCACAGCTGGCTGGCTACGGATCCCACAAGAGCCTCAGAGGGTCGAACCAGTGACCCGCCGTGGACTGGAACGCTGGCGCCCCATCTGCTGCTGCGTGTAGCTGGTGGTGTGACACGCCCCGCCATCCAGAAGAGCTGCCACACTTGACTGAATCTCATTAGAAGCCCGCACCTATTTATACATGGCTGTGTGCCTCTGTTTTGCCATACACGCCGCTTCGCATCACGTACTCATAACACTCTAGGTTGACCAGTGGTGATTTGCAAAACCGCTATGTGTACTCTTTCAGCAATTTGACAGTCCTGTGGCCTCTATTCTACTTCGCAACTGTTGGTATGTGTAACTCACTGCAATCCGGCTTGCACCTGGCTGTGACTTGTACTCAGAATATTGCACAAAATTAACTTTCCCTATCCTAAATGCTGGTGCCGCTACACAACAAAGGATTAAGTAGATATCCGCTTTTTTTCCCTTAACTGTGTACACTCATCATATCAGTGGTTCCTAACCTGGTGTAATTATATTCTCTGAGGGTAAAAACGAAAGGGTTCGATTGTGTTTCGATCACGAAACTAAACTGCTTTTTAAATATCGTTACTATTTCCACTATTTGAGATGACTGTAGTATTCATTACATAAGTCACCAATAACTACACATTTGCATTAAAGCGTAACACAACGTTGTGAAGCTTGGAACTTGTGAAACAAATGTATGAACATCTTCCTCACATAGTCCACAAACTGCACACCTGCTTTGTACCATGAGTCTACGACTGCAAAACTGACCTGCGCCGGGACACGAGATTTAAAATTTGTTGTAGAATTGTAGGTTCCTGCAAGTTAGTGAACCAGTCAAGCAGATGTGGCCATGTGAAAGTAGGCCACATTAGTTATTTTGTCTGTCTTATTTTGATGTATAGGAAATCTAGCAAAGAATTACCTGATGGCACTCAGGGGTAATGATCTCAGGAAGGTTGGGAACCACTTATGTAAATGAATCACTCTCAAAGCAGTCCCCATTAGATATTATTTATTGGGAATCATTTCTGGGGTTCGATGTTTAAGATAGCTTCTAGTTCTCTCAACGATGCGTTTTGAATCTCACCTATACCTGTAAAACGAAAGTCCTTTGAGGTTTAGTTTATTTTTGGGTAAAGGAAAAAGTCACATGGGGGGGGGGGGGGGGGTACGGTGGGCGAATATGAAGACTGGGACATCACTACAGTATTGCTTTTAGCCAAAAATTCTTAAGTAGACAACGACGTATGAGCAGGTGCACAGTTGTGGTGTAAGACGCATGATTTGTTTCACCATAAAGCTGGGATTTTTTCGGATTGTGCCACGCATAAAACATTGAAATTTTCGGTATTATTCCTTACTGATAGTTCGATCTTGTGGTAAGAACTCATGGTTATTATTTCGTCAAAATAAATAACGTAGTGAAGATAACGTTCAGGTTTTACCGCATTCATCGATCTTTTTTTAAGTCTTGGTGATCCATAATGCTTCCAGGTGGACGAATGAGCCTTAGTTCCCACGTCATATTCATAAACTGATATTATGACCCGTTTCAGCATTTCTGCATCGTTGCTGGCGTCACTCTCGCTATTCCTGAGCAACCTGCGAAATCGTTTTGTTTGTTCGAAATTTAGCAATTCTGAAACAAATTTTGCTGTCACACCTTTCATACTGAAAACACCTGAAAAATCTCATGACACGAGGCAGTTAATATGCAAACATCATCATCAACTGCTCTGATTGTTATTCGGTGATCGTTCATAAGCATTTCTTTTACTTTTTCCACGATTGTGGCGGTTGGTGCTGTGCAGTTGCGTCCAGGTAAGCTCTTCGTCTTCAAATTCTTCACTGTCTCTTTCAAAACGGTTATACCACTCATTTTAAACACTTTTTTTAGTCATAGCAGACTCACCAAAAGCGACATTTAATGTTTCTAAAACTTTGCTGCATTTTATTTCGTTTTTGTATTTAATACAAATTCTTTTATCAGTTTTTATGCTAAATAAATTATCGTCGATCTATCAAAGCGTATATACCCTTTCTGACCGCTGACAAGAACACTTCTCGTACATTGAAAAATAAACGAATGCTTGACCTAGAAAACAGTCTTTCATTGCAAGAGATTTTCTCGTGAGCATTATTATCACAACAGTTGACCGCTTTCCACAAGTAAATACACTCTACGACAAAAAAAGAGAGGGACGGAGAGAATGACGCACCACGAAGGACTTTTTATCCGAATGGGGCGGAAATCGGTAGATGTGATGTACATGCGCAGAAAATTTATTACCGTTTCAGGATAAAGTTAGATGACTTATTTAAGACAAATTGAGTAAGTCAGAAACGCATTGGTCCTCCTCTGGCCCTTATGCAAGCAGTTATTCGGCTTAGCATTGATAGAACTATTGGATGTCCTTCTGAGAGGCCAATTCAAGTGCTACAGTGGCAAAATGCTGAGCTGGTTGGAGAGCTCTGAATATAATGCTCCAGAAGTTCTTAATTGGGGAGACATCCGGCAACATTGCTGGCCAAGATAGGGTTTGGCAAGTACGAAATCAAGCAGTAGAAGTTCTCGCTGTGTGCGGCCCGCGTTATCTTGTTGAAATTTATCTCCAGGATGGATTGCCATGAAGGTGGGAACAAAACGGGGCGTCTCGAGACATGTCTTCGGTCTGAAATCACATTGACTGGAGTAGACCTGTCTTCAGCGATGAGACTCGCTTCGAATTTGGCTCCGATGACCGCGAAGACGTGTCTGGAGACTCCCTGGACAGCAGTGGGATACCGGCCTGACAGCCAGCAGTGATGGTGTGGGGTGCCATTCCTCTTCATATCAGGAGCCCTTTGTTTGTCATCAGCAGCACCATTAGGGTACAGCGGTACGTCGACGATACTGTACGCCTCGATTTGATGCCCTCCAAGTCAAGCTATCCTGGGCGTACATTTCAGCAAGATATTGCCCGTCCGTGCACGACGAGAATTTCTACCGCTTATCTTCGTGCTTGCCATACTCAACCTTGCCCAGCAAGGTCGCCGGAGCTCTCCCAAGATGAGAACGTTTAGAGCATTACAGGTAAGGCCCTCCAAACAGCTCAGGATTTTGCTGTTCTAAAGCGACAGTTGGATAATATTTGGCACGATATCCCTCAGGAGGGCATTCAACAACTCTTATCAATTATCGTCAAACCGAAAAATTGCTCGCGTAAGGGGCAGAGGTGAACCAACGCTTTATTGACTTGCTCAGTTTGTTAAGCTCTGTCTCTTGAATAAATCATCTGAAATTGTAATCAGCTGTTTGCCTACCGATTTCTGTCCCACTCCGATAATTCCTTCGTGCTGCATCGTTTTCTGTTGTTATTTATTTATTTATTTTGGCTTAGAATGTACTTGAACTTCACCTTTATTGTTATTGACCTGTCAGTACTCAGTTGTTATTAGCATTACATTAATGATTTTTAGGTCAGAACTGTTAATTACGATAAGTTCCCATCTCCATGTAAGAAAAGTATCACATTCAAAAATCGTAGCAGATAGAAAGCCACTGATAAGCGACCAGACATACATAAACAAAAACTCAATATTGAACACAACCAAAGAGATGACACACATACATACATAGAGAGAGAGAGAGAGAGAGAGAGAGAGAGAGGGACGGACGTACACGTACAAATACAACCTTTGCTCATAGACAATAGGAAATAAATTTCACAGTTGGCAACACTACTTAACTCTAAACGGGTTAACATGACGGAGGAGTATGTGCAGTTGGTGTCAAGTGCTGAAAATTATTTTTAGTGCCACGTACAGAATGACAGCTTCACTAGCCTTAGAACAAGAGCCCATATAGAACAATATTACCTCACACAGTAAGCAGTAAAAAGTATATTGAGAAAAATGTGCCTATTTCAGACCTGTTCGTAATTAACAATACCAGAATATATAAGTTCAAAGTACTAAATGCAAATGAGCATATATTTTTTACCATCCCTTATTAAACTGAGACAAAAGATAACTGGCAAAAGAAATCTTACCTTCATTCAGTTTCAAACAGAAAGTCCTAGCCGAAAAATCATTGATGTAATCTCAGTATCATTCTGAAAAGCCCTTACCTGCAATAATTTAAAAAAATCATTCCTGCTCACTCGGAGAACGAGGGAGAAAAACCGAATAGAGGAAGACAGACAGGGCAACTTGAGCGATTCCTCCGAGCGCAGATTGGAATTTTAAAATTTGGAGCCCAGGAGGGAGGACTGGCCTAATGACGGTTACCGGCTGAATAATTCTCGCGTCGGCGGCGGAAAGTGAAAGGTAATTCGCGGCAGGCACCTCCTTTCTCGCCGCTGCTCCCTTGAAAAACGAAAGCGCACCTGTTGCCGGCCGTGTCGGCTGCCACGGAGCGGCGGAAACACTCCCACGCTTACAGCACTGACCTGCGCAACATTCCCACCGGCTCTGAGCTCCAATCTAGACACCTGCCGCAAGGAGTCATAATTGAAGACGTGGCGTCTGAAGGCACCGTGATCACCTATAATTCTTGTAATTCTGGAAACGCGAAATTCGTTTACGTGGAGTATAAGTTTTAGTTTAAGTCTTTCCCGAAGGTATTTTGCCCGGAGTGTAGCGTTGTACGAAAGTTAAATGTGCATTACAAACACTATAGACAAGAACAGGATAGAAGTTTTTGAAATTTGTTGATACGGAAGAATGCTGAAGATTAGATGCGTACATCAGGAGACGATTAGGAAGATAGAGATTTGTGGTACAACACTAAAAGAAGTTTCGGTTGATAGGAGGCATATTGAGGCATCGAGAAATTTTAAATTTGGAAATGGAGAGAACTGTTGGAGAAGAGTGGCTGGGGGAGGGGAGGAAGGAACAGTAACACTGTAGACGGAGACCAAGACCTCATTACAGAAAGCAGGTTCAATGGGATGTAGGTTGTAATAGTTATGCAGAGATGAAGAGGCTTGCACAGGATAGACTAGCGTGGAGAGCTGCATCACACCAATCTTCAGATTGAAGGCTACACTGAAGCGACGAAAGTCATGGGATAGCGATATGCATTTATACAGATGGCAGCAGTGTCGCGTACACTAGATATAAAAGGGCAGTGCATTGGCGGTGCTGTCATTTGCACTCAGGTGATTCATGTGAAAAGGTTTCCGACATGATTATGGCCGCACGACGAAAGAATTTGTTGTGTAAAAAATGCACTTATTTTCGACGTATTCCCTTCTCAGGTCAAATCACTTCGTCTAACGACTTTCCAGTGACTGAATTCCATTTCTGCAGTGCGTCTATGGAAAGGGTTCTGTTTTGAGATTTCCCTTGACAGTCGCAGCTAAGCCTTGCAGCTTTGTCGAATGTGAGTGCAGCGTGCTAATCTCCGCACCATGTCGCTCGGTAATCAATAACAACATTGTCTAGGGGCAAATCGACAACGCGACATCGTCTCATTTTTTTATATACTTCAATATCTACACAAATGCTCTACAAGTCACGACACAGTGCACGGCGGAGGGCACATCGTACCAGTACAGTAGTGGAAATTAGTATAAAGGCAGAGCTCCACGAAAATAATAGTACAGTGTTTGAAGGATACATGTATCGAATTTACTATGAAGGTAGTAGATACATATAAAGCATAAGGAATCATGACATAATAAGGCGTTTGCCTTTCCTGGGTGGAAATTGATATAAAGGTATTCACTGTCTTGTTGTGTTATTGCATTACTAGTACTTTGTCCTGCCTTCTTTCTCCCTCATTACCTCAGAAATTCTCTGTGGCATTGATTTTATTAGGACTTGTAGTTCTTGCAGTGAAATTGTCGGCCACTCTTCTCGTGTCGCTCTTTTCATCTCACATACGGTATCAAATTACCTTCCATCGAGATAAACATGGTTTGCAGTTATTCCCCACAGGATTCAAATCCGGGCTAAGTGCAGGCCAGGGCCGGCAGCAGTGGCCGAGCGGTTCTAGGCGCTTCAGTCTGGAACCACGCGACCGGTACGGTCGCAAGTTCGAATCCTGCTTCGGGCATGGATGTGTGTGATGTCCTTAGGTTAGTTAGGTTTAAGTAGTTCTAAGTTCTAGGGGATTGATGACCTCAGATGTTAAATCCCATAGTGCTCAGAGCCATTTGAACCATTCTGCAAGCCAGGGCAAGACATCGATATCTTTATCTTCAAATTCCTTTTCGGTTGTAGCAAAAACATGCACAGGCGTGTTATCTCGTTGAAACGTTAGATTTTCGTCCTCTAGGTCCTCGTACATCCTAATCAGTTCTGATTCTAATACCCAGTGTACATGTTAGATTTCATTTTAGCGTTCCGCCAAGCAATGCATGATTTACCTTTAGCGCAGTAGGCTGGCCAAATCATAACACTTCCAACTACCAAAATTTCTCCTCATTCTCTCCTGCAGCTCTCAGATCATCCCAGTCATACTAAATCCATCCTGCCCATCTAAATTAAACTTATTCTCATCATTGAATACAACTTTATCTCTTTCTGAAATCCATGACATATGTATTTCTGCAAATTCCAATCTAGTCTTTTTATGTTTGAGTATTAATGCGGGTTTCTGCTGTCGTTTCTTGAATGCAAAATGTTTGTCACGTGACAAAATTTTTCGTACACGTGTGGCTGTTACGAGCAACAATAAATCAGCAACAAGCTGAGAAGAATAACGATTTGTGGCGCTCGCTTTGCGCAAATTTAACCCTTTCTGCGCCTCAGATAATTTTCTCCTTTGCCAATATTTTCCATTCTGTTTACATCGTATGCCCAGTCTCACGAAATTATCAACCACTGTACTTGAACAGTGCATCTTCGCTGCAGTTTGACGATTAGAGAGTCCCATTTCCTTGTACGTAACGATTTTTGCATTTGCATCGCATGTTAACTGTTGTTCGCGTGGCACAGTCACGATGTTGGTTTATGTACACAACATCCACTACCATTAAGGGTGTCTGTTTCCTATCTCCAGTAAAGGCGCGCGCACACACACACACGCACACACACTTTTTGTTTTTTTGAGTCACGCCACGTCCACACCAACGTGGTGACCATCACAAAAGATCTACCGTCACCTCCGTATTTAGTTACTAATCGAGAATCTAACGGGAAGTGGGGCCGTGTTGTTATCCGTGCGTCTGGGTAGGATAACTCACTAATACGGTCGCATCGAGGAGATATATAGTGAACGAAATGCAAACGAAAGATAACTGTTTCAAGGGCAGAGGGAAAAAAGTGCCAAGGGAAAAAAGAAAACTCTGCGATAGTATGGTCGGGTAGTAAGAGCTGTAGCGGTTTCTTGCTACCTGCGACAGATTACGCAAAGGTAAAGTAGTTGTTAGTTTTGGATACCGTGCAGTGTTCGGTACCGTTATCATAGCTTAGGTCGTCACAAAGAGTGTCAGTCCTTTCGAGGAGGGGTACAGCTGGGCTGGTCACCTACTACGTCTGAGCCGGCTGCAGCCTGTAAGTGGTCGATCGGTCACAAATCTGTAACCGTGTAAGGGCCTTGGTTGAATTTGTTTGCGTTTAGTGTGCAATGTGGCTTCTCTGGTTTACCTGTTGGTTGCTAGTGAGCCTTTATACTGAGTTCCACCCTTTATCACCTGAGTGGTTGATGTCTCATACTACTGACATCAAATGCGATACCCTTTGACTGTATTAGTCGGTATACTGCATTTCATACACTTAGCACAGCTGTTCCAATCGACAATGTTAATTTTCCATTTTACTTGCTTTTACCGTGATTTCCACTACTGTATTATCGCTTTTCTTTCCTATTGCTTTCGCGTGATAAGCATTGGAAAAATGACTGGCTGCACGTTTGATCTGTATCTTGTTCTTGTGAACCCTACGCGAGGTGTACGTTGGTGGCAACATAATGGTCGCACAGTCATCTTCAAATACAGATTCGCCCAGCAGGTTCTCGCGAGAACTACGTCGCCTTTTTTTTTTTTTTTTTTTCAGTGATTCCCATTTATGTTCCCCGAGCATTTCTGTTTCACTGTCATGCGGGCGACACCGACTACCTACGATCCAATCATCGCGTGTCTGAATTCTTCGATTTTTGTTGTCACAACTACTTGAAACGGACTCCAAACACTGGAACGATATTCTAGAATTGGTGACACTAGCGTCTAGTATGCGATTATCAAATACGCACCGCACTTTCTAAGAACACTTCCGACAAATCTAAATCTTCTATTCGACTTACCTAATGCCGATTTTACGTCGTCGTCCCCTTTCATACCGCTTCTTAGTAACACCCCTAAATACTTGTACCATGTGACGAGTTCCTAATGTTCACTTTTAATCTTGTAAGCAGCAACTATCAGGTTCTTTCTCTTTGTTACAGCAATATCTGACACTTACCCACATTCAAAGACAGCTTCTATTCCTTACACCAAGTGAAAATGTTGTCCAAGTCTTTTCGGAAGTCCTTACTATCGTCGAACAACGATCGTTACTGTACACAAATGCATCTTCTGCGAACAGTCTAGATTGCTTCTGAGCAAGGCGACAAACCACCCACGTGCACCGAAAACAGCAGGGCCACTATTAACACTGTAGGGTGACGCTTCGGGCCGCATAGAAGAGAGGATGGGGGATAAAATGGCCGCCCAACGAGAAATTCAATTTTCACCAACCCTTGGTTACTGGTAGAAGCTTGGCGCTTACACATTTAGAATCTATATATCACGAGGTATCACACTAAAAACTTTTAAGCAAAAAAGAAAATAATATATTGGAACTAGATGCATTTCTTCTGAAAGCTTACGTAGTGACTCATTTTCCATTCCTATGCTGGTACTGTGACGAGCGCTATCGCAAGGGGATCTCATGTTTGTTATTATTATTACTTCTTTCTTTTCTCAGACGTTATGTCTGGTCAAAAATGGAAAGTGACGCGGACCTTGATCAAGCGTGACTTCCTTTTAACTGTACGGTATATGTTACATTGCATTTAGGAACTTTCGGGTAATTGAACAAGTGTCAATAATTACGGATTTCTGTAGTTGTATATATAAGTTTGGATGTTGCTGTATTGCATTGATGTACTGGTGGATATTGTGTGGTATGACTCCTGTAGTTGATAGTATAATTGGTATGATGTCAACTTTATCCTGATGCCACATGTCCTTGACTTCCTCAGCCAGTTGGATGTATTTTTCAATTTTTTCTCCTGTTTTCTTTTGTATATTTGTTGTATTGGGTATGGATATTTCGATTAGTTGTGTTAATTTCTTCTTTTTATTGGTGAGTATGATGTCAGGTTTGTTATGTGGCGTTGTTTTATCTGTTACAATGGTTCTGTTCCAGTATAATTTGTATTCATCATTCTCCAGTACATTTTGTGGTGCATACTTGTATGTGGGAACGTGTTGTTTTATAAGTTTATGTTGTAAGGCAAGTTGTTGATTTATTATTTTTTCTACATTGTCATGTCTTCTGGGGTATTCTGTATTTGCTAGTATTGTACATCAGCTTGTGATGTGATCTACTGTTTCTATTTGTTGTTTGCAAAGTCTGCATTTATCTGTTGTGGTATTTGGATCTTTAATAATATGCTTGCTGTAATATCTGGTGTTTATTGTTTGATCCTGTATTGTAATCATGAATCCTTCCGTCTCACTGTATATATTGCCTTTTCTTAGCCATGTGTTGGATGCGTCTTGATCGATGTGTGGCTGTGTTACATGATACGGGTGCTTGCCATGTAGTGTTTTCTTTTTCCAATTTACTTTCTTCGTATCTGTTGATGTTATGTGATCTAAAGGGTTGTAGAGGTGGTTATCAAATTGTAGTGGTGTAGCCGATGTATTTATGTGAGTGATTGCTTTGTGTATTTTGCTAGTTTCTGCTCATTCTATACAGAATTAACTTAAATTGTCTACCTGTCCATAATGTAGGTTTTTTATATCGATAAATCCCCTTCCTCCTTCCTTTCTGCTTAATGTGAATCTTTCTGTTGCTGAATGTATGTGATGTATTCTATATTTGTGGCATTGTGATCGTGTAAGTGTATTGAGTGCTTCTAGGTCTGTGTTACTCCATTTCACTACTTCAAATGAGTAGGTCAATATTGGTATAGCATAAGTATTTATAGATTTTGTCTTGTTTCTTGCAGTCAATTCTGTTTTCAGTATTTTTGTTAGTCTTTGTCTATATTTTTCTTTTAGTTCTTCTTTAATATTTGTATTATCTATTCCTATATTTTGTCTGTATCCTAGATATTTATAGGCATCTGTTTTTTCCATCGCTTCTATGCAGTCGCTGTGGTTATCCAATATGTAATCTTCTTGTTTAGTGTGTTTTCCCTTGACTATGCTATTTTTCTTACATTTGTCTGTTCCAAAAGCCATATTTATATCATTGCTGAGTACTTCTGTTATCTTTAGTAATTGGTTGAGTTGTTGATTTGTTGCTGCCAGTAGTTTTAGATCATCCATGTATAGCAAATGTGTGATTTTGTGTGGGTATGTTCCAGTAATATTGTATCCATAATTTGTATTATTTAGCATGTTGGATAGTGGGTTCAGAGCAAGGCAGAACCAGAAAGGACTTAATTAATCTCCTTGGTATATTCCACGCTTAATCTGTATTGGCTGTGATGTGATATTATTTGAATTTGTTTGGATATTAAGTGTGGTTTTCCAATTTTTCATTACTATGTTTAGGAATTGTATCAATTTAGGATCTACTTTGTATATTTCCAATATTTGTAGTAACCATGAGTGGGGTACACTATCAAAAGCTTTTTGGTAATCAATGTATGCGTAGTGTAGCGACCTTTGTTTAGTTTTAGCTTGATATGTCACCTCTGCATCTATTATCAGTTGCTCTTTACATCCTCGTGCTCCTTTGCTACAGCCTTATTATTACTCTTTACTTTCTCAGACATTAAGTCTGGTTAAAAATGAAAAGTGACGCAGACCTTGATCAGGCGTCACTTCCTTTTAACTGTATGGTATGTGTTATATTGCATTTAGGAACTTTCGGGTAATTCAACATGTATCAATAATTACTGATTTCTGTAGTTGTATATATACGTTTGGATGTAGCTCTATTGCATTGATGTACTGGTGGATATTGTGTGGTATGACTCCTGTAGTTGATAGTATAATTGGTATGATGTCAACTTTATCCTGATGCCACATGTCTTTGACTTCCTCAGCCAGTTGGATGTATTTTTCAATTTTTTCTCCTGTTTTCTTTTGTATATTTGTTGTATTGGGTATGGATATTTCGATTAGTTGTGTTAATTTCTTCTTTTTATTGGTGAGTATGATGTCAGGTTTGTTATGTGGCGTTGTTTTATCTGTTATAATGGTTCTGTTCCAGTATAATTTGTATTCATCATTCTCCAGTACATTTTGTGGTGCATACTTGTATGTAGGAACGTGTTGTTTTATAAGTTTATGTTGTAAGGCAAGCTGTTGATGTATTATTTTTGCGACATTGTCATGTCTTCTGGTGTATTCTGTATTTGCTAGTATTGTACATCCGCTTGTGATGTGATCTACTGTTTCTATTTGTTGTTTACAAAGTCTGCATTTATCTGTTGTGGTATTGGGATCTTTAATAATATGCTTGCTGTAATACCTGGTGTTTATTGTTTGATCCTGTATTGCAATCATGAATCCTTCTGTCTCACTGTATATATTGCCTTTTCTTAGCCATGTGTTGGATGCGTCTTGATCGATGTGTGGCTGTGTTACATGATACGGGTGCTTGCCATGAAGTGTTTTCTTTTTCCAATTTACTTTCCTCGTATCTGTTGATGTTATGTGATCTAAAGGGTTGTAGAAGTGGTTATGAAATTGCAGTGGTGTAGCCGATGTATTTATATGAGTAATTGCTTTGTGTATTTTGCTAGTTTCTGCGCGTTCTAGAAAGAATTTTCTTAAATTGTCTACCTGTCCATAATGTAGGTTTTTTATGTCGATGAATCCCCTTCCTCCTTCCTTTCTGCTTAATGTGAATCTTTCTGTTGCTGAATGTATGTGATGTATTCTATATTTGTGGCATTGTGAACGTGTAAGTGTATTTAGTGCTTCTAGGTCTGTGTTACTCCATTTCACTACTCCAAATGAGTAGGTCAATATTGGTATAGCATAAGTATTTATAGCTTTTGTCTTGTTTCTTGCTGTCAATTCTGTTTTCAGTATTTTTGTTAGTCTTTGTCTATATTTTTCTTTTAGTTCTTCCCTAATATTTGTATTATCTATTCCTATATTTTGTCTGTATCCTAGATATTTATAGGCATCTGTTTTTTCCATCGCTTCTATGCAGTCGCTGTGGTTATCCAATATGTAATCTTCTTGTTTAGTGTGTTTTCCCTTGACTATGCTATTTTTCTTACATTTGTCTGTTCCAAAAGCCATATTTATATCATTGCTGAGTACTTCTGTTATCTTTAGTAATTGGTTGAGTTGTTGATTTGTTGCTGCCAGTAGTTTTAGATCATCCATGTATAGCAAATGTGTGATTTTGTGTGGGTATGTTCCAGTAACATTATATCCATAATTTGAATTATTTAGCACGTTGGATAGTGGGTTCAGAGCAAGACAGAACCAGAAAGGACTTAATGAGTCTCCTTGGTATATTCCACGCTTAATCTGTATTGGCTGTGATGTGATATTATCTGAATTTGTTTGGATATTAAGTGTGGTTTTCCAGTTTTTCATTACTATGTTTAGGAACTGTATCAATTTAGGATCTACTTTGTATATTTCCAATATTTGTAGTAACCATGAGTGGGGTACACTATCAAAAGCTTTTTGGTAATCAATGTATGCGTAGTGTAGAGACCTTTGTTTAGTTTTAGCTTGATATGTCACCTCTGCATCTATTATCAGTTGCTCTTTACATCCTCGCGCTCCTTTGCAGCAGCCTTTTTGTTCTTCATTTATAATTTTGTTCTGTGTTGTATGTGTCATTAATTTCTGTGTAATGACTGAAGTTAATATTTTGTAGATTGTTGGTAGGCATGTTATGGGGCGATATTTAGTTGGGTTTGCTGTGTCTGCTTGATCTTTAGGTTTCAGATAAGTTATTCCATGTGTAAGTGTATCAGGGAATATGTATGGGTCTGCAATGTAACTGTTAAATAATTTAGTTAGATGTGAATGTGTTGAGGTGAACTTCTTTAGCCAGAAATTTGCTATTTTATCATTTCCAGGGGCTTTCCAATTGTGCGTAGAATTAATTGCTCGGGTGACTTCATGTTGCAAAATTATCACTTCAGGCATTTGTGGTATCATCTTGTATGTATCTGTTTCTGCTTGTATCCACCGTGCATGCCTGTTATGTTGTACCGGGTTTGACCATATGCTGCTCCAGAAGTGTTCCATGTCTCTTATGTTTGGTGGATTGTCTATTTTTATGTGTGTGTTATCTATTGTTTGGTAAAATTTCTTTTGGTTTGTGTTGAATGTTTGGTTTTGTTTCCTTCTATTTTCACTTTTTTTGTATCTTCTAAGTCGTTTCGCCAAAGCTTGTAATTTTTGCTTCTTTTCATCTAATTGCTCTATTGCTTCTTGTTGTGAGATTTTACCTAACCTTTTTCGTTTTTTGTCTGATATTTCATTTCTTATAAATTGTGTTAGCTGTCCGATGTCTTTTCTCAGTTTTTCTATTCTGATCTGTAGCCTGTGTTGCCATGCTGGTTTTGTGGGTTTCTTCTGTGTGTTGGTTGGTTCTGATCTCTGCCTAGTGTGTATATTTAGTGTAGTGAGTGCTCCTACATAAACCAGTAGTTGTAACTCTTCCATAGTTGTGTATTCATTTATTTTGTTGTGTATGATTGTGTTGATAGTTTTTATTGTTGTTTCGACTTGTGGGCTATTTGGTGGTCTATGCGAGAATGGTGTAATGTCTGTATTTGTGTCTTTGTATTCTATATATGTCAACTGAAATTTTTCTTCTATATCTAACATGTGTGTCACTTCGTGTTCTATTTGTGCTTGTGCTGGTGGCTGTCTTAAGATTTCATTTTCCTCTGATTGTTTAATTGATGCATGTTGTTATTACTATTATTATTATTATTATTATTATTTCGAGGCACCTAAGCTAGTCGTCTTCATGTCCTAGTATCTGAAAGAATTCCAAGCAGTTGCAGCAGTCCGTTTACAATCGGCCTTTTGCATTGAGTCAACTGTAACAGAACTGAGACGGCTTTAAATAACATAACTTGATTAATTCAAAACTGTCACAAAGGAATAGAAAGCCGGATGACAGCTTTGTATACAAAAGGGTTTAGAAGTTTTTATCTGAAGATTTTATCTGTTGTATTATGGGGGGCGGGGTTTAGTAGTAACTAACTCTTATTAGGGCGAACACTTTGGCCTGTTCTCCCGACGACTACTGTGGCCACTTTTCACGATCTGACGCCATGTCGGAATTAGTGATCCACGCAAAAAACTATCAAACTGAAGTAAATAACAAGGAACTACATTTGGAGGCCAAAGGACGTTGTTTAAACTCTGATACGGTAAAAAAAATTAATACTCTCTATACAAGTAACTTGACAAGAATAATGTAAAGGACTCACCTTACCTCAGACGATTCAAAAAGAAACGTTTTTATTAAAATAATAAAGAAGCTTCTTCTTTTAATCTCACTGATAACATTGGCGATGCATATTAGAACTAGTTCGACCACTTCTCGGCAGGCAGTAGCACTGATCAGGGCAAAAAGTATCCACTTTACCAAATCTTCACTTACCGATCTTGCTTTTAATTGGTAACCTACATCAATCAGCGTGTTATACGAGTTAGTAAAAGTAACTGCAATATGAAACACGACCGCAGATGTTTGCTACACGTTTTGAATGTCATTTTCCTTTTATTCATTACATTGTATGATAATACAATTTGATTTCATATTACTTGCTACAAACATGTATCACAGTTGAACACCGCCGCCTCTACAACGCGCATTTACGAATCCGTGTTGCTTGCGATTGACATTTTTACAACAGCAGCTGACTGCTGCTAGGTGCGCACGCTCGTGAATTGTCAGCGTTGAAAGACAGACAATGAAAGTCCTGTTCCCTCCTCCTCCTCCCCCCCCCCCCCTCCCGGCGCCCGTCACAACCGCGCGTCAACAATCCTGCATAGCCGCGTTATATACCACTCTGCCCCTGACGTCAGCGGCAGAATTTACCAAGTTCACGGCGGAATTCACTAACGTCAATTAAAATGAAGCACTTCTTGAAGTGTTACTGTCTGTAAGTGTTTTTTGTTTGTTACTGTGTAAGAAAGCTACGCTCTTAGAAAACTCTCAACGTCAGTAGACGTTTTTGGATACGGCTGTTAGTTACTTGATGCATATTATTATAAAATAGGACTCAGAACCACGGGCGGCACAAATGTATGATGTGGGCCGCAGTTTGACGACCACTTCATTACAGCTTCCATTGTGCTTCGTTGGGGCATAAGCGACGTTGGTTTAGTTTCTGTGCAACATTCGGCATTCAGTATAACGAACTAGGTTCTATTAGTCAAATACTCCTCTATCCAATCACAAAACTGCGAAGATACTCCATATGATGTTATCTTGGTTACTAGTCGACCATGTGTTACAGTGTCGAACGCCTAGAAAGACTGAATCTACTCCTTCACACGTATCCATTGTTTGCAACACATGAAGTGTGAATAAAGGGGGCTATGTTTCATACCGGTGGCTCTTTCTGGCAACTTCGCTTATAGATTACTTTCTCGTACTATATATTTCAAACTGGTCCGATGCGTCAAATTTAATAGTGTGTCATGTGTACATTGTACTATTACACATTACAACCAGTTCAAGTTATTATTTCGTATCAGCACGGTTCTCACGTATATGTGCTGCAGGGTAAACGTTTATGGTAGCGCTAGTTCCGCTATTATTCATGCTCTGTTGTCGTCTGTAGTACAAAGTGAAAGAAAGAAAGGTTCTGTTTGAATGCTAGCACCTGGCCGGCGCTGACCTGCTTGGCCGTGCTTGCCCGTATGTGAGGCGGAAGTGCGGGTCCCTCATGCCGAGTGGATTGTCAACATCCTGGCGGGTCCTCTACTGTGGATATAAGCTGTCAAAAAATACGAATTCACTGGTTGACGTTAAGTCCATTGTTCTGTAGAGTAAAAGATATACTGCTTTGCAAGAAGCGTTTGATAAGTCATTGTCTCTAACACGGTGTCGTCCTCGAAACGAATATTTCGTTTTTCCTTCTACTTTGGACATCACTGTATAGTACAAGCCAATCTCCACGTTACTGCTATCACATAGCACACTGGCCTCCCGATCGAGCACTGATCCTTCCTATGCCTCAGTCATCACTGGATGGTAGGAGCACCTGCACAACACGCAAATCTCTGGCCAGACCGCACCCCCCCCCCCCCCCTCTAATTCAAAATTCCTTGCCTATACCAAGCAACTATGTAATTCAATCTTTATATAGATCAAGCAGTGAAGGAAACATAAGAAAAACTTGGAGTAGGAATTAAAATCCATGGAGAAGAAATAAAAACTTTGAGGTTCGCCGATGACATTGTAATACTGTCAGAGATAGCAAAAGACTTGGAGGAGCAGTTGAACGGAATTGATAGTGTCTTGAAAGGAGGATACAAGATGAACATCAACAAAAGCAAAACGAGGATAATGGAATGTAGTCGAATTAAGTTTGGTGATGCTGAGGGAATTAGATTAGGAAATGAGACACTTAAAGTAGTAAAGGAATTTTGCTATTTGGGGAGCAAAATAACTGATGATGGTCGAAGTAGGGAGGATATAAAATGTAGACTGGCAATGGCAAGGAAAGCGTTTCTGAAGAAGAGAAATTTGTTAACATCGAGTATAGATTTAAGAGTCAGGAAGTCATTTCTGAAAGTATTTGTATGGAGTGTAGCCATGTATGAAAGTGAAACATGGACGATAAATAGTTTGGACAAGAAAAGAATAGAAGCTTTTGAAATGTGGTGCTACAGAAGAATGCTGAAGATTAGATGGGTAGATCGCATAACTGATGAGGAAGTACTGAATAGGATTGGGGAGAAGAGAAGTTTGTGGCACAACTTGACTAGAAGAAGGGATCGGTTGGTAGGACATGTGTTGAGGCATCAAGGGATCACCAATTTAGCATTGGAGGGCAGCGTGGAGGGTAAAAATCGTAGAGGGAGACCAAGAGATGAATACACTAAGCACATTCAGAAGGATGTAGGTTGCGGTAGGTACTGGGAGATGAAGAAGCTTGCACAGGATAGAGTAACATGGAGAGCTGCATCAAACCAGTCTCAGGACTGAAGACCACAACAACAACAACCAAGGAACTAAATTGATTCTAGGTACAAACTTAAAAATATCAAGGAATACTGTTCCGAGAAACAGTGACTGTCCTTTACAAAGAAAATGTATTATATACTAGCTTAGCGCCCGCTGCTTCACTCGTGCCGGCGAGCGGTTCAAGGCCCGTCAGTCCGGTCGCAGGTTCGAATCCTGCCTTGGGCATGGATGTGTGTGTTGTCCTTATGTTAGTTAGGTTTAAATGGTTCCAAGTTCTAGGAGACTAATGACATCCGATGTTAAGTCCCATAGTGCTCAGTGCTATTTGAACCCTTTTTTTTTTTTTTTTTTTTTTTTGAGCTTCACTCGCGTAGACTGTATGCCCTGCAGAGATTTTTTTGTTTTTATTTAATCGAATTTTTATGTTGTCCACAAACTGATACACCTTCTAAGCTTTTCACGCCAATTAAACCCATATAAGAATGATCTTTTCCGAATGTACTTCTGGCCAAAAAGCGATTCTGGTATCTGGAGTCCAAAATTCTTCTTAATCACGCGTTTTGCGTTCTTGTGGAGATATATCCATAACAGCCTTCACCTCATAACAAATATTTCTTTGTATCTAATCTAGACGTAAAATACAAATTTTCATAAATTTAGCTTTGAAATTTTTTAATGCAACGCAATATTTGCTTAAAAATTTTCATCCCCTATTGCACTCCTTTAGGAGTTGAATTTCCAGATAACCGAAACACGTATTTTTTTAAAAAAATGTCTATCAGTGAAGTCAAATGCCAAGTCACAGACGTAGCCTTAAAATCCTTTAGTACTTCTTCAGTAGCTATTCATTTTCAAGAAAACTTTCACCCACTATTTCACTTCTTAGGGTTTGAATTTCCAAAAACTATGAAACACCTATTTTTTCATCTCTAACCGAGAAGCAAAACACCAGTTTTCAAAGATTTAGCTTTAAAAATGCTTTTGCAATGAAATACTTTCATAAAACGTTTCACTCCCTATTTCACTGTCTTAGCGGTTGAATTTCAAGAACAGTGACATGCGTATGTTTCATTTCTAACAGAGAAGCCAAATAAATATTTTCGTAGATTTAGCTTCAAAAATGCTTGCACAATGTAATATTTCCACAAAAGTTTTCATCCCCGGTTCTACCTCCATAGGGGTTGAACTTCCAGAAACAGTGACAGACGTATTTTTTTTTATTTCTGAGAGGAAAATTTAAATTTTCATAGGTTTAGCATTAAAAATGCTTTCATAATGAAATAGTTTCATAAATAAGCTCAGCCCCTATTTCACCCCCTTAGGGATTCAATTTCCAAAAACAATGAAAAAACATCTTTTTGTAAGCTAGAATGTTCATAGATATGGCTTTACAAATACTTTAGCAGTTCTTTAACAGTGATATATTTTCAAAAAAAAATCTTTCACTCACTATTTCACCCCTGTAGGGCTAAATCTCCAAAAATACTGAAACACGAATTTCTTTATTTCTGACCGAGAAATCAGATAAACATTTTTGTACGTCTAGCTTCAAAACTGCCGTAAGACCGACATTTAAAAGAACCCTTCATCCCCTCTTTCACCCATTCAGGAATGGAATTTCGAAAAATCCGTTCTTTAACGATGCCTACAGTAGAAGCTCCACACCTTCTCCAAATTACAAGTTTCGGTTTGGGCTGCGCGATGATGAGTCAGTCAGTCAGATTAAAGATTTCAGCCTCTAGTCATCGTCATCATTATCAGGTACTAAAGGCAACGGCTCGTTGATGTAGCCATCCTTTCGTCTCTCGCCTTTCTTGTCATTAGGTTTTAGTTGTTGGAGTTCATTCCACTGATAAGACATTGTAATAAGCAAGTTCTTGGCCTGCCTCTTAATTCTTTTCTTTCGGGTCACATACTTAAAAAGAAAATTACAAGACGATTACTGTGTATGCGTAGAAGTGTAAGTCTGTGCCTAATCATGGCTGAGGTTCAAATGTTCAAATGTGTGTGAATTCCTAAGGGACCAAACTGCTGAGGTCATCGGTCCTTAGACTAACGCACTACTTAAACTAACTTATGCTAACAACAGCACACACACACCCATGCCCGAGGAAGGACTCGAACCTCCGGCGGGAGGGGCCGCGCAGTCCGTGACATGACGTCCCAAACCGCGCGGCCATGGCTGAGGTACCGTATATAATTTTCTATAAGTGAAAGTCAAACTGATGAAAATGTGTGATGACGTGGTAGATAAGGAAAACGAGTCGACGTAGAAGAGATAGGGGATGCTGTATTAGATGGTTGGTTGGTTTTGGGGAAGGAGACCAGACAGCGTGGTCATCGGTCTCAGCGGATTAGGGAAGGATGGGGAACGAAGTCGGCCGTGCCCTTTCAGAAGAACCATCCCGGCATTTGCCTGGAGTGATTTAGGGAAATCACGGAAAAACTAAATCAGGATGGCCGGACGCGGGATTGAACCGTCGTCCTCCCGAATGCGAGTCCAGTGTCTAACCACTGCGCCACCTCGCTCGGTGCTGCTGTATTAGAATCAGAATTTAAAAGCACTTTTGACGACTTAAAAACAAATAAGACAGAAGGTATAGATAACATTCCATCGTAATTTATGACGTCATTCCAGGAAATGGCAACCAAACTATTATTCACGGTAGTGTTTATAATGTATGGGATTTGGTACATACCACCAGCCTTTCGGAAAAACGTCATCCACACAATTCCGAAAATAGCAAGAGTCGCCAAGTGCGAGAATTATCGCAAATCAGCTTAAGAGCTCACGTGTTCATGTTGCTGACAAAGATAATATACAGAAGATTGGAAAAGAAAACGAATTATGTGTTAGATGATATTCAGTTTGATTGCAGGAAAGGTAAAGGCACCAGGGAGGCAGTTTACTAGCTGCAGTTAACAAAGGAAGCAAGACTAATGAAAAATCAAGACACGTTCATTGCATCTGTCGGCCTGGAAAAAGCGTTCAACAACGTAAAATGATGTCAAATGTTCGAAATTCTGAGAAAAATAGGAGTGATCTATAGGGAAAGACGAGTAAGCTACAGTATGTACAAGAACAAAGAGGGAACAATAAGACAAGAAGACGAAGAACGAAGTGCTCGGATTTAAACGAGTGTACGACAGAAGTGTAGTCTTTCGCCCCTATCGCTCAATCTGTACATCGAAGAACCAGTGATGAAATTAAAATACAAGGTGAAAGGATATTAGTGATACGATTCGCTGAGGGCATCGCTATCCTGACTGAAAGTGAAGAAGAGTTACAGGATCCGTGAATGTACTGAACGATGTAATGAGCACAGAATATTGATTGAGAGTAAATTGAGGAGAGACGAAAGTAAGTAGAAGTAGCAGCAGGAATGGTGATTAGGAAGTAGTTGAAGATAAAGAATTCTGCTAGCTAAACAGCAAAATAACTCATGACGGACGGAGCAAGTAGGACACAAAAGCAGACTAGTACTGGCAAAAAGGGCATTTCTGACCAAGAGAAGTCTACTAGTATCAACCACAATGTACGGTACACAATGTGGCGATCCGATGGTAGGGTGTGGGTATGGCGAATGCCCGGTGAACGTCATCTGCCAGCATGTGAAACTTGCCAACAGTACAATTCGGAGGCGGTGGTGTTATGGTTTAGTTGTGTTTTTCATGGAGGGGTGTTTGAGGAAGAAATTTCTGAGAACGTACCTTTAGAGCACATCACTGTATCGTAGTGAAACATGGACTGTGGGAAAATCGGAAAAGAAGAGAATCGAAGCGTTTGAGAAATCGAAGCGTTTGAGATGTTTTGCTACAGACAAATGTCGAAATTAGGTGGACTGATAAGGTAAGGAATGAGGAGGTTCTGCCCAGAATCGGCGAGTAAAGGAATATATGGAAAACACTGACAAGAATAAGGGTCAGGATGACAGGACATCAGTAAGATATCAGGGAATACACCGTGTCATCAAAAGCATCCGGACAGCCCCCAAAAACGCACTTTTTCTTGTCAGATTCATTGTGCTGACACCTACTGCCAGGTACTCCATATCAGCGACCTCAGTAGTCATTAGACATCGTGACAGACTAGAATGGGGCGCACCGCGGAAGTGTCACGGACTTCGAACGTGGTCAGGTGGTTGGGTGTCACTTGTGTCATACGTCTGTACGCGAGATTTCCACACTCCTAAACATCCCTAGGTCCACTGTTTCCGATGTGATAGTGAAGTGGAGACGTGAAGGGACACCTTACAGCACAAAAGCGTACAGACCGACCTCGTCTGTTGACTGATAAGAGACCGCCGACACTTGAAGAGGGTCGTAATGTGTAATAGGCAGACACCTATCCAGATCACCACACAGGAATTCCTAACTGCATCAGGAGCCACTGCAAGTACTGTGATAGTTAGGCAGGAGGTGAGAAAACTTTGATTTCATGGTCGAGCGGCTGCTCTAAAGTCACACATCACGTCGGTAAATGCCAAACGATGCCTCGCTTGGTGTACGGAGCGTAAACATTGGACAATTGAACAGTTGAAAAACGTGGTGTGAAGTGACGAGTCACGGTACACAATGTGGCGATCCGATGGTAGGGTGTGGGTATGGCGAATGCCCGGTGAACGTCATCTGCCAGCATGTGAAACTTGCCAACAGTACAATTCGGAGGCGGTGGTGTTATGGTTTAGTTGTGTTTTTCATGGAGGGGTGTTTGCACGCCTCGTTTTTTGCGTGGCACTATCACAGCACAGGCCTACATTGATGTTTTAAGCACCTTCTTGTTTCCCACTGTTGAAGAGCAATTCGGGGTTGGCGATTGCATCTTTCAACACGATCGAGCACCTGCTCATAATGCACAGCCTGTGGCAAAGTGGTTAAACAACAACAACACGCCTTAAATGGACTGGCCTGAACAGAGTCCTGATCTCAATGGAAGCAGCTTGGTCATATCACTGCTCCTGCAGTTTTAATAACCATGCCTATAGAGGGAGTTTGGGCCACCCTATGCTGGTCCTTGGCATTGGGTTGGGAAAGAACTAGAGATTTGTCACTATGGAAGTACATGTTGTGAGGGGGCATGAAAGAAAAGTTGCGACAACTTCTGCCCATCTGTTCGAAGTGACGAAAATTATGCTCGATTAGCTCTGCTGCCTGTCACTCATACTGCACCAAAATCATATATACTCAAAGTGGTTGACAGAATACTAAAGAAATACAGAGAATACAGTTACATCACAAAATTTCTAGTGGGGCAGGGCCCCTCTAGCACTTCAGAATGAGCCACCCCTTTCACTATGACATTTAAAATACTTTTTTAAAGGTAACATTATATATCTCATTATCAAATGTTCTTTTGGTTTCAGTTGTGCTGTTGCTAAATGAATTTCGCAGGTTTTGGGGTAACTGATCAGTGGTTCAGTTAACCCCATTGAAAATGTGCCTTGCTACTAACCTTTTATTCGTGGTTATATATCAATAGAAGTATTATTATGCATAATAGTTATACATAATGTGAATTACATGGTTTATAATATTAAGAATAAGACAACAAAACACCAGACATTGAACTATTGAAAAATTCAATCAGTCACCATATCCATAAAAAGTTTATTTGCTGAAATTAGAAAAATGCATGGGCATTCTTAGATCAGTCCTTAATTGATACTGTGGTGCCACATTAAATCCTGAAATTTTGCAAGTCCCACAATCTGACCTAGCATATGTCTCTCACCTCACAGTCACACCTAGATGCTCTCCAAAGCAGCCGTACCACAGTGGACACCTACCAACAGGAATCACTCCCACCCCCCAATGCCCCCCCCCCCTGCCCCCCCTCTCACTACTGCAATCTGCCTACCAGGGCTTCCACTTGGAACTCCCATCAGAATGCAAGGCAACCATTCTTATGCATGTTTTAGTGCTGAACAGTCAATGCAGAAGGTGCTCAAAAGCTTCACTTGTCATTTGTGAGCTAGTGCTTCAATGAGGTCCCGAGCACCACATGATGAGTATTCACTATTCATGGACAGGTCGAGAGAGTGGGTCTTGTGGATTGCTTAATGGCAGATAGCTTGTTGGTGCCACAGCTTACCAAACTGGACCAATCACATTTCTGCAGTTTATGGTGTGCGCACCTCATCCTCTTCAGCAATTCTGAGTCACTTTAGAGACTCCATCTTCCAGTTCCATAGCCCATTCATTGAATTTTCAGCAAGACACATAAAGTGTCCTGTATGATGTATTGCTGGGGGCCAGTGCCAAGCATGCATGTGAACAATTCCATTTAGTTCTTACATGGTTTCGAATCTTGCTTCACAGGTGATGGTACCCAGTCACTATATCTCTTTTATTTTCACTCATTGTCTCCCAGAGCCTCTATGAGAGATGAACTTTTAGTGTTTGTGTAGAATTTTCTAATGTGTATAACCTTAATGAAGGCACCCACCTATAAAGATAATGTGTGTCTCTCTGCTGGAACTAGTGACAAAGCAGGCTGGGATCTCTTTACTTCCTCTCTTGTTTTGCCATCTGCCTCCTTAAATTCATTTTATTATTTATTTTTGCCTAATTATCATTAATATGCATGAGTATAATCTGCATTTCCATAAAAGAGAAAGATTGGCCCTCAGTCTATCTAATTTTGTGCTTAGTTTTGATATGTAATTAACTTCCTAATTTATCTTGACCATTCCTTGTTAATACTTTTGTTACAGGGTGAAAGCAGTAATTGTTTTGTGACTTAGATTCTATTGTTGGCTTATAAACAAATATAAATTCTGTACTAATTATAAACATTTGGGAGAAGAACTACTAGGATTCTCAAAGTAATTATTTGGCTCTATTCTAAAACATATTAAAAAAGCCAGTGCAGTGAAACTGTTATGCACTGCACAGCATTTTCACAAAAGAAAGAAAAGGCTTTTGTTGAAAGTATCAACTTTAGACTGTAAAATAAACAAGTACAAATTTTCACAAACGTGGAAGGAAAACAATTTTGAATTATATTACTTCTGCACACATTATTCATTACGAAATAACCATAAAAACTACAAGAATGGTGGTATTGAGATTTTGCTAAGGAGAAATCTATAACAAAAAATGGAAAAATAGAACCTAGCAGGACTAGAATTGTTCAAGGTATTCATTAACCAAAACAGACTTTCATAACATACACTAGAACAGACGAGTATTGAAGGGTCACTCACTTTATGGAGACAAATATGAATATTATTTGACAATTGTGTATCCTTTAAAGAAAAATATAAGTTTGAACCACAAGCCATATACAGTCTGGATGAGAAAGTAGCAACTGCTGTGCAGAAGCCACCAAAAGTATTGGTTCAGACTGTCTGTGGAGCAATTGGGCAAGCTACATCTGCTGAAAGAGGTTGGTTCACTTGTAATAGGTGTTGCAATAATTAATGTTGTGCCCACATTGCTTGTGTCTCATAATGTGTGCTTTAAAAAACACATCCTTAAGTTGGAAAAACAGTGAATTATTTTTACCACTACTACAGAACATTATCAAACATGAAAGCCTCATGAAAGAACATTCTAAACTCGTGATTCTGAGCAATCATGAAAGCTACAGAAGCATAGAAGACAATTATTTTGCTTACTCTGTCACATCCACAAGCCATATCTACATCCTTTTCATTTGGTAGTTTTGCCTCTTTTGAGAAGTTCTGTAATACAGCACAGAGTGATCTTATGCTAAGTAAAGAAGTATCAGTCACAACTATGATGTTGGTGGACTAGTCAGCAAAGCATTTCCCCTTACCTTTACCCAATGAAATATGTGGTGCAGTTTTAGGGTATGCGTTATTGAATCACTAAACACATTAATTTTTTGAACCTGAAGCCTATTAGCCAGCTTAGTTAACTAATCATTTTTTTTTTTTTTTTTTTTTTTTTTTTTTTTTTTTTTTGCAACTAGATTTAACCAAAGACTTGATTTTACAGCTGCTGCTAATGTTTCTTAGATCATAACCAGTTCTGAACATTCCTCAGCCTTCTGGAGAAGTCAAGGTCAGTTGCAAAAGAACTGACTGGCCCAGTTAACTTAACCTTACCCTACATCACACAGACTGAGAGCTGCTGTAAAAGACCCTTCACAAATAGATGCTCCAACAATAAAATGAGTCTACAGGAATGTACAAGGCATTTTCAAAGTTTCTTGATTGTCCAATTGAAGTGTTTTGTTTTGTTGGTTTAGGGTTTTATGTAGCTGCTGGCTAGCTCCCTGTAGTCGAAGCTGAGTCAGAACATTTCATTAAATCTGTCACCAAACTTAACCCCCCATGTATTTACCTTTTTCTTTTAATTCAGTTGCCATAAATGATTCTCTTGAGGTAGAGGTCCTGCTAATCAGTGTCTCTGAAATCCCCTATTTAGCCAAGGAAAAGCTTGACTCCACATTCTGCAGCTGTTATTGGAGCAAAAGAAGATAATTTGTAGTCATATCAAGAATAAGTATATCCACTACTTTCCTTTTACGAACATATATTTTCATGAATGGTTGTTCAGATCACTTGTGAATATGACTTGTGAATATGAGAAGAAGCAACCTTTTTATATGACATATGCTTCGAAGGCACAACATGACAAATCACATTTACTTTATATTTCATTTGTGACTCAATCATCTTGTCTTTTATTTTCATTCTTGGAGAGTGTGGTTGTTCTTTGGTGGTCTAGCCACTACCAAGCTACAACACCAAAACATAAAAGGAACCAGCCCCATCCACAGCAGAGGAAGCTATTTCTTTGTCATCACATCTTGCTGTTTTCTCGTATTCAACATCTCCCATTAATATTATTCTGCCATGATCATCTTTCCTTATACTACATAAGGAGTGTGAAATGTCATTTGCCTAAATGAGATGTAACACTTTACAGTGCAACAAGAATTTTACCAGTGTATAGGCACTGTGTATGTGTGTGTGTGTGTGTGTGTGTGTGTGTGTGTGTGGCTTCTATTTTTGATGAAGACCATACTGGCTGAAAGGTTATTTGTGACAGTCTTTTTGTTGTGCCTATCTGCAACTCAGCATCTCTGCTATAAGAAGGGATTTCTGTAAGTACCATAACAGGATTAAGGTCTGGTGATATTGTTGGCCACTCTACAGAAGCTCTACATAATCAATATTAATATTGGAGGAAAGAAATTGTTAATGTAGTGATACACAAAGGAACAAAAGTGAGCGGGACCTTGATTATGCATGAACCACATTTTAATAAGTTAGACCATGCATACTTATAACAATTTCAGTACACAAATAATGAGGAAATACAAATATTGCTCTCCTCTCAGTCCTTGTGCCTTGGCCACATGATACAGAGGATAATAATGCCACACCAGGTAAAGGAAACCCTGATTTTTTGGTGCCCTCATTGAAATCAGGAATTACCAGGATGAGGGAAACGACATGGATGAACTAGGCCCCTTTAACTAACATTGTTTATCCTTGGACAACAACATTTATTTTTATATATTTTTTGTTAACAACAGGTCTGCTTTGAAAAACAGGTAGGAAAACTGAAGTTAATTTGTCATTATAGACTTGAAGGTGTTCAAAATGGTGATGAGACAGTTGTTAAATTACAATAATAATAACCTCAAATAAATTCAAGAAGTAAGGCTTAACAATATTGGCCTTTTTAAAAATTTTAAATTAAGAAATTTTAAATAAAGCAGCCAATTAAAACAATTAAAACAGTTCTAGATAAATTTCGTCAACTGAATTCAAAAACAAACATTAGGTGGACCCCCAAAAGATAAATATTAACAAAGATAACAGCTGACTTTTAGGGATTACCAAAAAGGTTTACACCAAAAAAGTTACAAAAAGATTTAGAACAACGATAAAATATGTATCAAACATCAAAGGGAAAATTTCTTGAGCAAAGCCAGTTAATGAAAGGTCTCTTGGCCGACAACAAAATTTTGTTTACAGTGAAAGTCAGGTAACATAGGACACTCAGCTTGAGAACAGACAGCCAGGATGCATGACTGCAGACAAATAGCAAGCTGCAGTAGGAAATGCTCGAGAAACATGCACGCTGCTGCAAGTAAACCAGGCCCATTAGCTGAAGCCGAGAGCACAGAACACTCTCCCAGCAACTTAGCAAGTAATGTTAACAAACAAGAAAGATAGGCGTGATTGGATTATACTACAAGTAAGGTTGTGGTTTAAGCATGATTGTACACTACTGGCCATTAAAATTGCTACACCAAGCAGAAATGCAGATGATAAATGGGTATTCTTTGGACAAATATATTATACTAGAACTGACATGTGATTACATTTTCACGCTATTTGGGTGCATAGATCCTGAGAAATCAGTACCCAGAACAACCACCTCTGGCCATAATAACAGCTTTGATACACCTGGACATTGAGTCAAACAGAGCTTGGATGGCGTGACAGGTACAGCTGCCCATGCAGCTTCAACATGATACCACAGTTCATCAAGAGTAGTGACTGGCGTTATTGTGGCGAGCCAGTTGCTCGGCCACCATTGACCAGACCTTTTCAATTGGTGAGAGATCTGGAGAATGTGCTGGCCAGGACAGCAATCGAACATTTTCTGTGTCCAGAAAGGCTCCTACAGGACCTGCAACATGTGGTCATGCATTATCCTGATGAAATGTAGGGTTCCGCAGGGATCGAATGAAGGGTAGAGCCACGTGACATAACACATCTGAAATGTAATGTCCACTGTTCAAAGAGCTATCAATGCGAACAAGAGGTGACAGAGACATGTAACTAATGACACCCCGGGATACGCCAGTATGGTGATAATGAATACATGCTTCCAATGTGCATTCACCACAATGTCGCCAAACATGGATGCAACAATCACGATGCTGTAAACAGAACCTGGATTCATCCGAAAAAGTGATGTTTTGCCATTCGTGCACCCAGGTTCATTGTTGAGTACACCATCGCAGGTGCTCCTGTCTGTGATGCAGTGTGAAGGGGAAACGCAGTCATGGTCTCTGAGCTGATAGTCCATGCTGCTGCAAACGTTGTTGAACCGTTCATGCAGA
Source organism: Schistocerca nitens (assembly GCF_023898315.1). Classification (NCBI taxonomy): domain Eukaryota; kingdom Metazoa; phylum Arthropoda; class Insecta; order Orthoptera; family Acrididae; genus Schistocerca; species Schistocerca nitens. The sequence goes on along the minus strand of NC_064614.1, from coordinate 884,663,018 downwards.
TCATTGTTGTCTTGCAAACATCACCATCTGTTGACTCAGGGATCGAGACGTGGCTGCATGATCCATTACAGCCATGCATATAAGATGCCTGTCATCTCGACTGTTAGTGATACGAGGCCATTGGGATCCCATTACATATTACCCTCCTGAACCCACCAATTCCATATTTTGCTAACAGTCATTGGATCTCGACCAACGCGAGCAGCAATGTCCCGATACGATAAACCGCAATCATGATAGGCTACAATCCGACCTTTATCAAAGTCGGAAACATTATGGTATGCATTTCTCCTCCTTACATGAGGCATCACAACAACATTTCACCAGGCAACGCCAGTCAACTGCTGTTTGTGTATGAGAAATCGGTTGGAAACTTTCCTCATGTCAGCATGTTGTAGGTGTTGCCACTGGCGCCAACCTTGTGTGAATGCTCTGAAAAGCTAATCATTTGCATATCACAGCATCTTCTTCCTGATGGTTAAATTTTGCATCTGTAGCATGTCTTCTTTGTGGTGTAGCAATTTTAATGGCCAGTAGTGTATTTATAGAACCTTTCCAGTAAGTTGCTATGTTCCAGGAAATAAGCTTTTCTAACATAGAACTACTGAAAGGGAACTGTAATTTCTTCTTGGAAGCAATATCACTAACAGCTTGCTAGGGTCTTACCATTAGCTGGAGTTCACAGCATGCTTAAATGGCTGGATAATAATGATACCAGACAGCCCACCAGCTTCTGAAACATCGTGAAAACCAATATTAAAATTCAAGAGTAGTTGCTTTCTCTTGCATAAGAATTTTAAAATAAACACAATTTTAAAAAGAAAAGAATAAAAAAGAACAAATTAGATCAGGCATAAGCCCTTGATATATGAGGCACATTCAAAAAATTTTGGAAAATTCGTGACTCATGCCAAATATGAGTATGTGTTGGAGCAAAATTAAATTGGCATCCCTCCACATGCCTATGTTTAATGTATAACTGCTAGAAGTTTCGTTGTTGTATGTCTATTAGTTATTATCCAGTGCTGTAATGAGCAGAACGTTGCACTGCACAGCTTGTGAATTTTGAGACAGCAGGGTTAAAGTAACAACGCATCTGCATTAAAGTTCGTTTGTAACTCTAGAAAATCTTTACAGAGATATGCCAAGTGATGAGGAAGCCTTCAGTGATAAGTGCTCAAGCCACACTCAGTGTTACAAATGGTTCACACAGTATAAAAATGTCCATATGGAAGTTAAAGATGACCCTAATGGAGACACCTTTCGATGTCTACCGACAACACTTACATCAGAAAAGTCAACGAAATTGTGTGTTCCAATTAAAGACTGGCTGTCTGAGAGATTGCAGAAAAATGTAACATATCAGTCTGACCATGTCATGAAATCCTGACACAGCATCTTAGAATGCACCAGGTTCATCCCACAGCTTATAATAAATGGAAATGCCGTGTGGCTAGGGCCTCCCGTCGGGTAGACCGTTCGTCTTGTGCAAGCCTTTCGAGTTGACGCCACTTCGGCGACTTGCGTGTCGATGGGGATGAAATGATGATGAGAGACACACAACACCCAGTCATCACGAGGCAGAGAAAATCCCTGGCCCCGCCGGGAATCGAACCCGGGACCCCGTGCGCGGGAAGCGAGAATGCTACCGCAAGACCACGAGCTGCAGGACATCCCACAGCTTATGAGACAAGATCAGACAGACCTTCATCTCACAATCTGTGAAGAGCTTTTGGATCATACAAATGAGAAGATGTTCCTTAAGAGAATGATAACTGGTGATGAGACGTGGGTCTGTGATTATGAACTTGAGACCAAGCTGCCTCATCCTCAGTACTCTCCAGGCCTAGCCCCTGTGGACTTATTTTTATTTCCAAAGCTGGAAACCCACTTTAAATGATGAAGATTTGTAACAATAAATAAGATAAAAAATTTTTGCAGATGGCACTTCACGCAATAGAGCAAGAGGTGTACCAAGGCTACTTCCGGAAGTGAAAATGGCATTTGGAGTGGTGTATCAATTGTGGAGGAGAGTATTTTGAAGGAGACCATGCACTATAAGTAAAAGGGAAGCGTAGAAAATTTTCTTGGACAAAGTTCTGGTATTTTTTGAACAGACCTGGTGGCTATGTATGACAACTGGGCACATTACATAATCATAACAACATAAAACATGGCAAATTTTTTGAGAGAGAATGCTGGCAGTAGATTAACGCAAGATATTTATAAATCACACAGAGCAGACAGGGCAACACACTAGTTCTAGAATCACAGAGCCAAATAATAAGGCACTCATGATGACTCAATGAACATAAACATGAACATTTGCTCAAACAGCTTGTGGACTGAGAAATCGGTTCACTGAGCTGAATGCACAACCTTGCTTTCTGCCAAGACCAAAGTGAAGAATGACATGCAAAAGACCTCGTGTTGATCCACACCCATCAACTGCCTGTGGCCGCACTTTTTGGAGTTGGTCTTTTTAAATTTTTTAAATTAAACGCTTTTAAACCAGTCAATTAAAATAATTAAAATACTTCTAGATAAATTTCTTCAAGTGAATTCAAATATAGGACATTAGGTGGACCCCCAAAAGATAAATACTAACAAAGACAACAACTAACCTTTAGAGATTACACAAAAGGTTTACACCAAAGAATTTACAATAAAACTTAGAACAAGAATACAATATTTATTAAACATAAAAGGGAAAATCTTTTGTATGAAGCCAGTTAATCAAAGGTCTCTTGGCTGACAACAAAGTTTTGTTTACAGTGCAAGTCAGATAACATAAGATACTCAGCTTGAGCACAGGCAGCCAGGATGAGTCACTGCAAACAAATAGCAAGCACACTAGGAAATGCTCAAGAGCCATGCACACTGGTACAAGTAAACCCAGCCCATGCAGCAAGAAGCTGCTGACACGGAACACTCTCCCAGCAACTTAGTAAGTGCTGTTAACAAACAAGAAAGGTAAGTATCTGATTAGATTATACTACAAGTAAGGTTATGGTTTAAGCATGATTGCACTTATAGAGCCTTTCTAATATGTTGATATGTCCCAGGGAATAAGCTTCGCTAACAGAGCGCTACCGAAAGGGAACTGTAATTTCTTCCTGGAAGGAATGTAAATAATAGGTCACTAGAGTGATACCACAGAGCCCACCAGCTTCTAAAATGTCATGAAACCCAGTTTTATAATTCATGAACAGTGTATTCTTTGCATATGAATTTTAAAACAAACACAAAAAATTAAAAAAGAAAAACCTAGATAAATCATAGATCCCTGATATAGCTGTGCATGATAACTGATCATGTTAAATAACCATAACAACATTAATCATAACAAATTTTTTGAGAGAGAGCACTGGGAAGCAGATTAACACAAGTTACTTCAATCTCACAGACAGCAGACAGGACAATACACTAGTGCTACAAGAACAATGCCAAACAATAAGGGGTGCATGACAACTCAATGAACACAAACACGAACATCTGCTCAAACAGCTTGCAAAGCAGGAAATTGCTGCATAGTGCTGAACAGCTAGTTGCACACAACTTAACCGATCCAAACCTTTGCCTTCTGCCCAATCCCTAGCAAAGAAAGTGAACAATGACCTGGAAAAGACATCATGCCAATCTGTAAAGTGTGTCCATTGCTTCATGCCCTGCTGCTGCCTCCAGCTCCACAATGTGCAATAAATACCCATCAATTGTCTGTGTGGCACTCTTTCGAGGTCTCTCTCTAGTCAAAACTCTAGCAGCTGCTTTTAAGACCAGACGAAGTAGCAATAACCAAACAAGGGAGTAACTCATGCCCCTTGTGAGACATCACCTAAAAGTTATTAATAGTGGGAAGGTGAAACAAGCTGCCACAGCTCACTCATATTTGCATGTTATAGCATTTTCCTTCTGCCCACTCAGACTTATTATGAGAAGTTAGTATACCATCCCTTCTAAAACAGGCTTTATTGGTGAAGAGGATTGTTCTTGAGTAGTGTTGGTCTTGCATCTGCTGATTTATGCTGGAGTTGCAGACTTATGATGAAATTATTGTCTGGGCCACGAGTAATTTTATGATGAGCAATTGATGTGAAGTTCTTAAACTCATCTTAAAAACTACAAAGTCTACCACATAATTTTTCAGATTTTTAAATTTAGGGCATAAATGCAGAGCAGACATTTAAATGGACACTGGGGCTTTGTATGAAAATAATGTTATCAAAGTTGGGTATATTTTAAAGCTTTATAGTACTTTTTATTGTTGTTGAAATCTTGGTCTTCAGCAGTTAGGTTGTACCAAAAACCAAATCGTCAGAGAGAAAAATTGTAGCTGCATGTGAGATCATTTGGGGAAACTCAGTATCAAGGGTGGGCATAAACTAGTAATAGGATCCTTATATCAGCTGCAGGCTCACCACCTGATGCAACTGAACTTCAGAGAAAACCTCAGTTCACTTGTATGTAAGTTCCTTAATCATACTGTAATCACTGGAGGAGACTTTAATTGTCCAACAATCAACTGGGATGATTATAGTTTTGTTAGTGGTGGATCTGGCAAGACATCCTGTGAAACACTGCCAAATGTCTTCTCTGAAAACAACCTGGAACATACAGTTTGGAACCACAGTTACAGTGGAAATATATTAGATCTAATGGCAACAAACAGACCTGACCTCTTTGAGAATGTCCACATCAAAACTGGTATCAGTGACCATACAGGAGTTACAGCAATTATGAATACCAAAGTACAAAGACCAGCTAAGACAAGTAGAATGATTTATAAGCTCAGCAAACTAGACAAAGAAGCAGTAGTGTCATACTGTATATCAGTAAGGAACTTAAAACTTATAGCTCTGGACAGGAGTTTATAGAGTAACTAAGGTTCAAGTTTAAAAGAATAGTTGACCATGTGCTGGATATATATGTACACAGTAGAACAGTCAATCATGGGAGAGATACTTCATGGCATACAATAACTGCAATAAAACTTCTAAAGAAACAGAAACTACTGCGTAACAGGTATAAAACAAAGCAAGGGCCATAAATAGAGAGATGCTGAATGAAATGCATTTGGCGATCAAGAGAGCAACACACAAAGCATTCAATGGCCACTGTAGCAGAATATTGTTGAAAGATCTTGCACAAAATCCAAAGAAATTATGGTAGTGGCATCAGAGTTAGTGCACAGTCACTCATGGACAAGACAGAAACTGAAACTGAGAATAGCAAAGCAAAAGCAGAAATGCTTAACTATGTTTTCAAATAATCCTCTTACCACTCTGAAGACAAGTGAATTAATTATTAGTGTCAGTGGCATCAAGAAGCAGTTGAAATACTTAAAACTGAACGAAGCCTCAGAGTTTGGTGGAATCCCTGTCAGATTCTATTCCCAATGTTCAGGTGAGTTAGCTCCTCTGTTAACTGTAATCTATCATGGATCCCTTGAATAATAAATTGTGTGTGGTTGCTGGAAGAAAATACAAGCCACAGTTGTTTACAATAAAGATAGCAGAAGTGATCCACAGAACTAAACGGCATGGATTTTGAAAATAGAGATCATTTGAAACCCAACTCGCACTTTTCTCATACAACATCTTGAAAACCACAGATCAATGTAGTTAGGTAGATGCAGTATTTCTTGATTTCTGAAAAGGATTTGACTCACTACCACATCACACTTATTATCAAAAGTGTTATCATATCAGATATCAGGTGAAATTAGTGACTGGTTTGAGGATTGAGGTAGGGTGGATGTGTGTGATACCTTCACAAAAGAGTCACTAACACTTACATCTATTTTTTAGTTTGTTTTCTTGTTATCAACACTCTGCATTTTATATCCTCTGTAATCTGGATATTGTCAATTATTTATCTGCCTAAATAGCAAAACTTGTCAACTACTTTTATGGTCTCATTTCCTAATCTAATTCCCTGAGCATTGCCTAATTCTATTTGACTACACTTCATTAATCTTTTTTTACTTTTTTTACAATCTTATAGCTACTGTCTGTTCAAGAGATTATTGGTTCTGTGGAAGTCCTTTGTCACCCAAAAAATAATAACCGCGTCATCTTCTCTCTGAACTTCTGTTTCCATTCCAAATTACTTGTTGGTTTCCTCTGTGGCTCCCTCAATGTAGAGACCGAATAACACTGGGGATAGGCTACAACTCTGTCTCACTCCATTCTCAACTATTGCTTCCCTTTCATGTCTTTTATCTCTTATAAACGCAGCTTGATAGTTATATGACATTTTACTCCCTGTAAGTTGTGTCTGCCACCTTCAGAATTTCAAAAATTGTGTTACAATCAACATTACAAAAAGTTTTCTTTAAATCTGCAAATGCTATAAGCATAGATTTGCTCTCTTTCACTCTATCTTCTAAGTTAAGGCATTGAATTAGTATTGCCTCACATGTTCTTACATTTCCATGCAACTTGTACTGCTCGTCCCTAAAGTCAGCTTCTATCAGTGTACCCATTCTTCTGTATGTAATTCTGTAGTAGCCTGGGAAATATGAATTTGGCCACTGCAGTAAGTGTAGTGTGTGCCAACATTCAAATGGTGCACCCAAAGCTACCCAAGGCAGCTGGCAGGAGCAGCCCAGCCACTGACCACAATCACCTGTTCCACTGTCCACATGCGGTATGAGCCCAGTGGCACTAGACGGAAGCAGCATCTTTATAGGTCTATACATGGGGCAGGCCTCCAGGCTCTAATCTGTCAAATGTATTCATTTCTTGTAACTACACCCAGGTATTGTTGTTGTCACTCTGTGACCTAATCACCCACAACTTTTTTAAGACCATGTGTTTCCTTGTGTTCCTAGTTAGATCACATGTGGTGAGGGAATAATTTTCATGTGTTTCAGGTCCTGTGATTTTTCTGGCATTGTCTGTTCCATGGAGGCTCTACTCTAGTCACTCCTGCAATACCAGCAGATGAACATGACCTTGTTGGAATGGTTGTTGGCTATGTTGACCAGTCTCTGCCATTAGTTGTTCATCTGTCACCACTACCCCCCCCCCACCTCCCCACCCCCCCATGATGAATCCACAGAAGGCTGGAATGCTTATGAGAAGTGGATTCTTCAAGATTCCATGGCAATCTTGGTGCGTGACAGGGAGGTCAGTAAGCTTCTCTTCTTATCATGGATGCCCCCTCTTATGTATGACTTAGTGTAGGTCCTCTGCAAAAGCCAGTGTCACTTTCTTTTGGTGATATGTGTCATTCGTTGTCCTATCACTGCAAGTGTACACATGTGGTTACTACATATGTTAAATTCTACCAATGTCATAAACAGCTGCAGCAATTGTGTCATGCTTGGGCAGCTTCATAGCATCAGTCATATATGTCAGTTCATCACAGCTGAGTCCCTCATATTCTTAAGTGGATACCATCATCTGCAACTCAATCATTCATTTGGCCCCGTATAAGGGTGTGTGTCAAAGCACTCTTCAAATTTGAGGCCCCATATTAAAATAGGTTTTGCATGTTGCACATTCATTCGAGGTATCTCATGCCATGGGCTGCAAATTGAAGGCTTAGAATGATGTCAACATTGTTGATAGCATGCAGTTCCAGTGCACAGGTCCTGGCACTGTGGGAGGGGGGGGGGGGGGGGGGGGAGCAGCTGCAGTACAAACAAGCCAACTGGATTGACCCAGACAAATCCATTGTCTGTAGCAGTGACAATAAATGTCACTTCCTTTGTGCCCCTCTTGGTTCATGCAGCATGACCAGGCAGCCGGCCCCAAGCAGTGGGTCTCTTGCCATAAATGTAAAAAGAAAACAGTCACATAGTTGTGGTATGTTGGTCTCTACCCCCTCAAGGAGGAGGAGGATGATATTGGTGTTTAACGTCCCATCGACAATGAGGTCATTAGAGACGAAGCATAAGCTCAGATTAGAGAAAGATGGGGAAGGAAGGCAGCCATGCCCTTTCAAAGGAACCATCCCAGCATTTGCCTGGAGTGATCTAGGGAAATCATGGAAAACCTAAATCAGGATGGCCGGATGCGGGATTGAACCGTCGTCCTCCCGAACCCCCTCAAGAGTCATTGCAAGAATGTGTGGACATGAATATTCATACCATTCTGTTTGCCACTATCTGCAGGCCAGAACAAACTTTTCAATGAAGTGTGGGTGATGGATCAGCCATTATGCCTACAAGTAAACACGGGAGTCACCATGTCCCTGTCAACTCCCAGACATACGCCAGGCTCAGATCCCCACAGTTGGCACATGTCTAGCATCAGTTGGTAATTATTAACAGCAGATTCCTATTCTCAGTCAATTCATAGCAGACACAGTTTACAAGTCAGTTGTCCATCTGTTATGTATTTGATGGTTATGATGTGAGTACTGGAAATTTGTTTGAGTCAGATACCTTGGCTACATTTGGTTTTTCTATTACAGATGCTGTGCATTTATTGTCAGACAAAGTGCCTTGTCACAAATTGTATTTCTTGCATTCTGAGTTTTCAGATCTGTTTGCTACACAGTTAGGTTGTGCAAACAGATTCACAGTGCACATCACCCTAAAACCCTCTGCCCACAATTTTTCCCCCACAGGTGATGCCAGTAGCTTTACACCACCAGATTAAGAGAAAGCTAGACTGCTTAACTGCTTAATGTCATGGAGAGTGATTAGATGGATTTCCTCCAGTGATCATAAAGAAGCTGTCTGGTCAGTTTTGGCTCTGTGGCAACTTAAAGGTCATTGTGAGAGCACAGGCAATCATACATACTTACGTCCTGCATCACCCAGAGGTGATGCTCCCAAATTTCCAAAAATTGACTAAAGTTATTCCTGTATTCAAATGCCATTCCATTGGACAAGGTGTCAAAACAGTTGCTTGTGGTTCATACAATCGTCCACCATTCAGCCTTTGTCAGTATCAATGACTAATGTTTGGGGTTGCTAATGTGCATGCCATATTTCAAAATATTTTTAGACCAGGTTAAGTCAATTGTCCCTCAGTGCATTAACTATCTTGATGAAATTGTCATGATAGGTGTTTCCACAGACAATCACCTCCATTACTTATGTAATTTGTTTACTGTTCTACATGCCATGAGCCTCAAATCTAAACTCACCAAGTCTCACCTTTTCCAGTCTTCCATTGTTTATTTGCATCATGAAATTTCCTGGTAGGGCATGCATCTCTTGGCATTACATGTCACCACCGTTATGGGTTTGCTCCATCTGTCTAATCTATGAGAAATTGAGGCTTCCATGACAAGTTCATTCGCAATATGGCTACTATTGCCCTGGTGCTGTGGAAATGTGCTCATTTTGTTCAGTCTGCAGATTGTGAACATGCTTTCATGCAGCTTAAGGATTGTCTTCACTCCTTGCTATGTCATGCACTTGTTCAACCTGACAAGCATCTGATGCTGGCCACAGACACATCTGAATGTGGGGTGGGGATAGTCATGACACACCGTCATTCAGATGGCTCTAACAGCCTATTGCCTTTGCACTGAAAACACTTAACAACATTTTTCTCTGGTGGCAAATGGAGCCCCTACTATTGTCTATGCCTTACAAAATTTCATGTATTCTTGTATGGCATGAAGTTTTACTTAATTAGTGACCATAAACCCTTGACTTTCCTGCTGAGCCCTTCGGCGTCCTTGCTGGACAAAGCTCCTCTTCATCCTCAGCATTGTGCTCTATTCTTGTCCCAGTACAATTATGAGATTCATTTTCACCACAGGCTGCAACATGAGAATATGTATGCTCTGTCCTGGCTTCCCGTGGACCCTGGGCCTTTGTTTGATCAGGAGATACTGCTTTGTTTTCAACTGGATAGAAGATGAGGGACACAGTGGATGGCTTCCACACCACCAGTTCCCATGTTGCCTCTGCTGCAGCAGCAGACGCAGTGCTTCGGTAGGTTATCTGCATGATACAACATGGGTGGCCCTACTGTCCACTAAGCCAGGTATCAGACCCACTTCAGAATTTTTATACTTTGCACCATCACTTCTCCCTCTACTATGGTGTTATTTTCCAATCAACAGAAGGGTTCACTCCACACATGTGGTACAGCAGCTCTGCAGTGACAGGTCTTCCACTTATTATATCAGAGTCACTGGGGGATCTCTCACCTAAAACAATTGGTGTTCTGAATGGGCATTGATTTGGACGTGGAACATCTTGTTGTTAAACATCAGGAAGCAGTGCCACACACTGTTTATCTACATCTATATTCTGCAAACCACCTGAGGTGCATGGCACAGGGTATGTCCCACTGTACCAGTTATAAGGATTTCTTCCTATTCCATTCATGTACAGAGTGTGGGAAGAATGATTGATTGAATGCCTCTGTGTGTGCAGTAATTATTCTGATCTTATCCTCACGATCCCTGTGTGAGTGACACATAGGATGTTGTAGTATATTGCTAGGGTAATCATTTACAGCTGGTTCTTGATAACTTCTTAATAGACTTTCTTAGGATAGTTCTTGTCTGTCTTTGCCATTTCAGTTCCTTCAGTATCTCTGTGACACTCTCCCATGGATTAAACAAACCTGTGACTGTTTGTGCTGCCCTTCTCTGTATACATTCAGTATCCCCTGTTAGTCCTATCTGGTATGGGTCCCACACACATGAGATGTATTCTATAATGGGTCATGGGTGATTTGTAAACAATCTCTTTTGTAGACTGATTACACTTCTCCCAATATTCTACCAATAAACCAGCTTTACATATGACTGAACCTATGTGATCATTCCATTTCATATCCCTACGAAGTGTTACACCCAGGTATTTGTATGAGTTGGCCAATTCCAGCACTGACTCATTGATATTAGTGTCATGGGATACTACATATTTTCATTTTGTTAAGTGCACAAGTTTACATTTCTAAAGATTTAGAGCAAGTTTCCAATCTCTGAACCATGTTGAAATTTTATCAAGATCTGACTGAATAGTTGTGCAGCTACTTTCAGATAGCACTTCATTATAGATAACTGCATCATCTGCAGAAAGCCTGATTTTACTATTAATATTGTCTGCAAGATCATTAATATACAACATGAACAACAAGGGTTCCAAACCATTTCCGTGGGGCACACCCAAAGTTTGTTCTACCTCTTATGATGACTCTCCATCTAAGATAACAGACTACGTCCTCCCTAGCAGAAGGTCCTCATTCCAGCCACAAATTTCACTTAATACCCCATATGATCACACTTTTGACAGTAAGCATAGGTGCGATATTGAGTTAAACACTTTTTGTAAACCAAAAAACACTGCATCTACCTGGTTGCCTTGATCTGAGGCTTTCAGTAAGTCATGTGTGAGAAGTGTGAGCTGGGTTTCACATGATCAACGTTTTTTGAAAACCATTCTGGTTGGCATTGAGGATGTCATTCTTTTCAAGTTACCTGATTATGTTTGAGCTGAGAATGTGTTCTAAGATTCTACAACAAACTGATGTCAAGGATAGTGGACAATAGTTTTGTGGATCACTTCTACTACCCTTCTTGTAGATGGGTGTGACCTGTGCATTTTTCCGAGCACTGGGCACGGTTTTTTGTTTAAGGGATCTCTGATAGATTATAGTGTGAAGAGGGGCTAACTCACCTGCAAATTCAGTATAGAATCTGACAGGGATGCCATCAGCGCCTGGAGCTTTGTTCAATTTTAATGATTTCAGCTGTTTCTCAACACCACTGACACTAATACTTATTTCATCTTTTCAGTGGTATGAGGATTAAATTGGAGCAATTATCCTTGATTTTCCTTTGTAAAGGGACATTTGAAAATGGATTTAGGCATTTCAGCTTTTTCTTTACTACCACCAATTTCAGTTGTTGCCTCATTTGCTAATGACTGGACTCTAACTTTGGTGCCACTAACAGCCTCTGCAGATGACCAGCATTTCTTTGGATTTTGTGAAATTTCATTTGACAATATTCTGATAAGGTAGTCACTGAAGATATCATGTATTGTTCTCTTGGCAGCCAAATGCATTTCATTCAGCATCTCTCTGTCTATAGCCCTACCCTTTGTTCTACACCTATTATGCAGTAATCTTCATTTCTTTAGAAGTTTATTTATAGTGATTGTCCACCATGGAGGTTCCCTTCAATTGTACACTGTTCTAGTGAGTACATATCTATCCAGTGCATGGTCAACTATTCTTTTAAACTTGAGCCAGAGTTCCTCTACATTTCAAGTTCCTCACTGAGATATGACATTACTGACTTTTTATCCAGTTTACTGATATATATATATATGTGTGTGTGTGTGTGTGTGTGTGTGTGGATGCATATGTGTGTGTGTGCGAGTGTATACCCGTCCTTTTTCCCCCTAAGATAAGTCTTTCCGCTCCCGGGATTGGAATGCCTCCTTACCCTTCTCGCTTAAAACCCACATCCTTTCGTCTTTCCCTCTCCTTCCCTCTTTCCTGATGAGGCAACAGTTTGTTGCGAAAGCTTTAATTTTGTGTGTATGTTTGTGTTTGTTTGTGTGTCTGTCGACCTGCCAGCACTTTCATTTGGTAAGTCACATCATCTTTGTTTATATAGGGAAACATTCCACGTGGGAAAAATATATCTAAAAACAAAGATTATGTGACTTACCAAACAAAGCGCTGGCAGGTCGATAGACACACAAACTAACACAAACAAACACACAAAATTCAAGCTTTCGCAACAAACTGTTGCCTCATCAGGAAAGAGGGAAGGAGAGGGAAAGACGAAAGGATGTGGGTTTTAAGGGAGAAGGGTAAGGAGTCAATCCAATCCCGGGAGCGGAAAGACTTACCTTAGGGGGAAAAGAGGACGGGTATACACTCGCACACACACACATATCCATCCACACATATACAGACACAAGCAGACATCTCACAAGCAGACATATTTAAAGACAAAGAGTTTGGGCAGAGATGTCAGTTGAGGCGGAAGTGAAGAGGCAGAGATCAAGGTCTATCGACCTGCCAGCGCTTTTGTTTGGTAAGTCACACATCTTTGTTTTTAGATATATTTTTCCCACGTGGAATGTTTCCCTCTATATACTTTGGTAATCATTGTTGCCACAACTGTGTCATGGTCACTGATTCAAGTTTTGATGTGGACATCCTTTTTATTTCCATTAAGTCCAATATACACTCCTGGAAATTGAAATAAGAACACCGTGAATTCATTGTCCCAGGAAGGGGAAACTTTATTGACACATTCCTGGGGTCAGATACATCACATGATCACACTGACAGAACCACAGGCACATAGACACAGGCAACAGAGCATGCACAATGTCGGCACTAGTACAGTGTATATCCACCTTTCGCAGCAATGCAGGCTGCTATTCTCCCATGGAGACGATCGTAGAGATGCTGGATGTAGTCCTGTGGAACGGCTTGCCATGCCATTTCCACCTGGCGCCTCAGTTGGACCAGCGTTCGTGCTGGACGTGCAGACCGCGTGAGACGACGCTTCATCCAGTCCCAAACATGCTCAATGGGGGACAGATCCGGAGATCTTGCTGGCCAGGGTAGTTGACTTACACCTTCTAGAGCACGTTGGGTGGCACGGGATACATGCGGACGTGCATTGTCCTGTTGGAACAGCAAGTTCCCTTGCCGGTCTAGGAATGGTAGAACGATGGGTTCGATGACGGTTTGGATGTACCGTGCACTATTCAGTGTCCCCTCGACGATCACCAGTGGTGTACGGCCAGTGTAGGAGATCGCTCCCCACACCATGATGCCGGGTGTTGGCCCTGTGTGCCTCGGTCGTATGCAGTCCTGATTGTGGCGCTCACCTGCACGGCGCCAAACACGCATACGACCATCATTGGCACCAAGGCAGAAGCGACTCTCATCGCTGAAGACGACACATCTCCATTCGTCCCTCCATTCACGCCTGTCGCGACACCACTGGAGGCGGGCTGCACGATGTTGGGGCGTGAGCGGAAGACGGCCTAACGGTGTGCGGGACCGTAGCCCAGCTTCATGGAGACGGTTGCGAATGGTCCTCGCCGATACCCCAGGAGCAACAGTGTCCCTAATTTGCTGGGAAGTGGCGGTGCGGTCCCCTACGGCACTGCGTAGGATCCTACGGTCTTGGCGTGCATCCGTGCATCACTGCGGTCCGGTCCCAGGTTGACGGGCACGTGCACCTTCCACCGACCACTGGCGACAACATCGATGTACTATGGAGACCTCACGCCCCACGTGTTGAGCAATTCGGCGGTACGTCCACCCGGCCTCCCGCATGCCCACTATACGCCCTCGCTCAAAGTTCGTCAACTGCACATACGGTTCACGTCCACGCTGTCGCGGCATGCTACCAGTGTTAAAGACTGCGATGGAGCTCCGTATGCCACGGCAAACTGGCTGACACTGACGGCGGCGGTGCACAAATGCTGCGCAGCTAGCGCCATTCGACGGCCAACACCGCGGTTCCTGGTGTGTCCGCTGTGCCGTGCGTGTGATCATTGCTTGTACAGCCCTCTCGCAGTGTCCGGAGCAAGTATGGTGGGTCTGACAAACCGGTGTCAATGTGTTCTTTTTTCCATTTCCAGGAGTGTATTTCCATCATGAGTGGTGTTCCTAACTATCTGTTCTAGGTACTTTTCAGAGAAGGCATTTAGTAAAGTTTCACGGGATGTCTCATAATGCCCACCATTAACAGAATTGTAATTTACCCAATTAATTGTTGGATGATTAAAGCCTCCACAACAATTACAGTATGGTTGGGGAATTTATGTACAAGTGAACTGAGGTTTTCTCTGAAGTTTTTGGTTACATCAGTAGATGAGTCTGGTGGGCAGTAGAAAGGTCCAATCATCATCTTACACACACTCCTGATACTGAGTCTTGTCCAAACAGTCTTCACATGCAGCTTCAATTTCTATCTCAGTTGATTTGAGATTTCTGTCTACACCACTTCCATTTTCCATTTGCCTATCCTTTCTATATAGCCTTAAATTTTCCCCAAAAACTCACTGGTATCAGTTTCAGGTTTCAACCAGCTTTCTGTACCTCATATTATGCAAGCTTCATTCCTTTCCTGAATGCTTCACACTCTAGCACTTTGTTCCAAATGCTTCTGCAGTTTACCTTTAGGATTTTAATACCCTCAACTGTGAGAGGCATTTTTTTTATCTTACACTAATACTTCAAGATTTTCTACAGTTATCATTATATGGATTGGATGGATAGTCACCTAATGTAAAAACAACCTTGTGTGCATCCCACACACAGTCAGCTACCTGAGTGAGAGCCTCTGATATGTAGCACACCTCTGATCTATTTAGGGGGACTGTACAGTTCTCAACCCCATGGTGCAAGTCCAGGAAGTCACAACTTAGCTTGTCACAGACATTCCGAAGTGTCTGGTTCAGTCCTTCTACTCGACTCAGAACCAAAGGGCACCACAATCTGTAGTTGATTTCATCCTGTTCCTTCAATGGCTGCTGGAATATCCTCTTCAACATGTTGCATGAGGACCCCAGGCACATCCACTGTGTGCATCTAGTGTCCTTTCCTCTCCTTTGCTACTATTTCCCTAAGTGGTACCACAATTCATCGTACGTCTGAAATATCGATGATTAATAGACTCCTGTCCTTTTGTGTTTGCCTCCTTCTGACATCGGACAAAACAGGTTTCCCCAAAACAGGTGAAGTGAGTCCCTCTGGGTCAGTTTCAGTTTCAATGAAAGACCGCACCTCAAACTTGTTGGTTACGTGGATTGCTACAACACCCTGAATCCCCGTCCACCCTGTACAGGATGCCTAGATCTACCATTGACATGCCACATGCAGTCAGGTGGATGGGTAATGACAGATCCTGTACTTTCTCCAGAGGGAACAGGATCCACATGAGAGGGCAGTACTTGATGTAGCCCTGGCACAAGTATCACAGGCACATACCTCTCAGGAGTTCTTCACACACACCAATCAGCAGCAGCTGTCAGTTGTTTGGCAGCAGGCAAGGCGATTTACAGCTGCTTATGAATGGCAACAAATTCACTCCATGTTTGAGAACAGCATTCACAGTGGGGCTGCATTTTGGCTGGTGCAATGTATTACAAGGCAGTGAATAAAGGACTTTAAATAAAACCTGCTGATTATCTTTTAATCTGTTGAGCTAAAAAGTTGCTAATTCCCTATAAGAAATTCAACAGATACACAAAACAAGATTTCTATTAGGGCAACACAAAAACCTGTGGTAAAAATTACAAATTATGTTAATCATAGTTGTTGGAAAACTTGAAAACTGAGTTAATTTACAATAAATGCATATAAAATATAGACCTACTCCTCTTTAAGGGAAAACCAGATGAGACACTAAATGTTTGTTAGAAAATCTGCTATGGTAACCAAATAATAAATCCCAATTTGTTATAAATTGCTCGTAGATTTTGCAAAGAACAATGGTAGCTCGTGAAAAGTCTCAAAAACATACACATATTTGTGTTGACATAGAATAGAATTCAGGTGTGATGTACACTTTGGCGGAACTGTGAACCAAAAAATTATGTATCCAAAACATTCGTACCACTAACTTACGAAAATGTGGTTTCACAAGTGTCCGACAATTCTGAAACTAAGATAACCTATTTCTCGCCAATGAAATTAGAGAAATATAGTTTTGAATGAAGATATACCTACTGTCCTTAAAAATTTTAAAAGAGCACAATTTAATTTAAATCTACAATTGATGATAACTATACTAGTGTGGCACTCGTGAATGTTCGAAATTTCACAGTGCAAATGGGTATTGATACAGTCATTGAAAGATTATGCACACAAAATATGTGAACAGTAAAATGTGGGAATATAGAACTTTAAACCGACACATGATCTTATACATGTGGTCTCACACAAGGGAAAATTCCTAAGTTGGCTTCTATACATAAATAAACGTGCGTATTGCATGAGTTTTTCACTTAGCTGTTTCTGTGCACGCTTCTACACTGGTATGCCAAAGAACTCTGCAGCGTAGGTTTTATCTCGATCAAAATCGCTAAAATGTGCAGCACCAACAAAGCACATCTTCTGCCTGTCATAGCTAACAGCGCTTATTCGCCACTGCCAGCCCTGACACAGCCTTGGGAAAAAGTACACATTGATTTCTATGGTCTTTCTATAGACATTTTCTGATTATTGGTCACTGATGCGTTTTCTCATTTTCCTTTTGTCCATCTATGACAGCAGATGCAACTGTCAGCATCCTGTTGAAGATGTTCTCCATGGATGGCTTGCCTCATACCCTTGTTTTGTGCAATGGTACACAGTTAGTTGTGCAACCTTTTACAAAAGTTTGTACATATAATGACATTTGCCACCTCCCTTCCATTCACAGTCAAACAACAAGGCAGAGCACCTCATTTGAATATTTAAGACACAGATGCGCGAGTACATAAGAAGATCTCAGGGCCAACGAGTCTCACATTTTCTCTTACAAAACAATAACAATTGGAACCAAGTGTCCCATCAACCTCCTGCACAGCCATCAGCAGCAGCTGCTGGTCACCCTCTTTCTACTGGGCAGGTGTTCCTCAACAACATTAGTTTCATCAACGTTCACACCCGGCTTGCCTGGAGTTAAAGATGGTGCCCTCACTGTGTTCAGGCCATCACCTGCAGCTGATGCATTCACCATGTCTTCATGGTTCACACCAAAGACTGACTGATGACACACCACCAGAATTAGCTGTGGCACAGGACGGGTTGCTGCCCTTCTGATGCCCTTCTCATGTGCTCCAATGTCCAGATGGCTCCAGGCCACCAGACACTCAGCTGTCAAATACATTCATTATTTGTAACCACATCCAGCCTGTTATTTTAAATTGTGGGCAACTGCATCCAATTTTGAATGAAATGATCTGAAGTGCCTTTAAATACTTTTATTTGAAGTCACGGCTAGTTTCACTTCAATTGAACATGCATCGCCAGGTGACAAGTGATTCAATGTAACAAATCATGGTGGGAAGGAAAGTGCCTTAGAATCACTCCCCATAATTCACATCAAGTTATAAACACATAGTGCAGTAAAATTGGTATGCCATAATTGAAATGAAAGGGATAGCATGAAATCATGCGGCAATACTAGCTCCTTCATTTTAATTACAGCATATTGCCTTTAGCATGCTGTGTGCATTTATAACTTGATCCGAATGGTGGAGAGTGGATCTACGTGAGTAGTTGAATCGGAATCTCTGTCAGCTGAGGATTCATCTACAATTGACATGAAACTAGTTCTGATTTTGAATAAAAGTATTTTACAGGCACTGTGGATTATTTCATTCAAAATACATTCAGTGTATTCTTGTTGTTTCGTCACTCTGTGACCTAATAAACTGTAACTATTTTACAACCACGAGTTTCCTTGTGTTCTTAGCGAGCTTAAATTCTTGTTAATATATTGCAACCTAATATTCAGATAATATTCACACCTGTAAGAACCTGCCTTCTTTGGAATCGAAATTATGACAATATTCCTGGATACTGAGGATATTTTGCATGTCTCATATATCATGAATACCAGATGGAATAATGGAATGGCTGGCTCTCACAAGGATCTCAGTAATTCTGAGGGAGTTTGACCTACTTCAACAGTCTTGTTTGACTTAGGCCTTTCAGGGCTCTGCCAAATTCTTCTTGCAGTGTTATAAACTCTTCTCTTTGTATAAATCTGTATTCAAATTCATTTCATTTGTATAGTCCCTCTATATATATATTTCTTCGACCTTTCAGACATCCCCCCATCTCCTTGCTACTAGTTTGACATCTGAGCTCTTACCATTGATACAGGTACTCCTCTTTCCTCCAAAAGTTTTGTTAATTTTTCTACAGAGGTTATCTATCTTTACCATAGTCATGTGCACATCTACAGTCTTGCATTTTTTCCTCTAGCCATTTCTACTTTGCCGTTTTGAAATTCCCACAAAGACCATTTTCAAATGCCTATATCCCCTGTTATTTTCTTCACAAGTTGTGTTTTTATATGATCTCCTTTTTTCAACTAAATTTAATATATCATATGTTATTCCAGGCTTTCTATAGTGTCTAACCTAGTTACTCGCTCTGCTGATTACAATTTTCTGTAGTTGTTAAAATTTTACAAACTTTGCAAAACTTCACTTTGTGTATAATAAATAAATGAGCAAGTACACGTAGAAAGACAAAGTTAATGATTTGTACTTAACTTGCAGTGCTCATTTGCAGCTTGATGAATTGTTGTTTGGCTCACAATCTAGTAGGAAGGTTCATCATACATAGAAAGAAATATCCCTTATCATTTAGCTACACTATAGCAGGTCAGCAACTGGAAGCAGTTAATTCCATAAATTATCTGGGAGTAGGCATTAGAAGTGATTTAAAATGGAATGATCATATAAAGTTGATCGTCGGTGAAGCAGATGCCAGACTGAGATTCATTTTAAGAATCCTAAGGAAATGTAATCCAAAAACAAAGGAAGTAAGTTACAGTACACTTGTTCACCCACTGCTTGAATACTGCTCACCAGTGTGAGATCAGTACCAGATAGGGTTGATAGAAGAGATAGAGAAGATCCAACAGAGAGCAGCGCGCTTCGTTACAGGATCATTTAGCAATCGCAAAAGCATTACGGAGATGATGGATAAATTCCAGTGCAAGACTCTGCAGGAGAGATGCTCAGTAGCTCGGTACGGACTTTTGTTGAAGTTTCGAGAACATACCTTCACCGAGGAGTCAAGCAGTATATTGCTCCCTCCTATGTATATCTCGCGAAGAGACCAGGAGAATAAAATCAGAGAGATTAGAGTCCACACAGAGGCATACCGACAATCCTTCTTTCCACGAACAATATGAGACTGGAATAGAAAGAATAGAAAGGAGAACCAATAGAGGTACTCATGGTTCCCTCCACCACACACCACCAGGTGACTTGCGGAGTATGGATGTAGATGTAGATCTTCTTGCAAGAGGGAGATGGGTTTTAATTTTAAAAAATGTACAACAAAATAATATAGATATTGCAAGCAACTTTGTCTTCACCTCAACTTTTAATAAACATTACGTATGTTTCAACAAATACAATCAGACCAGTTCTTAGTGCCATAACCCAGCAATTTCTGAAATTAACACTTCGTTGCAAAAGTGACCAGCAATACAACAACTAACACAATCACTCAAAGATGCTGAAATTACATATCCATTTTCTTACATTCTAAGAAACTTTCATGTGATTAATCATTCAGGTGAAAACATCTTTTTATGTTTTTTTAAATGATTACAGAAACAATAAATACAATCATAATAACTACAGATGTCAATGACTTTAGATACAATTACAATTTTGAAATACATTGAAAACAACAAATAATTATGTTTTTTGAAGAAAGATAAATTTTGTGTTCAGTTCATGTTTACTGTTTGTAAATTTATAGACTATCATAGTTTTGTCACCAAAATTACACTTAACACTCAACTATAATCTGTTTTCTGTTGGCTCATGTTGTATATTTACTGTCTTACCATTATGTAATCTATCTGTAATCTTACTGTGTCTCCACATCTGTTCTATGTATGTAACCTTCTTTCGTGATTTTTAAACAAATATTAACAATGATTAACTTGTGCTCTGCACAAAATTGTACTAGATAGTTTTTCCTTTCATTCCTCACCCACTAGCACCATGTTCTCCTGTTATTTTTCCTTATTTTCTTTTTCCTGCTATTGAGTTCAAGCTCCTTAGCAATTAAATTTTTAACTCTCTTGACAATATCAATTATATATTTTATCTCACACATTCCCTTAGCCCCTTCATCACCTGCACAACAGTGGTATGTGTTGATTTTGTACCTGCTCAGCTACAATAATACATTCATTGTGCTGTCCATAGTAGCTTATCCCCATTCATTGTTCCACTTACTCCTGCATTTTGTGTAGATATCTCTGTCCTGAGCTGTCCAAAAGACCTGCTCTTCCCATCAAATGTCGCCAGTTCCTGCTATACCTATCTTCAACTTATCTGTCTTCCTTTTTAAATTCTCTAATCTATCTGCCCTGATGCTGGAACAAATGAATGTATTTTATGTAACTGAAATGAACGTCATAAGAGCTTCAATGTCAAATAATATATTGAAATGTAACATAGAAAATGAAAGGCAGGAAAAAATGCACCAATTAAAATACAAATAGCAGATGAAATATTTTATCATTTTCAACTGAATCCATGTACTACATTTTAAAGTGTCAAAACATATACAGCACATTCATAACTGCAAATGTAAATGCAAAGGCAGTAATAAATCACTTATTTTTTAATTATATTCTTCTTATAACATGAGAAACTCACAAGCTTGCAACAAATGAAATAAGTAAATTGCCTTAAAATGTACATAGTGCAAAATACTATATATATATATATATATATATATATATATATATATATATATATATATATATATATACAAAGATGATGTGACTTACCAAATGAAAGTGCTGGCAGGTCGACATTCCTACGTGGAATGTTTCCCTATATATATATATATATATATATATATATATATATATATATATATATATATATATAGGGAAACATTCCATATATATATATACTTTTCTAAGGAGTCCTTGCTTTTAGATGTAATACTGTTTATGACGTCCATAAAAACAGGATAATGCTTAATTTTTGCCAATACTGTTTGGTTACAACTACATGCAGCTTCAAGCCCTTCCTCCCCAGAATCACTTTCACATTCATTCCTAAGAATGAGAAAATCCTCATAAATAGACATAATGAAACTAAGATATTTTATTTTTTACAGTGGGTTCTATCTAGTCTATATTTTACCCAGTTATTGGCAATGGCTGAGTTCAAGAAATGAAGTATAATTTGGACTGTCAATTTCCTGGTTCTGCTGCAAATTCCATAGGAACTAATAATTCTTTTGATCAAAACTGTGCCCCTTACATTGTAACTGCTGACTGACAACAGCAGGATAGCACCTGCACATACTTTTCTTCCCTTTTCTTTCTCCTTTTACACTGTACAACAGATGTGTTAAGAAAACACATTAACTTTCATTTACACCACACATGAAAAATCTGGTTTATGGATTGATCTGAAGCATCATGTTCCATCCCACAGAGTATTCTATCAACAGCAACGTATGAATCCACTAAGACCTTGAATTTCATTGTAGTTCCCAAAGTAGAAACATTTCTTGGTGCCATCAGCTCAATAAGGAAACACATGTCCAATTGCTGGATGTTTCCCAAAGGTATCTGAATAACAGAGCTCCCAATACCTAAGCTCTCACACAGTGCCTGTTCCTTCAGAAAATGTGTCTTTACCCAGATAGAATCCGAAACCGAGGGAATACCAAAAGGAAGAAAAAGAACAAATCTCTTATTTATTTATTTAGTCCTCTGATCATATGTAGTACAATGTGCAAGTTTGCACTGGACTTAATTATAGTCATTAAAATAGACAGTTTTTGAGGATTACCTATAGTTCTGTGTGTTATATGTTACTGAAGCTACAGCTCTACACATTCATTGCAGTTCAAATATTCATTTACTGAATATAAGCAGAGGTACACTAGATATTCTCTAACAGATTTTCTGAAAGTAATAACATTTAGTATACATTTTATATCATTTGGCAACACGTTGAATAATTTTATTCCCAAGTAGCTTGTATGTTTCAATATAAACTAGTATTAGCTGTGCGGAAATGCAAATTGCCTTTTAATCCAGTGTTGTGATTATGCAGGTCATAGTTTTTCTAATACTGTTATCATTTCCAATTACATTTCTTTTAATATACATGAGTGTGTTAAGAATTAACATGACAGGTAGTGGTAGAACTTCCCAAATTTTAAATATTGGTTCATATGACAATCTAGTGTGTGTGTGTGTGTGTTTGAGGTTTTCGGGCGCTAAACAGCGTGGTCATCAGCGCCCAAACACATAGAAACAGGAACACATGCAGTGAAGGGACGAAGACGGATAGCGAACAAGGAGAACGGCTAAAAGACACAGACCTGACTCAGTTACAAATCCTCGCATACAGAGGCAAAACAAGAGGAGAAGAAACACACTAAAAAAGGAAAGGAAACACAAGGAAAAGAGAACAGAAATCGAAGTGAAACAAGTAGGTAATCGTGACTGGCGGACCTCTTACCTAAAGCCTGGGTGAGCCAGTCACCCAGCAGCACATTAAAATCCTCTCCCTAAAATCCGAGGCAACAAATTGGACAGGACACAAAACCGTAAGACCTTAACCACAGTCGTTGCGTTGTCTTGCAAAATAGAGGGCAAATCCGGTGGCAAGGAAACCACCGCCCTCTGGTCAGAGAATAAAGGACACTCAAGTAAAATGTGGCGGACAGTTATCTGGACGCCACAAGCACTGCAGATTGGGGGGTCCTCCCGCCGGAGTAAAAAACCGTGCGTTAAGGGACTGTGCCCGATGCGGAGGCGAGTGAGGAGAACCTCATCCCGCCTGCATGACTGGTAGGACGTACGCCATGGCCGCGTGGTGGCCTTGACCAAACGCAGCTTATTTTCACCGACTGTCAGCCACTCCTCTTCCCATTGACGCATAACACGAAAACGCAAAAGGGAGGTAACAGCATGGAGGGGGACGGCACATTCAACAACGTGAGGGAGGGAACATGCATCTTTGGCAGCCACATCCGCCAGTTCGTTTCCCCTAATACCCACGTGCCCCGGCACCCAGCAGAAAGAAACCTCCTTCCCCTGCCGTTGCAGCTGGAGTAGGACATCATGGATGTTCTGGACGACTGTATCTGCTGGGTACACGTGTTGCATGGTCTGAAGGGCACTCAGGGAGTCAGAACAGATGAGAAACTTAAGACTGGGAACACATCTCATCTGCTCCAATGCCCGCAAGATCGCAAACAATTCGGCATCAAAGATGGTAAACGCTGCAGGAAGCCGTAACTTGATGACTCGATCAGGGAAAACAACAGCACAACCAACAGAGTCCCCCTGTTTAGAGCCATCCGTAAATACTGGTACATGGTCGGCATGCAGGTTTAAAATATCGTAAAATAAGGTGGTAAAAACAAACGCAGGAGTGCAGCTCCTCCGGTACTCTGCCAAGTCTAAAAGGACGCTGGGCCTCTGGAGCAACCAGGGAGGCAGGCGGGTAAAACCCTGGAGTTGGGGTGCCACACGCTCCACACCAAGGGACTCAAGCAAATGCTTGGCACGAATCCCAAATGGTCTCGTGGCCCTGGGACGACTGGAAAAGAGACGTTCCATAGGCGGTCGGGCAACAGTAGGGTATGCAGGGGAGGTACAACAGGCAAGGAATTGACACACCCGTCGCACCATGAGGAGTTTCCGCCGGATGGCGAGCGGCGGTTCCCCTGCCTCAGCACACAGGCTGGGGATGGGACTGGTACGGAAGGCACCAGTAGCCAGCCTGATACCCTCATGGTGTACTGCGTCAAGAATCTTCAGATACGAAGGCCTCGCTGACCCATACACAGTGCATCCATAGTCAAGACGCGACCGGACGAAAGCCCTATAAAATTGCAGCAGACATGCCCGGTCTGCTCCCCAGGACCGATGGCTCAGACACTTCAAAATATTCAGCGCCTTCAGGGCCCGCACCTTGAGGTCTTTAAGGTGCGGCAACCACGACAACTTGGAATCAAAAGTGAGGCCGAGGAACCTCACAGTGTCTCTAAAAGGAAGAATGGTGTCCCTCAGACGCAATTCAGGGGAGGTAAAGGCACGTCGAGAACGATTAAAATGAACACACACACATTTGTCTGCAGAAAAGGTAAAACCCGTCTTCGCAGTCCATGCCTCTAATCGCTTTATCGTAAGCTGCAGCTGCCGACTAGCAGTGACAAGACTGGAGGAAGAACAGAAAACAGCAAAATCGTCCACAAACAAGGAGCACTGGGCAGGACTTCGGATAGTGGACGTGATGCTGTTAATGGCGATGGCAAAGAGGGTGACACTTAAAACGCTTCCCTGAGGAACACCATTCTCCTGCACGTACAAATCAGATAGCACATTACCAACCCGATATCGAAAGAGGCGGCGGGAAAGAAAGGACCAAATGAAGATGGGGAGATGGCCACGAAAGCCCCACTGATGGAGTTGATTGAGGATAAGGCGGCGCCAAGTAGTGTCATACGCCTTATTAATGTCAAAGAATACACCTAGACAATGCTGGTTACGTAGGAAGGCCTGCTGGATGGCCGCCTCAAGCAGGGTCAAGTTGTCTATAGTTGAACGACATCTCCGAAAGCCACACTGAGAGTGGCTAAGGAGCTGCCTGGTCTCGAGCAGCCAAACCAGGCGACGGTTGACCATGCGTTCCAATGTCTTCCCGACACAGCTCGTCAAAGCAATACTCCGATAACTACTGGGATGCATTCGGTCTTTTCCCGGTTTGAGGAGGGGAACCAAAATCGCCTCCCTCCACGAGTCAGGGAACGTGCCGGATGACCATATCATATTAAAACAATTCAGGAGAACTTCCTTGGATGGTAGCAACAAGTGCTGCAGCATGCTGTACAGGATTTGATCATCACCTGGCGCAGTATCATGAGCCACAGACAGCGCCGAATCCAGTTCCCACATTGTGAAGGGGCAGTTGTAAGGTTCAGAATTTGGAGACCGGAAGTCCAAGTGATCCCTCTCGATGGCAGTGCGGTAGCGGCAGAAATCTGGATCACAGTTAATAGTGGCAGTAGATTCCGCAAAATGCATGGTCAGTGTCTGGGCAACGTCTCTCGGCGCCGTGAGTAGACAACCCTGATGCAGCAATGCCGTGACAGGTAGTTGGCTGCGTTTCCCGGAAATCCTCCTGATGGCTTCCCATACTTTTGTAGAACTAGTGGAGCGGGAGATGGAGTTCAGGAACGATTGCCATGACCGTCGTTTGCTCTCTTTAATCACTCGCCGCGCCTTGGCCCTTGCCACCCGAAAGGCCGCAAGATTGTCAGCTGAGGGACGGCACTTAAAGCGGCGCAGAGCTGCACGGCGGGCTCGGATGGCTGAGCGGCACTCAGTGGTCCACCAAGGGACAGGGCGCCTCTTGGGATGACTTGAGGACCGTGGGATCGACAATTCAGCAGCATGGGAGATCACAGCTGTAACATGGTCGACCCATTCGTGGACGCTGGCACGGTGTTCCAAAACAGCTAAATTGCTGAAAAGTGTCCAGTCAGCTCTGCAGAGGTGCCACCTGGGCGGCACTGGTAGTGCCACAGTCTCATCCAGGAGGCGAATCCAAAGGGGGAAGTGGTCACTAGAATGGAGGTCAGTGGCAACCTCCCACAGAGCAGAATCCGCAAGTGCTGGAGAGCAAAAGGAAAGGTCAATAGCTGACGACGACCCAGAAGCAGTACAGAAATGAGTGGGAGCACCAGAGTTGAGGATGCACAGTTCTTCGGATGCCATGAGGCTTTCCAGAATGCGACCCCTGGGGCAAGTAGTTGTAGAGCCCCATAAGACATTATGAGCATTGAAGTCCCCCAGAAGGAGGAATGGGCGGGGGAGTTGGCTAATAAGGTCTGTGAGAGCCTCAGAGTCTATTGCATCCTGAGGAGGTAAGTAAACGGAACAAATTGTGAGCCTCCGCCCCACAAGAAGGTCAACTGCAACTGCTTGCAAGTCCGTAACGAGACGGAGCTCAGATGAGTGGTGCATGTCACGGACAAAAACCGCAACACCACCCTTTGCCCTTTCCCCCATCAGATCATCTTTTCGATACACGGTATAGCCCCGTAAAGAAGGAGCATCAGTGGCCCGGAAATGTGTCTCTTGGAGACATAAGCACAAAGGGTGCTCTCGTACAAGGAGTTGTAATTCGGCCACATGCTTCCTGAACCCATTCAGGTTCCACTGTAATATGGGAGCCAGTGATCAGGGTGGCTGAATTTTCACCCTGCCCCTGTGCTTTGGAGGAGAGCCCATACTGGCCGGAGATTTATTCCTGGGGCGAGAATATCGCCCCCGGTCGACATCAATGTCCATCAGCTCTGATGGCGACCCAAGGGAGATGTCAGATAGTACGATGGCATCGTCATCGGACTGACCCTGACTAGTCTCCTCAGGTGGTAAAACCTTCACCTTCGGCGTCTTCGTCTTGGGGGGCTTAGAATGCAGAACCTTGTCAACAGTTGGAGCTTTACTCGCCTGGGCAGAAGGTGCTATATGGGGAGGGGCAGAAAGTACCCCACTGTCAGCAACCACGGCCTTGTCCGACGTTGTGGGGAGAGCTGCAGGTTGCAAAACAACCGCAGCAGCACAAGTGCACTGGCAAACGCAGGTGTTAGTGCTGACACTAGCAACCTCCGTTTGTGTAGCAACAGTGGCCAACTGTACCGGTTTCTGCAGAGTGGAAGCGAAAGATGTTGTAAACACAGGAGGCTGCATGGCCTTAAAGAGCTTCTTGGCCTCACCATAGGGGATGCGCTTAGTTGTTTTGATCTCCTGTATCTTCCGTTCCTCGAGATAGATGGGGCAGACCCGGCTCCAGACAGGGTGACTCCCAGAGCAATTCACGCACTTCACAGGCGATGAACAATCGGCTCCTTCATGGGCAGGCTGACCACATTTACCACAAGTGGCTATCCCATTGCACCCCAACGTAGTATGCCCAAAGCGCTGACATTTAAAACAGCGCATTGGGTTGGGGAAATATGGCCGTACTGGCAAACGTAAGAAACCCGCTTTAACATGCTCTGGGAGTCTCGGGCAATTGAACGTGAGAATAAACGAGTCGGATTTGACTAGGTCACCATCGACTCGTTTCATAATATGCTGCACATCTACAATACCTTCGTCAGCCCACTCAGATTTCAACTCGTCCTTGGGGATATCCACCAAGTCCCTACATGTCACAACACCCTTACTATAGTTCAAAGTGGAGTGGAGCTCGGTCTCAATAGCGTACTCTCCGAGACAGGTTGCTTTCCTAAGAGAAGTGACTTGACGGGAACTAGAAGTTTCAACTAACAGAGTCCCATTGCGCAGTCGCTTCACAGATTTCAGTGTTCCTGCAATTCCCTCAAGACCCTTGTGGATGTAAAAGGGTGAAACTCTCTCAAAGCTACCTTCCTTCCGTTTGACAATCAAAAACACATTCTGGTTATCAGCATGTGCTCTGTTACGACAGTCTGATAAATCTCTAGTAACACCAGGCGCTGGAGGACTCCCAGCACGAAGTCGCTTTTTCGATTGGGTGTGTTTTCCTACCAGTGGCCCACCCAATCCACTGGTAGGGAGAAACGTAGAGGTCGAAGGGTCCATTGTGGTCCCACGAGCAGCTAGGGAACTAAAGGTCCGCTCAGACAGAGCCCCGCGTGCCTGAGTAAGCCTTATACAACTGGGGTGCGGCAGGTGCCCCAGAGGTTGCCCGCTTTCTACTGTTCCACCCCAACAGCCATGCATCTCATAGGCGCAGAGCACACCGGAAGATTGAGGGGTTTTTATAGAGGTTGTCCTTCCTCGCAATCCAGGCGGTCAAGCCAAGATTACCATTCCCCGCAGCACACAACATTCCACCGCCGCGCCATACGGTGGTCGCTGAAGCATGTCCGGGGGTTACGGTGGCAGGAGACTGGCGGCGCTGACCAGTCCCCAGCTCAGGACCCCGGGGTCGCCAAGCCCGTACTCAGCAAATGAATGCTGAGCCCCTGGGGGGTATGACAATCTAGTACTGATCCCTGTAATAATCCTAATGGCTCTTTTTGGGATACTGAAGGTCCCCAGATCTGCTGGTGAATCCCTCAGAATATGAGTCCATATTTAGGCGTGCATTAAAATATGCATAGTAGGCAGACAGGGTTAACCGAAGCGTCCAATCCCACCCGTCAGCTTTGACCCATGACGTAAGGCTGTTGTGGTGTGTGATGTCACGACAGTGCGGAATTTAGTTTGTGAGAGTGGCATGTTTGTAGGTGTCATTTTGGTGCTCTCTGGTAGTGTGCTAGGTGATGTTTTTTGGTTTAGTTTGTGTGTGTGGTGTGTTTATAGGTGGCGTATTGTTGCGGTTGGTGGTTCTCTCTGGTGGTGTCTTTATGGGTAGCGTGTTACGTAGTGTATGGGGTTCATTTACGTGATAGCATTGCACGTGTGTGGTATCGGGACTGTGCTTTCAGCAGAATATTTTTCAGTGAGTTAATGATTTTAGATTTGTTATTTTGACATTATTGTAGTTTTTTTTCTGTTCATCATGTGTGACTTTCGGTAAACTGCTTTTTTTATGTCTTTGGTAGGTATGGATATGACTGACAAGGTCAACAGTTTTCGGTTGTCGGCGATGATGGGGACAGTGTGTTCTCTCTAATAAAATTTCTTCAACTATTTGAATTTTTGGATGAAGTCGTGAAGTGTTTAGTATGTCGTGAAGAAATGAGGCTTAGTAAAGTTCCGGTGTCTCGGACCAGGGACAGCTGTATGTGGAGATGTCGTAAGGATAACAGGTCAAGGGAAGTGTTCGATTCCAATTTTGTTGGTTTGTTGTGTTTTCTGAAGTAGTGATGATTGTGTACGTGGTTTTGGGTTTTATGATTTGGTATTGGTAGTTTCTGTTGACCGATATAGGTCAAGGGAAGAGTTCGATTCCAATGTGTGGTTGTGGCTGTGGGTGTTCTGGTATCGGGAGTTGCTGTTGGACTATATAGGTCAAGGAAAGTGTTCGCTTCTAATTTGTGGGATTGGGAGCAGCTGTTGAGCTATATAGGTCAAGGGAAGTGTTATTTGTGGTATCGGGAGCTGATGTTGAGCTATATAGGTCAAGGGATGTGTTCGATTCCAATTTGTGGGATCAGGAGCTGCTGTAGGTCAAGGGAAGTGTCCAATTCCAGAGGATATTGTGTTTAGTGGAATTTGAGGAGTTTTGTGCTGTCAGTTTCTTTCGTCGTGTTGTGTGGTTTGGTATGGTGGTGTGTGTCTAAATTTGTTTATATTTAGTTTGTCTCCACCCAGAAACCCCCAATTTCCCACGCTTGTCCCGTTAGTTTCATTAGGTTTTTTGTGGAATGTGTGTGCGTTGGTTTTTCAATGTATTTTCGTGTTTGTGGTCATGTTTACATAATGACGTCATAGGTGCCAACTGATGTCATAGTGTGTGGTCATTTCCACCATATTTCTGAAATCATGGGTCAAAGCAGAATGGTGGAATCGGACGCTTCTGTATTTCCAGGCGGACATTAGAGCCTGTTAATTTAAGTATACTTTTAGAGTCCTTAAAAGATAGCAGCCTGTATTCAGCTTGGTTTTAACATGTCCAATATGTTTATCCCATTTTAGGTCACTTTGAATCCAAATGCCAACAAATTTTGTTATTTCTTTATTGGTGATGGGTTGGTGGTTGATGGTGACATTTGGGTAATGCAAGGTATTGTTTTGAGAGTTATGGAAATTCAATGCTACACGTTTTTTTTGTTATTATGAGCTAATTCATTGCAGATCATTTACTTCATTGATTAGTACCAGATTTTATGTTGGGTATAATCATTTTCTGCTGCTTTTACTAATATTGCTATGTCATCAGCAAACAGAATTATTATGTGTGAGTCAATATGCACATTCAAAACATTGATAATACATATTTTAAGAAAAGAAGAAGTCCCAGTACTGACCCTTGAGATGCCCCATAGGTGACTGGGCATTCCTCTGATAGGTATTCTGAGATTATTTGTGTTTTTCCATCTACATATCTAATGCATACTTTTTGCTTGCAGTCACTGAGAAATGAACACATCCATTCATTTGTTAATTCCCTAATGCCGTATTATTCAAGGTTGTTTAAAAGAGTTCTGTGGTTTACCATGTCGAAAATGTTAGTTAAGCCTAAAAATATACTTGCTGTTTTTCATCAATGGCTTTCAAAACAGTGGTTATGTATTCACAGACTGCCGTCTCTTACTTCAGAAACCATGTTGAGAATTAGATATAACTCCAATTTTGTTTTAAAAATGTATTAACTTACTGTACAATATTTTTTTCAGCACTTTTCAAAAACTGTGTGTTAATATAATGGGGCAATAGTTTAGCAGTTTATCTTTGTCACCAACTTTGAATTTCAGAATAATTTTGGATGTTTTTAGTTGATCAAGAAACAGGCTTTTTTCTCATGAGCAGTTACATATGTGGGTGAGGGAGTCAATAATGTATTGGAGGGACAGTTCTCAGATTCTGCTGGGTATACCATCAACTCCTCCTGAGTCCTTCTAGATCACAATTGCCTCTGACAAACTGCTTCATTGGACAAACTCCAATTAATGGAATACCTGTTCATAAACAGCAACATATCCTCCAACCCTTCCCCCCCCCCCCCTCCTTGACAAATTCTGATTATTCTCTTCTATCTTCTTCAGAAAGCATTTCAAATTCCTTAATATGTCTTCTTTCTCTGATGTTCAGTAACTGTCCATTTTCAAATGATTTCTAACAGTGTTATTCTCACCCTGTACTTTTACATTTGGGAAGTACCAAACAAAATGTAATTATACACTTACGTGCCAAAGAAACTGGTATAGTATGCTTATTCAAACACAGAGATATGTATAACAGGTAGAATATGGCACTGAGGTCGTCAACGCCTATATAAGACAAGTGTCTGGTGCAGTTGTTAGATCACTTACTGCTGCTATAATGGAAGGTTATCAAGATTTAAGTGAGTTTGAATGTGGTGTTATAGTCGACGCATGAGCAATGGACACATCATCTCAGAGGTAGCGATCAAGTGGGGATTTTCCCCATACGACCATTTCATGGGTGTACCGTGAATATCAGGAGCCTGGTAAAACAGCAAATCTCCAACATTGTTACAGCCGAAAAAAAGATCCTGTAAAAACAAGACTGATGACGACTGAAGAATCATTCAACTTAGAAGTGCAACTTCTCCACAAATTGCTGCAGATTTCAATGCTGGGCCATCAACAAGTGTCAGTGTATGAAACATAAAATGAAACATCATCAATATGTGCTTTTGGAGCCAAAGGCCCAGTCATGTACCCTTGATGACTGCACAACACAAAGCTTCTCGCCTCGCCTAGGCCTGTCATCACCGACATTGGACTGTCGATGACTGAACACGTTGCCTGGTCAGATGAGTCTCATTTCAAATTGTATCGAGCGGATGAACATGTATGGGTGTGGAGACAACCTCATAAATCCATGGACCCTGTATGCCAGCAGGGGACTGTTCGAGCTGATGGAGGCTGTGTAATGGTGTGGGGCATGTACAGTTGGAATGATATGGGAGACTTGATACATCTAGGTATGACTCTAACAGATGACATGTATGTAAGCATCCTGTCTGATCACCTGCGTCCATTCACGTCCATTGTGGATTCCGACAGACTTGGGTAATTCCAGCACAACAATGCAACTGCAGAGTGGCTCCAGTAACACTCTTCTGAGTTTAAACACTTCTGCTGGTTAGCAAACTCCCCAAACACGAACATTATTGAGCATACCTGGGATGCCTTAGAACAGGAGAGCTCAGGAGAGCTGATCAATAACCTTCTATGCTATTGGTAAAATCCCCAGCTCATAAAGATCTGAATTCAGTGTTATGATTGACGACAAGATGGTGAAAACCCTATTCCCCAATTCCGTATATGAAGAGAAACATTGGAAATAACTACAAATCCCTCTGCAACATGATCTGTGATTAATCTCACCAAAACCTTCCTTGTTCGATTAGGAGCTACTTCAGAAACTACATCATCACATTGTGGGCCTGAAATTACAGCCCGCAAAATCCCACAGGTTCCTCCCTGTTCTACTTGGTTTTGGCAAAATGACTCTCATCGATTTCGACTATAACACCAAGCGCCCCCCCGCCCCCCCCCCCCCCCCCACCAACAAGGCCGCCTATACTTTATACATTTCCCATAAACTCCCCTACGAAACGAATACCAGTCTGAAACGGTATGCTCACTCACACAACATTCATGCAAACACAACCACACAGGATACCTCAAACACCAACAGTATGTAATTTTTATTACATCATTCAAGGCCAGCTTCGATTTCGCAAACCATGTTCCTAGTCTAATTGAGCGCCATCTACATCTCTATATGAATAATTCGTGAGTACGACGATCAGACCAACTTATCATCATGTGCATATGTTCGCCGCACTCACGACATCGAACGTAATCAGCAAGAAGATCAGACATTTGCAGAAATCGAATGATTGCCATCATATCCACGCACAAAGCCTGCTTTAAGTCTTCCATATTCATGGGAATAGATAAATTCATACTTTCGCGTATGGTCGTAAATTGTTAAATTACTCTTTTCTCTATTTATTTTGGTTTTTTTTTTTTGTTATTTTGTTTGCGTAATAACGTATATACGAAAAGAGCCGCGAAATACCTTTTAGTAATGCTGTGCCAAGAATTTCTTTATAATCATTAAGTTTCAACAAAACAGAATATATTGGGTTCTTATTGTTCTGTATCTGGCTTTCTATTAAAGGAACATTTTTGGCTACTGTAACTCACTATAAAAATCAACATATCTTCCCTACTTTATAGTTATTGAAAATGAAAATTACTTTGTTATGAAGTACTGATGTTACAGTTCGCAAAGATTGTTCAACATTTTGCAGTGGATTTTTGTTAAGCGTAAAACACCAATAATTACCACGACTAGCACAAGAACATGAGACTATTGTTGGAGAAAAATACGTTTTCACTATAAGGTTTGCCAGACAAGAACTAAGCACAGCAAAATTCCTATTATGTTACGAAGGTAAATTATCTCTTTTGTACTGTTAGCAATATATTATCAGCAGCCCGCGTCAACCTGCAAAACACATCATAAAATCTGCTGCTCTGCTCTGCAAGTCCGGAAGCTGAAAGAGATAATTTTATTTCACTGTTACCTTCCCGCTTCTTTGCGGTATGATCAATTTCTTTTAATGCAGTTTGAATGCGCCGCGGCAGCGGCTTGTTCGTTCGTAGCGCAGCTCTGCACCACGGATAATATTTAAATAACTGAAAAATGTCTCAACAGGATGGGATAATAGACAAGCAAGCTATAACAATTAATAATGCAAGTTTTCATTTAAATAACTCTATTTAAACATTCAAATATGTTAACTTATCTACAATACACACCTTTTTTTAAAAAATGAGTACGTAATGGCGTACATCGATTAACCATGACAAAAGAAGACTACGTTAGCATGTACAACTGCGACACAGGCTATCTTACTCCCGTAACTTCAAGAAGAAGACAGAGAAATTAATGTTCATTCTGTATTATTTATACTAACGACATTGTTTATCTTTGTATGATATTTATCGTCTGTGCGGTTTCAGTACTCGCCGACACAGATATTATCTAAAATAAATAATAATAAAAAAAATACATAATGCCATACAATAACAGAATACGATGCACAATATTTTCTCTTTACTACAAAATATGTCTTTTTCTAAGGGACGTTACAATGCCCCCTGGCAGCAATTGACTAACGTTAAGAATGTTCGGCAATATGCTGCCACTAACGTCCGTTTTGTCATTGTCTATCACCTTGTTTGGAATATTCACTGTTCACTTCTTTCATCTTTTACATTATAGTTTTAATTACACTTTTTATAGTTTTTCACACTTTGCGAGGTGACCGTAAACCTAGTCCCAGGGTCATTACAGTTTTCTGGCTCCCCCATTTGGGCTACGTGCGATCAGAAAACCTGGGAAAACTGCGCCGGAGCCATGGTCATCTCGCCTGGTTTGTCTTGACACACGGTTTTGTTCATCAAACAAGGGTGGACTTTATCCAATGTTCACAGATAACAATGATTATTTATGTCAAAATATTAAACCTTTTAGTCTCTCTATTAAAATGTACCTTCTACACTTTTTCACATTTGTGTTCTGTCTCACAATTAAGGTCAATCATTAAACAGTTCGATAGCAATGTAATGGATTGTCTCTGCACTTACTCACTACAAATGTTCTACCATTGTATGGCATTCGTGTCAGTTTGTTTCACTAATGTGACAAAAACATATGACATGTATCATCGAACAGGTAAATGTTTTGAGTTTATATACAGGAAACTAAAAGAAAAAAAAATGTTTGTCACGTAATTTCGTGTCCAATAAATCATTTTCATATTAGTACATGAACGACGTAGTTGTTAATGTTCGGTTGAGCGTCAACAATGTCGTACGGAGCGGGCGGCGCGAAGCAATTGTTGCGTAGCGTCGTCTGGAGCGCGGCGTGCCAACGACCGCTGAGGTCGACGACCTGCTAGCAGTAACAGCGACGGCGTGCTGCGGTGGCGCCCGAGCAGTCGCGAACCGCGCCGAACCATTCACCAATGTCGGCGTGTTGCGGTGGTTTCCTGCGACCGGCTGGCTGGCGGCACGGCACCCGTCTCTGCTTCTCCGCATGGCTCCCCGTCGTAATGCATGAAACAAATATTCCACAACGGTGTACTGTCTTTAAGGATACAACTTATTAGCTGTGGAAGAAAATGCACTTTGGTTAAAAGCGTTTATTGTTCATTACGCCGTCGCTTCGCTGGTATGCACAGGATGTTTTGGTGTGATAACAGGTTTCTTGTGGCATTGTGACCTGGTATTCAGGGTTCGTCACACGCACATTGTGCTACACACTTTCACTTGTTCTCACGGTTGATACACTGCCAGAGCGTCTCTCAACACGCGAAAATGTTTCGTTACACACATACTAAATGTCTCCGCCGAGCGATGTTTGTTTGAATCGACTCCGAACGGATCACTAACTACCGTTTTTACTCACAGTGTACTGTTCGTTGAGCACTGCACTATGACAGTTAGTCACTCAACACTTAACTTATACCGACGTATATATTGGTGCAGATACAACAGTCATTTTCTGTCCCTACTACACACAATATTCCGTCCTTTCCTAGATTGTTTATGCACACAGTTTATTTTTAATGCATAACAACTGTTGTTAGCATAATCACTCTCATCTACATTGAGTTCATTGTGTTACCTTCTCATTACACACTTTTAATACTATTACCAGGCATATATTGCTTTTTTGTAATTATTTAAAGGTGTGTGATTTTTTGTACATAGCTTTCTTTTCCTCTTTTAGTGTAGCTTGCCAGTTTATCACCCATCTAGCAAACAGATTTTACCATGTGCATGACAGCTTGACTTGGGCATATTGTTCAATAAATAATTCATTTAGTACTAGTATTATTTTTGACGTTCTGTCCTACAGGACTACAGTGTAGTTTCCGCGTAACTTAATTCGCGTACCGCGTAATTAATATTCAAGAACGTGTACCAAGTACACAGGCTTCAATTGAAGCATTAATACATACAAAGCGTAGGTTACACGGAACGGTTTTGTTTTTGATTGGATTCTGCTCCAGTGTCGTTCTCAGATCACTATTGGCAGTAAACATTACATCACATTATTATTTCGTACTACAAAGTCAATTTTTGGCTAGTATAGACTCTCTCTCAGGGTTCCTTAACTCTAACACAATTAAATCTGCTACATATTTATATGAGATTTCATCATTGATTGTACTTACTACTACAAAATGATTCAAGAAATTCATCATTATTTTATCAACAAAAGATTACTCACTGCTTGAAGAGCATGTAGTATTTTAATGACACTAACTGTCTGTAAACAAAGTCTTCCATTTGCATATTATTGCTCAGTTTACTGATTCTACTTCCTCAAAATTGTAACTATACACAAATTCTTTCTTAAAACTAACATACTTATACTCTAAAACACAATTGAAATCTTCTTACTACTACTATTTACATCAGATATGTCACTGAATAAATAATTCTATTATTCCATTCCAACATCCTTCAAATCTCTTTAGCCACTACCTCCCTCCTCGACCAAGGGATGGATTAAGATGCGCGACAGTATGTTTTGTGAGGCATCACTTCTATGTGATAATGGTACCCTTTGACTATTCCTGGTCGGTCGGTAAATACCATGGTATATTCCGATAACAGCTGCGTCAACTGTTGTTTTTGTATGTTGCTTAAACTTTCAGATTCCTGTACTTTGGTTTGAAATTCATCAACATTTGGTTCAAAATTTCTATCTCCTACATTCGGATAATAGAGATCCGTCACAGGTGAATAATCATTAAAGTGTAGTACCCAGGGGTTCCTACCTTTGATATTAATTCGATTGCAACATGGCGCAAGTACCTCCTTCGATTTCATCATAGACAACTCAATCCTCCTACCTTTATTAACTATGCTTAGTTTTCCCGAGGAGAGGTCGATCACTGCGTCCCTCTCACGGAGACAATCTACTCCCAGAATGCAGGCCACCTTTAACCCTTTAACAATGAGGAACGAGCTCACTATGGCTTCGCCCTCCTTACAAATCTCCACCTGCACCTGGTACTTAACTAACTGGCTCTGTGCACATATAGCTCCAGACACCTTGCAATTATTAACCGGGAAAGTCGGTATACTACGTCCCTTCCCTAGCGCTTTAAACAACTCTATACTCATTACACTCACTGAGGCACCTGTGTCAATGATTATATTCACTGCAACATCATTGATTTTCGCTTCTATTATGGCTTGCACATTTTCGTTACTATCTTTCTTACATTCATGCGGTTCGGTCAGTAGATCTTTATCCATACTGATACCGTCATTGTATCGCAGCATATGTACTCCAGGGATATTCTTGTCATTCGTGTTGCTCTCACTCCACCCCTCGGCCAGCGATGGAGAGCATATCGAGGCCGATTCTAGTTTGTTGGATGGCTTGCTTGCGAGGTACTTGGACGGTTATTGTCCGCGACCTCTACTATGTTTACGCTTTGGTTTGTGGGCCGCCACGACTGCGCAATAGGCGCGTTCTGCAGTGGTGGTCTGTTGTTATCGTACCGGTCATTACCCTGCCGCTCTGGGCTTGGTCGCTGATTCTGATTCCAATTACGATTACCGTCATTGTAATTGCTATGCCACTGACCTCGCGCATTTTTCCAGCGGTTGGTCCCTGGCAATCCGGAGTCGTACCGGTCGTCAAATCGACGCTTTTTATTATGGGACGGCTGCCCATACCCGTTCTGACTTCTACCATTATTACAATTTTGCGAATGCTCTTGCCGCTTGTTACCACCCCCACCATTTCCATGGTTGTGGTTTTGTGCACTATTATTTCTGTCATGTTTACATCCTGATCCATTATTCCGCGAGTGATCACACGCTGCTTTTGCGTCTTCCTGTATTAAGTCTATTGAATCTAAAACAGACAGGAAATGTTCCATGTCGCTTTCTGGTACGTGTATTAATTTCTCTTTGATATGAATGGGTAAATGTGATTTTAGGTGTCTTATTATGTCTCTTGGTGAGATAGGCTCGTCCCAGTAACGCGTTTTGTTTATGTACTTCTCGAAATACCGTCTCAGATTCCCAAGACGGGGTGAGTACGGTTCGGGATTGTATACTTCTTTTCTTAGCCGCTCTTGTATACAAGGCGACCAGTATTTCGACAAAAACGCCCTCTCGAACTGTTCGTATGTCATGCAGCTGTCTGCTACTTCTGTAGCCCACAACGCTGCGTCACCCTGAATGTATGACATTACGTATTGAATTTTCTGTGCTTCGTTCCACACACTAGGCAAGATATTTTTGAAGCTTTTTATGAATACTACTGGGTGTACTGACTTCCGTTCAGTAGTAAACGTTTGAAACTGCCTATTTTTTATCAAACTTTCTTCAACTAATATTTTTGGGCTATACTGGTTTGCTCCTGGGACATAGGCTGTGTGCTCCGAACAGAAGCTACAGCTCTTCGCATTATCGCCTAAAGATTCACCATTGTTGCGTCGCATGTAACTTTGTGCGTTGCCAAAAACATTGGCTGCTGGCGACATAGTTTCATGTTCAAGATGTTTGCTACTTTGTGCTAAACCCTTTTCCAGGTCGGATATCCGTTTGTTAATATTCACTTGCCACTGCGGAATATCCTCACTGAGTATTTGTTTGATAGTTTGCACGTCGTTCTGTACCTGACTATTTACTGCGGTACTGAACGATTCGGAATCTCTATCTGCTATGGCTGCTTGTACCTTAGTATTAATATTTTTGTCGATCTCACTCTCCTTCGCTTCTAACCATGAGTTGAATTCGGTTTCAATTTTAGTTGCTTGTTCGTTCCACTTCTGCTCTACAAGCTGTGTGGAATCTATTTCTAGCTTTTCTAATCGGTTGGCTAAGACACCTATCTCGTCTACCATGTTAGTGTTTGCTACTTGCAGGTTGTTGACCTGTACATTCAACTCCTGCACGGCCTTAGGTATCGACTCATAATTCTGTTTCATACAGGCAATCTCTTTTTTCATATTTTCTAACGACTGCACAAGTTGCTGGTCCCGCTCAGCTTGCTGGCGATCTCGCTCAGCTTGCTGGCGATCCCTCTCAGCCTGCTGGGCAAGTAACTTTTCCTCTAACAGGCGATCTCGCTCAGCTTGCTGGCGATCTCGCTCAGCTTGCTGTGCGAGAAAGATCTCAATTTTTTCGTCTTTTTCAGCTTGTTGTTGCGCAAATTTTGCCTGGTAATCCAGCACGCGCTCTAATATCGCCTGAAGTGAATATCCACCAGGCAGATTACCACTCTCTGGTTCCTGCTTTTCTGGAGGTGGTGCTATTTCTTTAACTACCTCTCCTTGAGCACTGGTGGACGGTGGCACCACTTCCTGTGCCCCTGCCCCCACATTTTCGCATGGTATATCCTCAAAGAGAGTACTTGTACTGCTTAATGCACCCGTTTCTACATTTCCTGCACTAACTAATGGCTGTTCCTCAGTATCCATATTGCTCGGACGTTGACTACGCAATTTAACCATATTCATAAATTACCTACTCGAACACAAGACCTAACAGTTTTTTCACTTGCACACAAAATATGTTAGTTTATCTCCCATACTGCACACTAAAAATTGCTATCTACAATCAACTTTGTCCTGTCATAAACACTAACATCAAACTACACACCACTAGCGATATGAGATCACTTCACTGGAGTTAAGCTTCTACAAACAGGACAACTACACTGTAGTCTTACCTTTTATTTATCTGATCTCGGGGTTCAGCTGCCCCCGGATTATGTAGTCGTTACAGTT
Organism: Schistocerca nitens; assembly: GCF_023898315.1. Classification (NCBI taxonomy): domain Eukaryota; kingdom Metazoa; phylum Arthropoda; class Insecta; order Orthoptera; family Acrididae; genus Schistocerca; species Schistocerca nitens. Next base: position 884,622,916 of record NC_064614.1, on the reverse strand, counting down.
TCTCAGTACTATCAGGATCGTTTCCTCTAACTTCCTTGCAGTGGTGCGGTTTTTCATGAAAAATTTTTGTACATTCATTAATACATAGCATTAATCATGATACACATACATACATTTATCACTAAATACATACATATATATAACAATAAACACTGAAAGAAAGTACATAAAATATTTTTATTTTCGTGGCCACTGCAAATTCGGGCCCCACGTTGGGCGCCAATTTCGCGTATGGTCGTAAATTGTTAAATTACTCTTTTCTCTATTTATTTTGGTTTTTTTTTGTTATTTTGTTTGCGTAGTAACGCATATACGAAAAGAGCCGCGAAATACCTTTTAGTAATGCTGTGCCAAGAATTTCTTTATAATCATTAATTTTCAACAAAACAGAATATATTGGGTTCTTAATGTTCTGTATCTGGCTTTCTATTAAAGGAACATTTTTGGCTACTGTAACTCACTATAAAAATCAACATATCTTCCCTACTTTATAGTTATTGAAAATGAAAATTACTTTGTTATGAAGTACTGATGTTACAGTTCGCAAAGATTGTTCAACATTTTGCAGTGGATTTTTGTTAAGCGTAAAACACCAATAATTACCACGACTAGCACAAGAACATGAGACTATTGTTGGAGAAAAATACGTTTTCACTATAAGGTTTGCCAGACAAGAACTAAGCACAGCAAAATTCCTATTATGTTACGAAGGTAAATTATCTCTTTTGTACTGTTAGCAATATATTATCAGCAGCCCGCGTCAACCTGCAAAACACATCATAAAATCTGCTGCTCTGCTCTGCAAGTCCGGAAGCTGAAAGAGATAATTTTATTTCACTGTTACCTTCCCGCTTCTTTGCGGTATGATCAATTTCTTTTAATGCAGTTTGAATGCGCCGCGGCAGCGGCTTGTTCGTTCGTAGCGCAGCTCTGCACCACGGATAATATTTAAATAACTGAAAAATGTCTCAACAGGATGGGATAATAGACAAGCAAGCTATAACAATTAATAATGCAAGTTTTCATTTAAATAACTCTATTTAAACATTCAAATATGTTAACTTATCTACAATACACACCTTTTTTTAAAAAATGAGTACGTAATGGCGTACATCGATTAACCATGACAAAAGAAGACTACGTTAGCATGTACAACTGCGACACAGGCTATCTTACTCCCGTAACTTCAAGAAGAAGACAGAGAAATTAATGTTCATTCTGTATTATTTATACTAACGACATTGTTTATCTTTGTATGATATTTATCGTCTGTGCGGTTTCAGTACTCGCCGACACAGATATTATCTAAAATAAATAATAATAAAAAAAAATACATAATGCCATACAATAACAGAATACGATGCACAATATTTTCTCTTTACTACAAAATATGTCTTTTTCTAAGGGACGTTACAATGCCCCCTGGCAGCAATTGACTAACGTTAAGAATGTTCGGCAATATGCTGCCACTAACGTCCGTTTTGTCATTGTCTATCACCTTGTTTGGAATATTCACTGTTCACTTCTTTCATCTTTTACATTATAGTTTTAATTACACTTTTTATAGTTTTTCACACTTTGCGAGGTGACCGTAAACCTAGTCCCAGGGTCATTACAGTTTTCTGGCTCCCCCATTTGGGCTACGTGCGATCAGAAAACCTGGGAAAACTGCGCCGGAGCCATGGTCATCTCGCCTGGTTTGTCTTGACACACGGTTTTGTTCATCAAACAAGGGTGGACTTTATCCAATGTTCACAGATAACAATGATTATTTATGTCAAAATATTAAACCTTTTAGTCTCTCTATTAAAATGTACCTTCTACACTTTTTCACATTTGTGTTCTGTCTCACAATTAAGGTCAATCATTAAACAGTTCGATAGCAATGTAATGGATTGTCTCTGCACTTACTCACTACAAATGTTCTACCATTGTATGGCATTCGTGTCAGTTTGTTTCACTAATATGACAAAAACATATGACATGTATCATCGAACAGGTAAATGTTTTGAGTTTATATACAGGAAACTAAAAGAAAAAAAAATGTTTGTCACGTAATTTCGTGTCCAATAAATCATTTTCATATTAGTACATGAACGACGTAGTTGTTAATGTTCGGTTGAGCGTCAACAATGTCGTACGGAGCGGGCGGCGCGAAGCAATTGTTGCGTAGCGTCGTCTGGAGCGCGGCGTGCCAACGACCGCTGAGGTCGACGACCTGCTAGCAGTAACAGCGACGGCGTGCTGCGGTGGCGCCCGAGCAGTCGCGAACCGCGCCGAACCATTCACCAATGTCGGCGTGTTGCGGTGGTTTCCTGCGACCGGCTGGCTGGCGGCACGGCACCCGTCTCTGCTTCTCCGCATGGCTCCCCGTCGTAATGCATGAAACAAATATTCCACAACGGTGTACTGTCTTTAAGGATACAACTTATTAGCTGTGGAAGAAAATGCACTTTGGTTAAAAGCGTTTATTGTTCATTACGCCGTCGCTTCGCTGGTATGCACAGGATGTTTTGGTGTGATAACAGGTTTCTTGTGGCATTGTGACCTGGTATTCAGGGTTCGTCACACGCACATTGTGCTACACACTTTCACTTGTTCTCACGGTTGATACACTGCCAGAGCGTCTCTCAACACGCGAAAATGTTTCGTTACACACATACTAAATGTCTCCGCCGAGCGATGTTTGTTTGAATCGACTCCGAACGGATCACTAACTACCGTTTTTACTCACAGTGTACTGTTCGTTGAGCACTGCACTATGACAGTTAGTCACTCAACACTTAACTTATACCGACGTATATATTGGTGCAGATACAACAGTCATTTTCTGTCCCTACTACACACAATATTCCGTCCTTTCCTAGATTGTTTATGCACACAGTTTATTTTTAATGCATAACAACTGTTGTTAGCATAATCACTCTCATCTACATTGAGTTCATTGTGTTACCTTCTCATTACACACTTTTAATACTATTACCAGGCATATATTGCTTTTTTGTAATTATTTAAAGGTGTGTGATTTTTTGTACATAGCTTTCTTTTCCTCTTTTAGTGTAGCTTGCCAGTTTATCACCCATCTAGCAAACAGATTTTACCATGTGCATGACAGCTTGACTTGGGCATATTGTTCAATAAATAATTCATTTAGTACTAGTATTATTTTTGATGTTCTGTCCTACAGGACTACAGTGTAGTTTCCGCGTAACTTAATTCGCGTACCGCGTAATTAATATTCAAGAACGTGTACCAAGTACACAGGCTTCAATTGAAGCATTAATACATACAAAGCGTAGGTTACACGGAACGGTTTTGTTTTTGATTGGATTCTGCTCCAGTGTCGTTCTCAGATCACTATTGGCAGTAAACATTACATCACATTATTATTTCGTACTACAAAGTCAATTTTTGGCTAGTATAGACTCTCTCTCAGGGTTCCTTAACTCTAACACAATTAAATCTGCTACATATTTATATGAGATTTCATCATTGATTGTACTTACTACTACAAAATGATTCAAGAAATTCATCATTATTTTATCAACAAAAGATTACTCACTGCTTGAAGAGCATGTAGTATTTTAATGACACTAACTGTCTGTAAACAAAGTCTTCCATTTGCATATTATTGCTCAGTTTACTGATTCTACTTCCTCAAAATTGTAACTATACACAAATTCTTTCTTAAAACTAACATACTTATACTCTAAAACACAATTGAAATCTTCTTACTACTACTATTTACATCAGATATGTCACTGAATAAATAATTCTATTATTCCATTCCAACATCCTTCAAATCTCTTTAGCCACTACCTCCCTCCTCGACCAAGGGATGGATTAAGATGCGCGACAGTATGTTTTGTGAGGCATCACTTCTATGTGATAATGGTACCCTTTGACTATTCCTGGTCGGTCGGTAAATACCATGGTATATTCCGATAACAGCTGCGTCAACTGTTGTTTTTGTATGTTGCTTAAACTTTCAGATTCCTGTACTTTGGTTTGAAATTCATCAACATTTGGTTCAAAATTTCTATCTCCTACATTCGGATAATAGAGATCCGTCACAGGTGAATAATCATTAAAGTGTAGTACCCAGGGGTTCCTACCTTTGATATTAATTCGATTGCAACATGGCGCAAGTACCTCCTTCGATTTCATCATAGACAACTCAATCCTCCTACCTTTATTAACTATGCTTAGTTTTCCCGAGGAGAGGTCGATCACTGCGTCCCTCTCACGGAGACAATCTACTCCCAGAATGCAGGCCACCTTTAACCCTTTAACAATGAGGAACGAGCTCACTATGGCTTCGCCCTCCTTACAAATCTCCACCTGCACCTGGTACTTAACTAACTGGCTCTGTGCACATATAGCTCCAGACACCTTGCAATTATTAACCGGGAAAGTCGGTATACTACGTCCCTTCCCTAGCGCTTTAAACAACTCTATACTCATTACACTCACTGAGGCACCTGTGTCAATGATTATATTCACTGCAACATCATTGATTTTCGCTTCTATTATGGCTTGCACATTTTCGTTACTATCTTTCTTACATTCATGCGGTTCGGTCAGTAGATCTTTATCCATACTGATACCGTCATTGTATCGCAGCATATGTACTCCAGGGATATTCTTGTCATTCGTGTTGCTCTCACTCCACCCCTCGGCCAGCGATGGAGAGCATATCGAGGCCGATTCTAGTTTGTTGGATGGCTTGCTTGCGAGGTACTTGGACGGTTATTGTCCGCGACCTCTACTATGTTTACGCTTTGGTTTGTGGGCCGCCACGACTGCGCAATAGGCGCGTTCTGCAGTGGTGGTCTGTTGTTATCGTACCGGTCATTACCCTGCCGCTCTGGGCTTGGTCGCTGATTCTGATTCCAATTACGATTACCGTCATTGTAATTGCTATGCCACTGACCTCGCGCATTTTTCCAGCGGTTGGTCCCTGGCAATCCGGAGTCGTACCGGTCGTCAAATCGACGCTTTTTATTATGGGACGGCTGCCCATACCCGTTCTGACTTCTACCATTATTACAATTTTGCGAATGCTCTTGCCGCTTGTTACCACCCCCACCATTTCCATGGTTGTGGTTTTGTGCACTATTATTTCTGTCATGTTTACATCCTGATCCATTATTCCGCGAGTGATCACACGCTGCTTTTGCGTCTTCCTGTATTAAGTCTATTGAATCTAAAACAGACAGGAAATGTTCCATGTCGCTTTCTGGTACGTGTATTAATTTCTCTTTGATATGAATGGGTAAATGTGATTTTAGGTGTCTTATTATGTCTCTTGGTGAGATAGGCTCGTCCCAGTAACGCGTTTTGTTTATGTACTTCTCGAAATACCGTCTCAGATTCCCAAGACGGGGTGAGTACGGTTCGGGATTGTATACTTCTTTTCTTAGCCGCTCTTGTATACAAGGCGACCAGTATTTCGACAAAAACGCCCTCTCGAACTGTTCGTATGTCATGCAGCTGTCTGCTACTTCTGTAGCCCACAACGCTGCGTCACCCTGAATGTATGACATTACGTATTGAATTTTCTGTGCTTCGTTCCACACACTAGGCAAGATATTTTTGAAGCTTTTTATGAATACTACTGGGTGTACTGACTTCCGTTCAGTAGTAAACGTTTGAAACTGCCTATTTTTTATCAAACTTTCTTCAACTAATATTTTTGGGCTATACTGGTTTGCTCCTGGGACATAGGCTGTGTGCTCCGAACAGAAGCTACAGCTCTTCGCATTATCGCCTAAAGATTCACCATTGTTGCGTCGCATGTAACTTTGTGCGTTGCCAAAAACATTGGCTGCTGGCGACATAGTTTCATGTTCAAGATGTTTGCTACTTTGTGCTAAACCCTTTTCCAGGTCGGATATCCGTTTGTTAATATTCACTTGCCACTGCGGAATATCCTCACTGAGTATTTGTTTGATAGTTTGCACGTCGTTCTGTACCTGACTATTTACTGCGGTACTGAACGATTCGGAATCTCTATCTGCTATGGCTGCTTGTACCTTAGTATTAATATTTTTGTCGATCTCACTCTCCTTCGCTTCTAACCATGAGTTGAATTCGGTTTCAATTTTAGTTGCTTGTTCGTTCCACTTCTGCTCTACAAGCTGTGTGGAATCTATTTCTAGCTTTTCTAATCGGTTGGCTAAGACACCTATCTCGTCTACCATGTTAGTGTTTGCTACTTGCAGGTTGTTGACCTGTACATTCAACTCCTGCACGGCCTTAGGTATCGACTCATAATTCTGTTTCATACAGGCAATCTCTTTTTTCATATTTTCTAACGACTGCACAAGTTGCTGGTCCCGCTCAGCTTGCTGGCGATCTCGCTCAGCTTGCTGGCGATCCCTCTCAGCCTGCTGGGCAAGTAACTTTTCCTCTAACAGGCGATCTCGCTCAGCTTGCTGGCGATCTCGCTCAGCTTGCTGTGCGAGAAAGATCTCAATTTTTTCGTCTTTTTCAGCTTGTTGTTGCGCAAATTTTGCCTGGTAATCCAGCACGCGCTCTAATATCGCCTGAAGTGAATATCCACCAGGCAGATTACCACTCTCTGGTTCCTGCTTTTCTGGAGGTGGTGCTATTTCTTTAACTACCTCTCCTTGAGCACTGGTGGACGGTGGCACCACTTCCTGTGCCCCTGCCCCCACATTTTCGCATGGTATATCCTCAAAGAGAGTACTTGTACTGCTTAATGCACCCGTTTCTACATTTCCTGCACTAACTAATGGCTGTTCCTCAGTATCCATATTGCTCGGACGTTGACTACGCAATTTAACCATATTCATAAATTACCTACTCGAACACAAGACCTAACAGTTTTTTCACTTGCACACAAAATATGTTAGTTTATCTCCCATACTGCACACTAAAAATTGCTATCTACAATCAACTTTGTCCTGTCATAAACACTAACATCAAACTACACACCACTAGCGATATGAGATCACTTCACTGGAGTTAAGCTTCTACAAACAGGACAACTACACTGTAGTCTTACCTTTTATTTATCTGATCTCGGGGTTCAGCTGCCCCCGGATTATGTAGTCGTTACAGTTTCTCAGTACTATCAGGATCGTTTCCTCTAACTTCCTTGCAGTGGTGCGGTTTTTCATGAAAAATTTTTGTACATTCATTAATACATAGCATTAATCATGATACACATACATACATTTATCACTAAATACATACATATATATAACAATAAACACTGAAAGAAAGTACATAAAATATTTTTATTTTCGTGGCCACTGCAAATTCGGGCCCCACGTTGGGCGCCAATTTCGCGTATGGTCGTAAATTGTTAAATTACTCTTTTCTCTATTTATTTTGGTTTTTTTTTGTTATTTTGTTTGCGTAGTAACGCATATACGAAAAGAGCCGCGAAATACCTTTTAGTAATGCTGTGCCAAGAATTTCTTTATAATCATTAATTTTCAACAAAACAGAATATATTGGGTTCTTAATGTTCTGTATCTGGCTTTCTATTAAAGGAACATTTTTGGCTACTGTAACTCACTATAAAAATCAACATATCTTCCCTACTTTATAGTTATTGAAAATGAAAATTACTTTGTTATGAAGTACTGATGTTACAGTTCGCAAAGATTGTTCAACATTTTGCAGTGGATTTTTGTTAAGCGTAAAACACCAATAATTACCACGACTAGCACAAGAACATGAGACTATTGTTGGAGAAAAATACGTTTTCACTATAAGGTTTGCCAGACAAGAACTAAGCACAGCAAAATTCCTATTATGTTACGAAGGTAAATTATCTCTTTTGTACTGTTAGCAATATATTATCAGCAGCCCGCGTCAACCTGCAAAACACATCATAAAATCTGCTGCTCTGCTCTGCAAGTCCGGAAGCTGAAAGAGATAATTTTATTTCACTGTTACCTTCCCGCTTCTTTGCGGTATGATCAATTTCTTTTAATGCAGTTTGAATGCGCCGCGGCAGCGGCTTGTTCGTTCGTAGCGCAGCTCTGCACCACGGATAATATTTAAATAACTGAAAAATGTCTCAACAGGATGGGATAATAGACAAGCAAGCTATAACAATTAATAATGCAAGTTTTCATTTAAATAACTCTATTTAAACATTCAAATATGTTAACTTATCTACAATACACACCTTTTTTTAAAAAATGAGTACGTAATGGCGTACATCGATTAACCATGACAAAAGAAGACTACGTTAGCATGTACAACTGCGACACAGGCTATCTTACTCCCGTAACTTCAAGAAGAAGACAGAGAAATTAATGTTCATTCTGTATTATTTATACTAACGACATTGTTTATCTTTGTATGATATTTATCGTCTGTGCGGTTTCAGTACTCGCCGACACAGATATTATCTAAAATAAATAATAATAAAAAAAATACATAATGCCATACAATAACAGAATACGATGCACAATATTTTCTCTTTACTACAAAATATGTCTTTTTCTAAGGGACGTTACAATGCCCCCTGGCAGCAATTGACTAACGTTAAGAATGTTCGGCAATATGCTGCCACTAACGTCCGTTTTGTCATTGTCTATCACCTTGTTTGGAATATTCACTGTTCACTTCTTTCATCTTTTACATTATAGTTTTAATTACACTTTTTATAGTTTTTCACACTTTGCGAGGTGACCGTAAACCTAGTCCCAGGGTCATTACAGTTTTCTGGCTCCCCCATTTGGGCTACGTGCGATCAGAAAACCTGGGAAAACTGCGCCGGAGCCATGGTCATCTCGCCTGGTTTGTCTTGACACACGGTTTTGTTCATCAAACAAGGGTGGACTTTATCCAATGTTCACAGATAACAATGATTATTTATGTCAAAATATTAAACCTTTTAGTCTCTCTATTAAAATGTACCTTCTACACTTTTTCACATTTGTGTTCTGTCTCACAATTAAGGTCAATCATTAAACAGTTCGATAGCAATGTAATGGATTGTCTCTGCACTTACTCACTACAAATGTTCTACCATTGTATGGCATTCGTGTCAGTTTGTTTCACTAATATGACAAAAACATATGACATGTATCATCGAACAGGTAAATGTTTTGAGTTTATATACAGGAAACTAAAAGAAAAAAAAATGTTTGTCACGTAATTTCGTGTCCAATAAATCATTTTCATATTAGTACATGAACGACGTAGTTGTTAATGTTCGGTTGAGCGTCAACAATGTCGTACGGAGCGGGCGGCGCGAAGCAATTGTTGCGTAGCGTCGTCTGGAGCGCGGCGTGCCAACGACCGCTGAGGTCGACGACCTGCTAGCAGTAACAGCGACGGCGTGCTGCGGTGGCGCCCGAGCAGTCGCGAACCGCGCCGAACCATTCACCAATGTCGGCGTGTTGCGGTGGTTTCCTGCGACCGGCTGGCTGGCGGCACGGCACCCGTCTCTGCTTCTCCGCATGGCTCCCCGTCGTAATGCATGAAACAAATATTCCACAACGGTGTACTGTCTTTAAGGATACAACTTATTAGCTGTGGAAGAAAATGCACTTTGGTTAAAAGCGTTTATTGTTCATTACGCCGTCGCTTCGCTGGTATGCACAGGATGTTTTGGTGTGATAACAGGTTTCTTGTGGCATTGTGACCTGGTATTCAGGGTTCGTCACACGCACATTGTGCTACACACTTTCACTTGTTCTCACGGTTGATACACTGCCAGAGCGTCTCTCAACACGCGAAAATGTTTCGTTACACACATACTAAATGTCTCCGCCGAGCGATGTTTGTTTGAATCGACTCCGAACGGATCACTAACTACCGTTTTTACTCACAGTGTACTGTTCGTTGAGCACTGCACTATGACAGTTAGTCACTCAACACTTAACTTATACCGACGTATATATTGGTGCAGATACAACAGTCATTTTCTGTCCCTACTACACACAATATTCCGTCCTTTCCTAGATTGTTTATGCACACAGTTTATTTTTAATGCATAACAACTGTTGTTAGCATAATCACTCTCATCTACATTGAGTTCATTGTGTTACCTTCTCATTACACACTTTTAATACTATTACCAGGCATATATTGCTTTTTTGTAATTATTTAAAGGTGTGTGATTTTTTGTACATAGCTTTCTTTTCCTCTTTTAGTGTAGCTTGCCAGTTTATCACCCATCTAGCAAACAGATTTTACCATGTGCATGACAGCTTGACTTGGGCATATTGTTCAATAAATAATTCATTTAGTACTAGTATTATTTTTGACGTTCTGTCCTACAGGACTACAGTGTAGTTTCCGCGTAACTTAATTCGCGTACCGCGTAATTAATATTCAAGAACGTGTACCAAGTACACAGGCTTCAATTGAAGCATTAATACATACAAAGCGTAGGTTACACGGAACGGTTTTGTTTTTGATTGGATTCTGCTCCAGTGTCGTTCTCAGATCACTATTGGCAGTAAACATTACATCACATTATTATTTCGTACTACAAAGTCAATTTTTGGCTAGTATAGACTCTCTCTCAGGGTTCCTTAACTCTAACACAATTAAATCTGCTACATATTTATATGAGATTTCATCATTGATTGTACTTACTACTACAAAATGATTCAAGAAATTCATCATTATTTTATCAACAAAAGATTACTCACTGCTTGAAGAGCATGTAGTATTTTAATGACACTAACTGTCTGTAAACAAAGTCTTCCATTTGCATATTATTGCTCAGTTTACTGATTCTACTTCCTCAAAATTGTAACTATACACAAATTCTTTCTTAAAACTAACATACTTATACTCTAAAACACAATTGAAATCTTCTTACTACTACTATTTACATCAGATATGTCACTGAATAAATAATTCTATTATTCCATTCCAACATCCTTCAAATCTCTTTAGCCACTACCTCCCTCCTCGACCAAGGGATGGATTAAGATGCGCGACAGTATGTTTTGTGAGGCATCACTTCTATGTGATAATGGTACCCTTTGACTATTCCTGGTCGGTCGGTAAATACCATGGTATATTCCGATAACAGCTGCGTCAACTGTTGTTTTTGTATGTTGCTTAAACTTTCAGATTCCTGTACTTTGGTTTGAAATTCATCAACATTTGGTTCAAAATTTCTATCTCCTACATTCGGATAATAGAGATCCGTCACAGGTGAATAATCATTAAAGTGTAGTACCCAGGGGTTCCTACCTTTGATATTAATTCGATTGCAACATGGCGCAAGTACCTCCTTCGATTTCATCATAGACAACTCAATCCTCCTACCTTTATTAACTATGCTTAGTTTTCCCGAGGAGAGGTCGATCACTGCGTCCCTCTCACGGAGACAATCTACTCCCAGAATGCAGGCCACCTTTAACCCTTTAACAATGAGGAACGAGCTCACTATGGCTTCGCCCTCCTTACAAATCTCCACCTGCACCTGGTACTTAACTAACTGGCTCTGTGCACATATAGCTCCAGACACCTTGCAATTATTAACCGGGAAAGTCGGTATACTACGTCCCTTCCCTAGCGCTTTAAACAACTCTATACTCATTACACTCACTGAGGCACCTGTGTCAATGATTATATTCACTGCAACATCATTGATTTTCGCTTCTATTATGGCTTGCACATTTTCGTTACTATCTTTCTTACATTCATGCGGTTCGGTCAGTAGATCTTTATCCATACTGATACCGTCATTGTATCGCAGCATATGTACTCCAGGGATATTCTTGTCATTCGTGTTGCTCTCACTCCACCCCTCGGCCAGCGATGGAGAGCATATCGAGGCCGATTCTAGTTTGTTGGATGGCTTGCTTGCGAGGTACTTGGACGGTTATTGTCCGCGACCTCTACTATGTTTACGCTTTGGTTTGTGGGCCGCCACGACTGCGCAATAGGCGCGTTCTGCAGTGGTGGTCTGTTGTTATCGTACCGGTCATTACCCTGCCGCTCTGGGCTTGGTCGCTGATTCTGATTCCAATTACGATTACCGTCATTGTAATTGCTATGCCACTGACCTCGCGCATTTTTCCAGCGGTTGGTCCCTGGCAATCCGGAGTCGTACCGGTCGTCAAATCGACGCTTTTTATTATGGGACGGCTGCCCATACCCGTTCTGACTTCTACCATTATTACAATTTTGCGAATGCTCTTGCCGCTTGTTACCACCCCCACCATTTCCATGGTTGTGGTTTTGTGCACTATTATTTCTGTCATGTTTACATCCTGATCCATTATTCCGCGAGTGATCACACGCTGCTTTTGCGTCTTCCTGTATTAAGTCTATTGAATCTAAAACAGACAGGAAATGTTCCATGTCGCTTTCTGGTACGTGTATTAATTTCTCTTTGATATGAATGGGTAAATGTGATTTTAGGTGTCTTATTATGTCTCTTGGTGAGATAGGCTCGTCCCAGTAACGCGTTTTGTTTATGTACTTCTCGAAATACCGTCTCAGATTCCCAAGACGGGGTGAGTACGGTTCGGGATTGTATACTTCTTTTCTTAGCCGCTCTTGTATACAAGGCGACCAGTATTTCGACAAAAACGCCCTCTCGAACTGTTCGTATGTCATGCAGCTGTCTGCTACTTCTGTAGCCCACAACGCTGCGTCACCCTGAATGTATGACATTACGTATTGAATTTTCTGTGCTTCGTTCCACACACTAGGCAAGATATTTTTGAAGCTTTTTATGAATACTACTGGGTGTACTGACTTCCGTTCAGTAGTAAACGTTTGAAACTGCCTATTTTTTATCAAACTTTCTTCAACTAATATTTTTGGGCTATACTGGTTTGCTCCTGGGACATAGGCTGTGTGCTCCGAACAGAAGCTACAGCTCTTCGCATTATCGCCTAAAGATTCACCATTGTTGCGTCGCATGTAACTTTGTGCGTTGCCAAAAACATTGGCTGCTGGCGACATAGTTTCATGTTCAAGATGTTTGCTACTTTGTGCTAAACCCTTTTCCAGGTCGGATATCCGTTTGTTAATATTCACTTGCCACTGCGGAATATCCTCACTGAGTATTTGTTTGATAGTTTGCACGTCGTTCTGTACCTGACTATTTACTGCGGTACTGAACGATTCGGAATCTCTATCTGCTATGGCTGCTTGTACCTTAGTATTAATATTTTTGTCGATCTCACTCTCCTTCGCTTCTAACCATGAGTTGAATTCGGTTTCAATTTTAGTTGCTTGTTCGTTCCACTTCTGCTCTACAAGCTGTGTGGAATCTATTTCTAGCTTTTCTAATCGGTTGGCTAAGACACCTATCTCGTCTACCATGTTAGTGTTTGCTACTTGCAGGTTGTTGACCTGTACATTCAACTCCTGCACGGCCTTAGGTATCGACTCATAATTCTGTTTCATACAGGCAATCTCTTTTTTCATATTTTCTAACGACTGCACAAGTTGCTGGTCCCGCTCAGCTTGCTGGCGATCTCGCTCAGCTTGCTGGCGATCCCTCTCAGCCTGCTGGGCAAGTAACTTTTCCTCTAACAGGCGATCTCGCTCAGCTTGCTGGCGATCTCGCTCAGCTTGCTGTGCGAGAAAGATCTCAATTTTTTCGTCTTTTTCAGCTTGTTGTTGCGCAAATTTTGCCTGGTAATCCAGCACGCGCTCTAATATCGCCTGAAGTGAATATCCACCAGGCAGATTACCACTCTCTGGTTCCTGCTTTTCTGGAGGTGGTGCTATTTCTTTAACTACCTCTCCTTGAGCACTGGTGGACGGTGGCACCACTTCCTGTGCCCCTGCCCCCACATTTTCGCATGGTATATCCTCAAAGAGAGTACTTGTACTGCTTAATGCACCCGTTTCTACATTTCCTGCACTAACTAATGGCTGTTCCTCAGTATCCATATTGCTCGGACGTTGACTACGCAATTTAACCATATTCATAAATTACCTACTCGAACACAAGACCTAACAGTTTTTTCACTTGCACACAAAATATGTTAGTTTATCTCCCATACTGCACACTAAAAATTGCTATCTACAATCAACTTTGTCCTGTCATAAACACTAACATCAAACTACACACCACTAGCGATATGAGATCACTTCACTGGAGTTAAGCTTCTACAAACAGGACAACTACACTGTAGTCTTACCTTTTATTTATCTGATCTCGGGGTTCAGCTGCCCCCGGATTATGTAGTCGTTACAGTTTCTCAGTACTATCAGGATCGTTTCCTCTAACTTCCTTGCAGTGGTGCGGTTTTTCATGAAAAATTTTTGTACATTCATTAATACATAGCATTAATCATGATACACATACATACATTTATCACTAAATACATACATATATATAACAATAAACACTGAAAGAAAGTACATAAAATATTTTTATTTTCGTGGCCACTGCAAATTCGGGCCCCACGTTGGGCGCCAATTTCGCGTATGGTCGTAAATTGTTAAATTACTCTTTTCTCTATTTATTTTGGTTTTTTTTGTTATTTTGTTTGCGTAGTAACGCATATACGAAAAGAGCCGCGAAATACCTTTTAGTAATGCTGTGCCAAGAATTTCTTTATAATCATTAATTTTCAACAAAACAGAATATATTGGGTTCTTATTGTTCTGTATCTGGCTTTCTATTAAAGGAACATTTTTGGCTACTGTAACTCACTATAAAAATCAACATATCTTCCCTACTTTATAGTTATTGAAAATGAAAATTACTTTGTTATGAAGTACTGATGTTACAGTTCGCAAAGATTGTTCAACATTTTGCAGTGGATTTTTGTTAAGCGTAAAACACCAATAATTACCACGACTAGCACAAGAACATGAGACTATTGTTGGAGAAAAATACGTTTTCACTATAAGGTTTGCCAGACAAGAACTAAGCACAGCAAAATTCCTATTATGTTACGAAGGTAAATTATCTCTTTTGTACTGTTAGCAATATATTATCAGCAGCCCGCGTCAACCTGCAAAACACATCATAAAATCTGCTGCTCTGCTCTGCAAGTCCGGAAGCTGAAAGAGATAATTTTATTTCACTGTTACCTTCCCGCTTCTTTGCGGTATGATCAATTTCTTTTAATGCAGTTTGAATGCGCCGCGGCAGCGGCTTGTTCGTTCGTAGCGCAGCTCTGCACCACGGATAATATTTAAATAACTGAAAAATGTCTCAACAGGATGGGATAATAGACAAGCAAGCTATAACAATTAATAATGCAAGTTTTCATTTAAATAACTCTATTTAAACATTCAAATATGTTAACTTATCTACAATACACACCTTTTTTTAAAAAATGAGTACGTAATGGCGTACATCGATTAACCATGACAAAAGAAGACTACGTTAGCATGTACAACTGCGACACAGGCTATCTTACTCCCGTAACTTCAAGAAGAAGACAGAGAAATTAATGTTCATTCTGTATTATTTATACTAACGACATTGTTTATCTTTGTATGATATTTATCGTCTGTGCGGTTTCAGTACTCGCCGACACAGATATTATCTAAAATAAATAATAATAAAAAAAATACATAATTGCATACAATAACAGAATACGATGCACAATATTTTCTCTTTACTACAAAATATGTCTTTTTCTAAGGGACGTTACAATACCTGCAAAAGAAATTCAAAAACTAGAAATTCTTGTGAATGAAAAACTATTCTCCCTCAAACTCACTAAGAATGAAGTTAAGTACCGAATGAATTGGAAAGAGACAATTATTTACATTGATTCAAACTAAAAAAGTCCAGTGCTGTATTATAAAAACACATTCATGTATTTAAATTTACAATGATGGCGCTTATCCACAGCCGACAGCCGATTTAGTATCTATCGGTCTAAAGTAAGGACCTCAATACCTATGAGTAACCTATGACGTCATTGGTCAAAGCCGACGGGTTGTATCCCGTTCTTCAGTTGACCCTCTGTACTTCATGTCATCAAATGGAAGCAAAGCAAATCAAATCAAACGAATTACGCTAAAGATCATATTCAGCACAACAGACATCACTGATTCAGCTCCATATATTAGAACTTTGGTTCTTGCAAAATACGAAAACGAAATATTGAACTCTAACACGACTTTAAAGAGTCAGCAAACATCCCACCAATTATTATATACCACTATATTTCCCAAATATTATCCTTAGTTTTCACAGTGATGGCGATTACTTCTACGGCTTTGGAAGTGCCGGTATTTGTAACTCTGGCTGCATCTCTTTTTCTTCTTTGCTTTTGGTACATTACCTTTGGTTTGTGTACAATTACAAATCCACGCATGTGGGATTGTTTACATTTTGGTTTGTGTCATTGTGTGGTATTACCAATTTCTGTTGGTCACTGAAATGGCAGCAGCTCTTCCTCAGAAAAAATACTATAGGCAACGGGCTCATTCAAATCCGATTGCAGACCACTGCTTTGATTAGTGAGTAACTTCATTTACTAATTTTGGTCGTTTCTAAATTGATACTTGCGCTATTGTAAGTTCATTTTAGTGTGTAACATCTTATCAAAACATGATTGAAAGCGGGTGTGTTTATATATATCCGAAACTAAAAGTGTGGTTTTGCACAAAATTAGACGATCTGGGCCAAAAACTAAATGGAAAGGACCACAAAGACGTAGTTATTACAGAGCTTTATAAGAGATACGTATTTTAAAATATACCATTACCAACAGAAGCACCCAAACACTAACTGCAACGATGAGTCATCTTTCCGTCTTACTTTTCAAAAGAACCCAAGTGCACAGTTATAAAAATCTGTTAGCTAACCAATGTGAACAAACTTCAAATCAGCGCTGGACAAAAATTGCAAATAATGTAGATACAAAATTAGTGCTAACAGATAGCCATGGACATGGACTTGCCGAAATTATTAATGAATCAACATAGCTGATAGCAACCAGTGTCATGAAACCAAGTGGCCCTTTGTGTGAAGTAGTGAAGCCAGTAAAATCTGCAGCTGGGACAGTCTGAACCAAAACAATTTTGCTGTTTTAATAGGGGGTCAAATGACATATAAAACCAAATCTCAAATGGCCATATGCACAAACAAATGTCATTTACTGCACCATACCACACAGGTTGGCTTGCCACAATGGTGCTCTGTAAACAAATAAATCACAGTGGCTAATACACGTTACTCAGATATTTGCAATCCTTTCAGAAAAATCCACATTATTGACACCAGCTCCGTTGGTCACAGACTTCATACTGCTCACAGCTTGCATCTTAACGGACTGGATAAGCAACTGATAACCAAACAGATTGTTACAACAGAAAAAGCAGCTATAACAGGGACAGTATTGCCAGCAACAATATCACCAACATTGCAATCACCTGCAACTATAATTTAAGAATCATCATTGGATGCAAATGAGGAATATCACCTTCAAAATCTGGCAGCTGATACGTCATCATCCACATTAGGGACATGTGGAGAATCATCTGAGGACACACCGGAAACTCCAGTGGCTACAACACCAACATCAGTAATAACAATTGCAGCACTGACAAAACTAGCAGCATCCATAGCAATAACAACAGTGGCAGAAGCAGCACTAACAACAGTAGTTGTAGCAGCAACAGTAACTGCAACAACACTACCATCCAAAGGAGGGAAGAGAGCTAAGGTAGAAGAAGCAGTGTGAAGTGTTGTGGGTGAGCAGAAAACAGTGCCTCCTCTGCGTCTAAATGATCTTTTAGTCAAAGGCAGCAGGAGAAAAAAACCAGTAAGATAAGTAACAGTAGCTAATTTTTTGGGGTGTATTTAGATGATAAATTATCTTTGGGTCAACATGTAAATATGTTAGCGGTAAATTGTCAAGAGTAATTTATTTGGCAGCTTTGGGATTGTATATCTGAAATATTTGTCAGAACATCGTATTTGAAAGCATAATATTGTATGCTGTTATTTAATAGTGTGCGTGAGTGCGCGCGCTTGCATGGGGGCGCGCGCGCGCGCGCGCGCGCACACACACACACACACACACACACACACACACACACACACACACACAATGTTCAGTGTTTTAGTTTATATGAGGAAGACGGAGAAAATATAGGTTGTTACGACACAAGAAGCAATAGATACACTTAAATTCCATATCACAGACTTAAATCACTTACTGTACAAGATTTACCAGAACAAGTGTTCAAACAAACACTGTCTGACTGGTTCATAGTCACATAGTCAACCAATTCTACAATATAAGGGAATGTACCAAATGTAACATAAAACTGTAATGTTAATAAGTAGTCTTTTGTTTTCTTTAAATTATCAACTGTATTATGTGTGTGACATTTTATATTTCTGCAATGACCTAATGAAAGTAAAATTGTTATTATTGTCATAATTATCATAGCATTATTAGGGAATAGGCCTATAAAGGACTGCTGAAGATGTCATTAGATAACAACACATTTTTTAAAACTCTTACATAGTTAATTACAACACTAAAGACCAGGCTACTATTGATGTTGGTTTAGTCGAGAACACTTGTGAGTTTCAGTTTTCAGTGACCAAAGAGTAATTCCTAGTAAAAAACAGCTGCAGAATTTCATTATAAGTTAGGCCTAATGAATTTATGGTGGATGGCAATCTGCCCTTTACATAATTGTTGAGATTCCAGCTAAGACTTTCCACTGTTTGAATTAGAGACAAAGGTACATTAAACAATTCATTTAAAACACTCAGTTATCCTTAGCTAGTAACTGTAGCTGTTGTATTTCCTACAATGTTTTGCTTGTACTTTATAATGCTGTTTTCTAACGTCACCACTTGTTTTGCTTCTAGCCCAGTACACCCAGAAAAAATGAATTGGTCAGAGTTGTATCCAATGTACTTCAAAAATAATTCGGAGGAAAATTCAGCTGAAAAATCAGAGACAAAATGTGTGGAATTTGCTGATATTGGCTGTGGTTATGGTGGTCTCCTAGGTAACAGAGTAAAATCCTTAATAACTATTTGGTTCATTGAGTAAATCTAGGGTAGTATTATACATTCTGTAATAAATTTGCTTTCTGCACCTTCTCAATAACGATTCTTTACAGTGAGGTGAATACCTGAAGTAAATGGTGTGTATCCAAGTTCCCAACATGACAGTGAGATCACTTTTGAAGATGAAAGTTGAAATTTCCTAGGTTAATCTTGGGCATCAATTTGAACTGTTGTGCAGCTGTGCAACATCCATACCTAGCTGTTGGTCAACAGAACTGTTAATGTGAATAAAAGTATTTCAGTTAGGTGGAATGTAATTAGCTGAATCACTTTGTTCTTTGAAATCCAGGTCCAAAATACATGCTGAGTGAGTAAGCAAAGAGGCTCATGTCTGTGCCTGGTGTGTAAACGGGTGAATGACTATTCTGTACAAGCAGATTTTGTCACTAGTACTTTTGCCTGATGGATGTAAGATGAAGTCTGGTCATTTATTCATTAATTTGTTGTCATTTGTTGTTCATTATGTATTTCAAATGTTGTGCTTTGAAATATAATGAAAGTAAATCAGGATATGTCTTTTCATTTAGTTTTTCAGAATAAACAAATTTTTATTTTGTCTGCCACAGCAATAGAACTTCTGTGTCATCAATCAACTTGGAGGAACTGTCCTTTTTTTTAATTTACTGTCCATTAACATCCAATAAATGTACTCATTGCTCTTGCTTTCCTATAAATTTGATTTACAGTAACATCTTTCGGCGCAGACAGAGAAAGTTATATGTTAGAAATGACAGCCAGCAGCTTCTAAATGGTGCCAAACATCAGTCATTGTCCCTGGCCTAACAGCAGTACATTATGCAGTCTCTCGGTGTACATGTCGCGTCAGTTCAGGATAAAACTCCAAGCTTTTGACCACTACCACCATGGTCATCGTCAGGGCTAAAACTGACGGTCGTAAACTAGTGAGGCTCCCACTTTTATATACACAGGACGGCTTCTGATTGGCTGGAATACATCATAGCAACAGCAATATGGCGCATAGTGAAGTGGTGCCCTCTACTTCCATAGATGTAGTTTCTATCCCACGTTGCTTGCATTGCCATCCCTTGAATCAGGAGGTAAAGTGCGGTAAGTTTTCCTCTGTGGTTTTTCTTTATCCAGTGCACTCTTCCAGGTGGTGTTAAGTGCTTAGCTGTTGTCTCTGTCAAAGTTATTATCGCTAAGTCTAATTTCAACTGCTAATCACAAAGTCCCAGTAATTCGATGCGTGGGCTATTACTCTCGTTTCTTCTAATAAAATCTTATGCTTGTTAAGCAGGTTATGCCACTGCTGATTTTTCCAAATACCTGTATTTCAGGGGCGCTGGTGCTCGATGCAACGGTCGGCAACGGTTCTTACAGACTGGCCCCGCATTCACAAGGAATACTATAAGCCGAGACTATCTTTGACTGGTCTCAACATTTCCTTAATTTTCTTTGGTGGTCGGAAAACTGGAAAGTGGAAGCCGCGCTATGTGTTGGTCCTCTTCTTGTTTATGGACGGCATTGTGTCTTGCTTTCATGGACAATACTGATTTAATTTCACCGGCAGAATAACCATTCTTCTTGAAAACAGTCGTCAAATGCTTAATCTCGGGACCAAGGGTGGTCCTTGTCGGAAATAGTTCTGGCTCTGTGTACTAAAGTATTCAGCATAGCTCTCTTCTGAGACGGATGATGGAAGCTGTGGCTATGCAGATATAAGTCTGTATGCGTTGGCTTCCTGTACACAGAATGGCCCAGTCGTCCATCTGGTTTTCGCTCCACCAACACATCTTAAAAAGGTAACTTCCCTTCCTTCTCTACCTCCATTGTAAATTTTATGTTTGGATGTACACCATTCAAATGTTCGACATTACACTTAGCAACACCTGGAAGAGTGCACAGGATAAAGAAAAATCGCAGAAAAAAACTTCCCGCACTTTACCTCCTGATTCAAGGGATGGCGCTGCAAGCAACGCGGGATAGAAACTACATCTATGGAAGTAGAGGGCACCACTTCACTAAGCGCCATATCGCTGTTGCTATGACGTATTCCAGCCAATCAGAAGCCGTCCTGTGTATATAAAAGTGGGAGCCTCACTAGTTTACGACCGTCAGTTTTAGCCCTGACGACGACCATGGAGGTAGTGGTCGAAAACTTGGAGTTTTATTCTGAATTGGCGCGGCATGTACACTGAGAGACTTTTATTCAAGAAATACGTCGCGAAAGACTTCATAGCCATACTATGCAGCCTTGTTTAAACTTATTGATTGTAGTAGGTTTTTATTGATACAAGTCATTGTTTGTGGACACCAGCAGTTAGAAGACCACAGCTATCAAATCAGAAGTGTGAGGTGGGTTCTCAAGAGGCCCTATTTGACCTACTCAATGTCCACATAATCATCCAGGGTTAACCTGATTTCTTAATTGTGAGGCAAGTCTCCATCTTGTTGCATACGAAAAACCTGTCATCGCCATACAAGATTGGGACGGCACACAAAATCCTTGACTGAAAGATACCAAGGAATGTCTGACCAGTTATAGTGCACTCAAAAAAGAAGGGACCAATCAAAACACACAATGGCAGACCACATCACACATTAAGCCCCAGTATCTTTACTGCCTTCTTCGGGGTCCCAGTAGATGCATTTATGGCAATTTGCAGTACCATTGAGTTTGAATTGTGTGTCTTCACACCCTACAACTTACCCTGCAAAGTTTTCATCCTTATGAACCTTGTCCTGAAACCACTTACAGTGGTGATACAGATCATCCTCGTTCATCGCATATAGCGATCTTGGAATTTACACGTGCCACTTTGCAGCCTTAAGACTGAACTGGAGAGTCATTTTTCATTAAAGAATCTGAGTAGTTAGTATGCGGACAGAAACTCAAAATGAGTGACTTATTTAAATTTAACTTTCAGGTCAAAAAGAGAAAAAATAAACTCCAATAATATATTAAACTTATTCAGTCACAAAGCACTTCTTAAAATTGTGACTAAATGAGAGTCCATAATCAAGATCGTGAGTTGTGTGTCAGAAGTAACGCAAGAGGCTCCTTTCGGCTGCACGAGAAGTAGTACTGTTCACAGTAAATGGGCCTGTACTTATACAGCAGTAGGTAACTGTTATTCTCTGATAAATATGAATGTGTTCACTCTGAGTGGGAGATAAACAGTAGTTATTTAAGTAAGTATCAATTGTCCTCAGAAGTAGCAGATCTAGTGTTAACTGTACTATATTACAAATAAATTATTGTTAGTAAAGACTTTACATCTGGTTTCTTTGTTAATATATATGTTGACTCATATCACAGACATGAAGGTCTCACTTAAAGATAAGATTTAAGGAATCTAACAATATTATGAAAATGAAAGTTGCCACTCACCATATGGTGGAGATGCTGAGTCGCAGACAGGCACAACAAAAAGACTCTTACAATTATAGCTTTTGGCCATTAAAGCCTTCGTCAACAACACACACACACACAACTCTCACACAAAACTGCAGTCTCAGGGGCAACTGAAACCACAAGGGTATTCCTGATATTCGCAGTACACGTGAAATGGTCATACGGGAAAACCCCCACTTCATCACTACCACAGAGATGCTGTGTCCCACTGCGTGCCATTGTAGCAGCAGTGACCAATGTAACAACTGCGCCAGACACTTTTTGTCTTATATAGGCGCTGCCGACTGCTACGCCTGTTTATTTATCTCTGTGCTTGAATACGCATGCATATACAAGTTTCTTTGGCGCTTCAGTGTATTACCAAACTATTAGTTTAATAAGTCATGGTTGCAAAATACTAACACGAATTTTTTTATAGAAGAGTGGAAAAAGTGGTAGAAGCTGACTCCGGGAAAAATCAGTTCGGATTTCAGAGAAATGTAGGAAAACACTAGGCAATACTGAATCAATGACTTATCTTAAAACATAGTTAAGGGAAGACAAACTTGTATTTATAGCATTTGTGGACATAGTGAGAGGTTTTGACAGTGTTAACTAGGATACTCTCTTTGAAATTCTGGGTGTAGCAGGGGTAAAATACAGGGACAAAATGCTATTTACAACTTTTACAGTAATCAGATGGCAATTATCAGAGTTGAGGGGCATGAAAGGAAAGCAGTGGTTGAGAAAGGAGTGAGACAGGGTTGTATCCCATCACCAGTGTTATTCAATCTGTACATTGAGCAAGCAGTAAAGAAAAAAAAGAAACATTTGGAGTACGAATTAAAGTTCAGGGAGAAGAAATAAAAACTTTAAGGTTTGCTGATGACATTGTTTTCTGTCAGAGACAGCAAAGAACTTGAAAGAGCAATAGAATGGAATGGACAGTGTCTTGAAAGGCAGATATAAAGTAAACATCAACAAAAGTGAAACAAGGATAATGGAATGTATTCAAACTGAACCAGGTGATGCTGAGGAAATTACACTACTGGCCATTAAAATTGCTACACCAAGAAGAAATGCAGATGATAAATGGGTATTCATTGGACAAATATATTATAGTAGCACTGACATGTGATTATATTTTCAGGCAATTTGGGTGCATAGGTCCTGAGACATCAGTACCCAGCACAACCACGTCTGGCCGTAATAACGGCCTTGATACACCTGGGCATTGAGTCAAACAGAGCTTGGATGGCGTGTCCAGGTACAGCTGCCCATGTAGCTTCAATATGATACCACAGTTCATCAACAGTAGTGACTGGCATATTGTGACGAGCCAGTTGCTTGGCCACCATTGACCAAACATTTTCAATTGGTAAGAGATCTGGAGAATGTGCTGGCCAGGGCAGCAATCGAACATTTTCTGTATTCAGAAAGGCCTGTACAGGACCTGCAACATGCAGTCGTGCATTATCCTCCTGAAATGTAGGGTTTCGCAGGGATCGAATTAAGGGTAGAGCCACGGGTCGTAAAACATATGGAATGTAACATCCACAGCGTCAGTGCAAACAAGAGGTGACCGAGACTTGTAACCAATGGCACCCCATACCATCACGCCGGGTTATATACCAGTATGGCAATGATGAATACACGCTTCCAATGTGGGTTCACCGCAATGTCGCCAAACACGGATGCGACCATCATGATGCTGTAAACAGAACCTGGATTCATCTGAAAAAATTACGTTTTGCCATTCGTGCACCCAGGTTCGTCGCAGGCACCCCTGTCTGTGATGCAGCATCAAGGGTAACCGCAGTCATGGTCTCCGAGCTGATAGTCCATGCTGCTGCAAACGTCATAGAACTGTTCACGCAGATGGTTGTTGTCTTACAAACGGCCCCATCTGTTGACTCAGGGATCAAGACATGGCTGCACCATCCGTTACAGCCATGCGGATAAGATGCCTGTCATCTCGACTGCTAGTGATACAAGACCGTTGGGATCCAGCACGGCGTTCCGTATCACTCTCCTGAACCCACCGATTCCATATTCTGCTAACAGTCACTGGCTCTCAACCAGCGCGAGCAGCAATGTCGCGATACGATAAACCGCAATCGTGATAGGCTACAATCTGACTTCAAAGTCGGAAACGTGATGGTACGCATTTCTCCTCCTTACACGAGGCGTCACAACAACATTTCACCAGGCAACGCTGGTCAACTGCTGTTTGTGTATGAGAAATCAGTTGGAAACTTTCCTCATGTCAGCACATTGTAGGTGTCGCCACCAGTGCCAATCTTGTGTGAATGCTCTGAAAAGCTAATCATTTGCACATCACAGCATCTTCTTCCTGTCGGTTAAATTTTGCATCTGTATCACGTCATCTTTGTGGTGTAGCAATTTTAATGGCCAGTAGTGTAGATTATGAAATGAGACACTTAAAGTAGTTGGTGAGTTTTGTTATTTGAGCAGCAGAATAACTGATGGTAGCCAAAGTAGTGATAAACACTTAAGACACAAAGAGAATACAACCTTTCCTATCATAGTGCTACAGAAGAATGCTGAAGATTAGGCACTCAGACATAACTGATGAGGAAGTACTTGATGGAATTGAGGAGTAAAGAAATTTTTGGCAAACTAGAAGAGGGGCCAGGTTGATAGGACACATTCTTAGACATCAAGGGATCTCCAGTTTAGTATTGGAGGGAAGTGTGGGGGTACAAATTGTAGAGGGAGACCAAGAGGTGACTATAGTAAACAGATTAAGAAGGGTGTAAGTTGCAGCACTTATTTGGAGTGAAGAGGCTTGCACAGGATAGAATAGCATGGAGAGCAGCATCAAACCAGTCTACAGGCTGAAGACCACAACAAAAATGCCTCGTATTATCATACTTTGTTAATAAGTGTTGGTGTGCTACTGAATCAAAAAAAATCCAAGAATGCTGTATCTACCTGACTGCCTTGATCCATGGTTTCCATGGGTTTTGCATTGAGTGATGTTTTCAGAGACCATGCTGGTTATTGTGTTTGAGGTACCTCACTACAGAGCCCAGATTATATTTTAAGATTGTACAATATATGGTTGCCAATGATATTGTACAATAGTTTTGTTGAGCACTTCTACCTTTGCAGACATTTGTGGTCTGTATTTCCTTCCAGCTGTTGGTCACAGCTCTTTGTCCATGGTATCTACACACTATTATGATTTAAATGTGTGCTATCTCAGACACAAATAGGGACACCATCAGGCTTTGGCATATTGTCCAATTTTAGTTATCTCAGACACAAATAGGGACACCATCAGGCTTTGGCATATTGTCCAATTTTAGTTATTTAAGCTGTTCATGTGTGTGTGTGTGTGTGTGTGTGTGTGTGTGTGTGTGTGTGTGTGTGTGTGTGTGTGTGTGTGTGTGTGGGCGCGTGCGCGCGCCAGTTCCCAAACAGAACCCAAATAAAAATATACTTAACGAAAGTTATAACATTTGTATGTGTCAAGTATGAAAAGCTCAATCCAAACACAAACTAATATCAATTTAACACAGTATGATAGTTAATGGCCATCTCATGAGCACAAAACCCAATAATGAGTGACAGCAAAAATAATACTTTAACAACACAAAACCAGTAGCTCATGCAGGCTGGCGTGAGGAGGGAAGAACTATACTGACGTGAGGTCTGGAACATAACAAGGAATTAGAATTCAGAAAGTGGACATAATTAGTTTGATACTTAACTTTAATCCATTAATGATGAACATCACTCTTGACGATACATGATTCACAATATTATGTGTTCAGAATACATTCATAGTAACTGAGTATGGCGCCTTGCTAGGTCGTAGCAAATGACGTAGCTGAAGGCTATGCTAAACTGTCTCTGAAAGTGCGAGCGTATGTAGACAGTGAACCATCACTAGCAATGTCGGCTGTACAACTGGGGCGAGTGCTAGGGAGTCTCTCTAGACTAGACCTGCCATGTGGCGGCGCTCGTTCTGTAATCGCTGATAGTGGCGACACGCAGATCTGACGTATACTAACGGACCGCGGCCGATTTAAAGACTACCACCTAGCAAGTGTGGTGTCTGGTGGTGACACCACGCTAATCATTTCCTCTTCCCCAACAACTACAGGTGTGAAACTGCATGTGGGGGGGGGGGGGGGGGGGTTAATATAGGAAAAAGTGAAAACTAATGAAATATTTATTTGTTTCTGTTCTGTTTTTTCCTTTACTGTTCAATATTTTTAAAAGAATGATTTACTTACTTTCAGTTACTTTATCACCAATGTTCCCGGATACACTTATGTTAGGCATGGAAATTCGCATAAAAGTTTCAGACTATGTAATGGATCGAATATCTGCCTTGAGGCTCCAGTATCCTGGCAAGTATGAGAACATAGCTTGCCTCCGCTCAAATGCAATGAAGTATCTTCCCAACTTTTTTAGAAAAGGACAAGTATGTTAGTATGCTCAGAACGTTCTTTCTTACAGAATTTTGATTATCTTTGGTCTGGATACTTACTTTTGTTTAACTGTTTCAGCTGAAGAAAATGTTCTTCTTATACCCTGATCCTCATTTCAAGAAGTCTAAGCACAAATGGAGAATTATTAACAAAACACTTTTGGCAGAATATGCTTATGTCTTGGCTGTTGATGTAAGTTAAAAGTTCTGTTAATTTTTGTTGGCACAGATTGTATGTTTTTTGTGATTGTGTGAAGTCAGTATAATTGTATATAGCATAGAAATATCAGTTGGGTGCTGAAATTTCCTTTCCTGATTCTGCAATATTTTTTATTTACTTGCTTATCACTTTTTTGCCTTCCTTGGTCACAACCAAGATGCCAAAAGCCAGTTACAGAGTAAATAAAATCGCTATAAAACCAATTAAGATTTTCATTTTTATCATTAAAATCACATTCTTGCAAGCACTGGCAGAGAATTCAATTCACGAAAAATACTGCTTGGTCACCTTATGATTTTTTTTCCTGTGACTTAGTAGATTCCATTATGAATTGAGTATTTACACAACTAGAGGCTGTCAGCTGCTGGCGATTTCACTGTGTAATTCATTTTTCTTCCAGGTATGCCATTTATTGTTCTGTTCAGATGATACTGCTATTGATTTTGAAGTCATGTAACTACCTTTAGAGGCACCTTCTAGAAGTCCAAGTTGTAGTTAAGTTCCAAAATGTATTTCCTAGGCTTTTCCAGAACCTTATAATAAATGCTCATGGACTCATAATTAGCATCAGTAAGTGTGTCAAACTAAGAAAAAATAGTGCTTTCAAACTGCCAGAAGACACAAAATGATTTTTTTTTTTATTCCAGTGAAAATTAGTGTCCTTGCAGCTGTATTTTATATTTTATTTTTATGTTTATCTCACATCTAACTATTGATTTCAAGATAATAGTGTCTCATCTTCAGGTACCTATTGAATGTGCTTCTTGAATGTAAGTATTGTAACTGCCCTCCATCAAGAAAATTGCATATAATACGTCTGCCTCAGGTTCTGGTGGCTCTTGATTCATGAAACATGTCATACAGGAACCTGAAGATGAGACAGTGGTGTCTCCCACTGTCTCACCAAGACGAAACAGACTTGAGATTGATGGAAGTTTTAATGTACAAGCAATGTGAAACTTACCTTAGGAGTCTTCAATGAAATTGATCTTATTGAGACTGGAGATGGGATAGGTGGAGATATTTGTGCATTGGATCAGATTTATTATAAATGTGGTCTGATGAGTATGAAACATATGACATAGGAAAGGGTCATCAGAGGTCATCATAGTCTGAGAGAATTTTAATGCAATGTAATATGTGATAAGGACAATCAATATAACTTTAAATGGGATGGAGCCCATCCCGCAGCAGGGGTTCGGTATCTTCTACCTGTGTCATATCAAAGAAGTTGCTTGATTGATTCATACTAAGATAATACTGAGCAAAAACAAGGATGTTCCTCTGAAATCTATCAAAAAATTCATTAATTTCATATGCAGTCATAGCACTTGTTTGGGTAACTAAGCAACAAACAGCATGCTTCTGTAATATCTATGGAAAAAATCATTAAATTCAGATGTGGTCTCATCACTTTTTTGGGTAATAGATTGTCAAGGTAGCTAACAGATGTGAACAGAATAATAATTTCTGAGTTATACTGGTGGTTGGATGCACCATTAGAATAAATAATTTTGTACTAATGGATGTCTGGCTGGATCATTCACAGTGTGAAGTGGCAGCAACCATGTTTGCAGATATTAAGTATTTTGTGATTGGATCAGTTTGCTTGGAAGTATGAAGAAGATCTTTGTGTTATGTGTGTTTTAACACCACTTGGATTTAGCATGTGACTCTGGAAAAGTACAGATTACTGTAAAATGAGAGCAGTTTTAGCTGTTGGAGGAGCTACTATTGGGAATGGGCACCTCAATGTAGTGTACCCAAATAAATGTAGTTTTGCTCACATGTTTTACACTTATTGTATCTTTTCTGTATCTTCTGTGGCCTTATCTTGCTACAATTCAGTCCTCCAGCCACCCTTGGAAATGGTCATAGACATGTTTGCACATACTCTCCCCTCCAAATCCACACTGCCCCCCTCCCCTCCCCCCCCCTGTCTCTCTCTCTCTCTCTCTCTCTCTCTCTCTCTCTCTCTCTCTCTCTCTCTCTCTCTCTCTCGCCATTTTACTAGTTTGCTTCTCTGTGATACAGATCACGATGTTTTCATCTTTTCAGGCAGTAGTGTATACAGTAACAGACGTCAGGGACCTCCATGAATGGATGGTGCTACATTTCACTGAGCATCCTTTGTTTGTTCGGCTTTCAGATGACGATATTGTAAGTAGTCACAGGAATCAGTTAGTAACACTACAATTTTTGCAACTGGTAACCAATACATTCTCTGTTTTCAGAAGGATGATCCAGTTATTGAGAAGCTGTACGACAGTTCTGAAGAAGGTCAGAAAGTTTCCCGTAACCATGGTGAGAAATTTCTGGCAGTCTTCAGGAGAGTTCCAGATCCTTATGTTCCAAAATGATGCAAATATATGTACATGTTATTTATTTTATTTTCAATAAAATCACATACAAATATGGTTGTAAAATATTTTTTAGAGAACTGACATAACTGCGTGCAGTTCTAGTAGTTGTCTCAGCTGTGTACAAATGGCACCAATGTGTTCTGGAACTTAAATTCAGATGGAATGATAAAGAATTAGATGTTTTGGCTGCAGTAACTGGAGTGAAAATACTGTACATGTTCAGTACAAATGTAAAAGAACAAGAGTAATATTGAATGGGGGGGGGGGGGAGGCAAAGAGAATAGTTAAGTCACTTATCTTAAAGAGAATACATGAGGACTGAACTAAACCCAAGCATATCTAAAAATTAGGTATCAACACTATTTGCAAATGGACTTCTTTACTGCTCTTAAAAACTTTTACCACCAAGGTGTTTCTTAACGTGAAGGTACTTGATGCCAGTAAAGGTAATTTGGGCAGTGGATGAAACAGTCCATTGGACATGAACATTTACCCAAACATGGAACTTTTCTGTTAATTTAAAAGATATTTATAACCATTTATGAATTTCAGAAATGTTTTGGTGCCCATAAAGGTGACGACTCTTTACCATCTGTATGACGTCAGAACCCATAGTCTAGGGGTAGCGTCTTTGGTTAGTAATCAAATCGTCCTCAGTCCCAGGTTTGAATCCTGCCACTTCTTAAATTTTGATTAATAATCAGCATTGGCGGCCAAAAACTTCCGGCATAAGAAGTCACCATCATTCTGCCAAAGACCTTGTCAAAGAGAGCGGACAGAGGTTCAGGGCACTCTCTTGTCCTTAGGGTGGGAAACTGCCCCTAAAGGCAGAAGAATCAGCAATGATCAACGGCATGAGGATGCAGAAGGCAATGGAAACCACTGTGTTAAAGATACATAATGTGTATCCATAAGACATGTGGCCTATAATTGAAAAAATGTCATGATGATCTCTACATTGTCAAAAGATTCTGAATAGTCCCCCATTTTGATCTCCGGGAGGGGCTGCCAAGGCATAGGTGACCATCAGAAAAAGACTGAATAATCAATGAAAGGAAAATGTTCTATGAGTTGGGCATGGAATGTCAGAAGCGCGAATGTGGTAGAGAAGCTAGAAAATCTGAAAAGGGGAAATGCGAAGGCTCAATTTAGATATAGTAGGAGTCAGTGAATTGAAATGGAAAGAAGACAAGGATTTCTGGTCAGATGAGTACAAGGTAATATCAAAAGCATCAGAAAGTGGTATAATGGGAGTAGGATTTATTATGAATTGAAGGGTAGGGCAAAGAGTGTGTTACAGTGAACAGTTCAGTGATACGGTGGTTGTTATCAGAAACGACAGTAAACCAACACCGACAATAATAGTTCAGGGATACATGTCCACGTCGGAAGCTGAAGGTGAAGAGAGAGAAAAGGTATATGAAGGTAATACAGTACATAAAGTGAGATGAAAATCTAGCATTTATGGGGGAGTGGAATGCAGTTGTAGGAGGGGGGGGGGGGGGGGGGGGGAGAAAAGGTTACGAGAAAATATGGGCTTGGGATAAGGAGTGAGAGAAGGGAAAGACTAATTGAGTTCTATAATAAATTTCAGCTAGTAATAGCAAATACTCTGAGGAGGCGGAATACTTGGAAAAGACGGGATGATACTGGAAGATTTCAGTTAGATTATATCATGGTCAGACAGAGATTCCGAAATCAGACAGTGGATTGTAATGTGTACGTAGGAGCAGATATAGACTCAGATCACAATGTAATAGTAATGAAGAGGAGGTTGAATTTTAAGAGATTAGTCAGGAAGAATCAACACGCAATGAAGTGGGATACAGAAGTACTAAGGAATGACAAAATACGCTTGAAGTTTTCTAACGCTGTAGATACAGCGATAAGTAATAGCTCAGTAGGCAGTACAGTCGAAGAGGAATGGACATCTCTAAAAAGGGCACTTACAGAAGTGGGAAAGAAAAACATAGGTGCAAAGAAGGTACCTGTGAAGAAACCATGGGTAAGAGAAGAAATATTTTAGTTGGTTGATGAAAGAAGGAAGTAAAGAAATGTTCAGGGAAATTCAGGAAACAGAAATACAAGTCGCCGAGGAATGAAATAAACATGAATATTTCAGAAAAATATCATCCACACAACTCCGAAGACTGCAAGAGCTGACAAGTGTAAGAATTATAACACAAGCAGCTTAACGGCATATGCATCCAAGTTGCTGACCAGAATAATATACAGAAGAATGGAAAATAAAATTGAGGATGTGCTAGATGATGTTCAGTTTCGCTTTAGAAAAGGTAAAGGCACCCGAGAGGCAGTTCTGATGTTTCGGTTAATAATGGAAACAAGACTAAAGAAAAACCAAAACACGTTCACAGGGTTTGTTGACCTGGGAAAAGCGTTTGACTGTGTAAAATGGAGCAAGATGTTTGAAATTCTGAGAAAAATAGAGATGAGCTATAGGGAAAGATGGGCAAAATACAATGTGTACAAGAGCCAAGAGGGAATAATGTGAGTGGACAACCAAGGACGAAGTGCTCGCATTGAAAAGGTTGTAAAACAGGGATGTAGTCTTCCCTGTCCCCCCCCCCCCCCCTTTCTGTTCAATCTGTACATCAGAAAAGCAATAATGGAAATACGAGAAAAGTT
This sequence comes from Schistocerca nitens, assembly GCF_023898315.1. Taxonomy (NCBI): domain Eukaryota; kingdom Metazoa; phylum Arthropoda; class Insecta; order Orthoptera; family Acrididae; genus Schistocerca; species Schistocerca nitens. Next base: position 884,590,891 of record NC_064614.1, on the reverse strand, counting down.
CAGGAGTGGAATTAAAATTGAAGGGGAAAGGAGATCAATGATATGATTTGCTGATGACATTGCTATCCTAAGTGAAAGTAAACAAGACTTACATGATGTGCTGAATGGAATAAACAATCTAATGAGTACAGAATATGAATTGAAAATAATTCAAAGAAAGACGAAAGTAATGAGAAGTAGCAGAAATGAGAACAGCAAGAAACTTAACATCACAATTGACGGTCACAGAAGTAGATGAAGTCAAGGAATTCTGTTACTTAGGCAGCACAATAGCCCATGAGCACTGGTAAAAAGGGCATTCCTGGCCAAGAGAAGTCTTCTAGTATCAAACATAGGCCTTAATTTGAGGAAGAAATTTCTGGGAAGGTACATTTGGAGCACAGCATTCTATAGTAGTGAAACATGGACTTTGAGAAAACCAGAGCAGTAGAGAATCAAAGCATTTTAAATGTGATGCTAGAGATGAATATTCAAAATTAGGTGGACTGATAAGGCAAGAAATGAGGAAGTTCTGCACATAATGGGAGATGAAATGAATACGTGGAAAACTCTGACAAGGAGAAGCGACAGGATGATAAGACATCAGGGAATAGCTTTCATTGTACTAGAAGGAGCTGTAGATGGTAAAAACTGTAGAGGAAAACATAGACTGGAATACATCCAGCGAATAATTGACGACTTAGGTTGCAAGTGCTATTCCATGATGAGATTGGCACAGGAGAAGAATTCATGGAAGGCCACATCAAATTAGTCAGAAGACTGATGACCCATAAACATAAGAGGAATCCTGCCACCACACCTGTTTAATATAGGGCAGTTTTAATGGCATTAGCACCTGTAAACATGGCACTTGTAGTTTTAATATGTAAATTTGCTTTGTCTTTTTGAAGTTATTTTAATTACCAGGGATGTTTTTTCAACTTCTGTCCCCGAACACCCAAAAAAGTGGTGGATATTTGCCATAGTTTAGTGACATTAGTGTTCTCTTGTGTTGTTTTACATTCTTCTTCACAAACTAGTTTCAGCCAAACTGCATATCGATAGGGCTTTGACTCGCTCAACAAGAAATGATGTGTCTTGCTTTTTTTATATTAGAATGTACTTGCTCAGAGAGTTTACGTTGACTATATACAACCAACTTACTTCATTTTATGTACGATGGTGGCACTATACATGTACCGACTTTTTTAATGTGTGGCCCTCAGCTACGTAATGTAACTTACCATTTTGTAAGTTGAATCAGTGAATTTATCTTCTTGTATGGTGAAATTTCCACCATGCTGAAAATGCTGACATTGGTCAACTGAAACATAAAAATAAAGAAAAAGTTATATGTGACTTGTGGCTACTCTATGATTTTAATAACACACCATATACTTGTTTACAACATAGAGATATAGAAAAAACAGTTTTACCTTCCAGCTGGACAGTAGCGCTAAGTAAAATGGAACAAATTCTTCATGTGGTTCCTATATGATACACCAGTCTCCTTATGTACATGTCATGGTTGAAGAAATGATATCACGTAACTGATTTTTCCAGATTTTGGTCAGTTTGGCTGATGATAGTGATGATAATGTGGCAGTGGTGAGGGCACACAGCAGCATGGTCTTTAGCACCCATACTAAAATGTAATGAGTTGAGTGTGGATAAAGTTCACAAAATTATTAAAATGGGAACTTCAAATAAAAACATAATGACACATTTAAAAATGTGTGCAAGTGTCTAATACACAGTAAAAAGGGAGAAAGCAATGAAAATAATTAAAAGAAGGTGGTAGGTACCTACAGCTGACTGGTTAGTTCGAGCTCTAGATAGCGCATCTGCTGTTGCAAAGGAAATGATGAATTTCCACGTTTTTACAGTGTATAAATTCCACATAACTGCAAAAGAATGAAATGCTATGTTACTGGAGTGTTGGAAGCTCTGTAATACCACTCATTGAGGTTGCTGTTGTCTGTAGGGATAGTGAGAGACAGTGACAGATAACAATTGTGCTAAATGTAGGAAAGGAGACTGTGTTAATGCAGTTTTTACAAAAACGGGGCACAGATATGAAGGCAAATAATCAAAACTAGAATAAGAAGCTATTTTATAAGGAGCAAGAGTTGATGGTCGATTTGAACTGAAAACTGGGTAAGCTCAGACAAAGAATGAGGGCTGATAATTAGCAGCTGAGTAAAAATCTGATGGTAAATAATCAGGTGTAGAGTGCAGACTGGAAGAAACATTGGATCAGAAAGTAATAGTCTTTCATAAATAGATTCTGGAGCAGTTCAATAAATTTACATTGGAATATAGCAAGTTATTCAACACACAATTTGAATTCGTGTGCAGGGTTAAGACACACTGTCGGCAGATTTGAATGGCAAAAAGACCGGCACCATTTTCAACATGATTATTGATTTTCCATGTCAAACTGAGTTGACTGCCAAAGAAAGACAGGAAGTGGAGAAGATGGTACTGTCTAGGAAATTAAAACATGCCTATGTAATGTTTCACTGTTCCTTGGAATAATTTAGAATGCCTAACTTTTGTACTTGTATTTTGTTGAATGGCTGATGGTAACTTTCTGTTAAATAAGTAATTCATCCTTTATAAAGCATGCCAGGCATTTCATTTGGTGCATCAAGACCGTTTTGTGGGAATCTAATTATTAAAATGATGTAGCCAACACATTAAATGTAATGTTTCCTTAGTTTATTTCTACAAAGATGTACACCAAAATCTCTTCCACGACTAACACAGTACTGGCGTAATACTTTGCTAAAACTGATGCGATACTGACTTTGTACTGATGAAATGTGATTACCGCAACTGATCGTTATATAACATGCCACACTTATAAAATCGTTCTACATATTGTTCAAAATGAATATAATTAAACTTACAATTGACATTTGTATGCTGTCATAAAATTCATTACAGATTTCAGCTTGACAAATTGAGACAATATGCATTATATAATTAGCATATTGAAATAATTCTGTTGTTACATTAAAATCTCATGAAATACGCACTGATTATAATGACACTGACAGGTTTTGACAGTTATTTCACAATTACACCACGACTTTTGGTTTTAACATGGTATCTGTGTGTCTGCATTGAGTTCTATCGTTACTACTATTGTTCTTTCATGCAAAGAATGTTCTCAGTGTATACTTGCATATAGTTTCACGTATTTTGCTCTTGTACTACAGTCCTCCTTTAAATTGATCAGAATTGAATACTATTGGCTTAATTTCATCACAAGTTAATTAGTTTTCATAGATACAGTAAGCAAGCAATGAAACAAAATTTTCTATCTGGAAACAGTGATACAATTTAAACTTCTGCATGTATGTGTGTGTGTCTATATAAGTTCACTTGATAGTATTACAATCACTGAAATATATTGTATTGATACCTGTATTTTATACTGTCCCATTCTGCTACATTGCCCCCCCCCCCCCCCCCCACACACACACACAGAGTATTATAGATAAGCATCATGGGCAAGACGTTGTCTGACATGCATGTGGTGGGATATGATGTGTGTTGTACATAGTAATTGTAATGTCGATAGGTTTGTGAAATTGTGATCTGGTGTTTCTGTTGTTCACATTACATAGGAATTTAGATAAAGTTCTTTGCCCCCCCGCCGCAAATATTTTCAGAATTTGTGTTCATGTGATTTCCGTGTAACCAGAGAGCACGAGAGGTACATCACTAATGTCAACACATGCAAAAATATTTCGCCTCAAAACTAGCCAAAAGATATATACCATCTCAAGATGCAAGACTGCTTCTTCACTATACAATCATAAATGTAAACTATATCTTTCAATCATATGAGGTGCAATCAATAAGTAATACAACACATTTTTTTCTGAAAAAACAGATTGGTTTTGTTCAGGATTTCAATACACCATATTATTCTTGAAAGTCTCTTCGGGTTTGCTGTCGGACCCTAAAATCAACTTGACTCGATATTTCAGTGATCCAACTGGTCGCCATCTTCAGGAGAATGTTCCTTCTGCTGATGAGTCCCGCTGAGAACTGACGCCAGGCTGCAAATCAACGTCCTATATAGGCCACTGTTCAGTACATAGCGCATGCGTCGCCCATCACGGTTCCTGCCCTCCAAGACAGGGAGGTGGCGCTACCGTTAGTAGAACACTGGTGGCAACAATATATCGCACTCAGGGCCGCACCGAAGAACGTTCAATTTTGATGCGAGCTAATACAGGATTTCATGTCTTGCTAAGAGGAAACCCATTGTCCCTGTTGATTAAATTATCCACCAACCTAATTTCAATCGCCTCTTTATAGACACTGTTCCAAAAACCGGAGGATGCATCAGCAGAAGCAGCATTCTCCTGAAGATGGTGACCAGTTGGATCGCCAAAATATCGAGTCAAGGTGATTTTAGGATCTGGGAGCAAACTCAAAGAGACTTTCAAGACTTATTATGCTGGGAAAGCCTATGTAGTCACACCATATTATTGCTCACTTTTTTGCATATCTCATCAATGTGATGGCCTTATGCAACTTTCCTGGGAGGACCTATATGCCTACATTGTACCACTTAACCTCCTCATTATACACACAATGCTCCTGCAGAGTGCACCCTCCATCGGGGCAAAAAGGTAGAAGTTGTGACATGCGAAATCACTGCTCTAGGCTGGTTTAGGGACAGTAGTCTGACAAAGGTTTTGAGCTCCTCACAGGTGTACTGACTTGTATGAGGCCATAGCATTGTCACTGAAAAGGAGAAGCTTTTTTTGCGTTTCTGTGGCGATGAACACACTGAAGTTGTTTCTTGAATTTCCTGAGAGGGCATGTGGCCAAGTGGCATGTGGGAGATCGGATAGGTTTGCGCGATCTTGGTCCGATGATTACAGACTCCTCACGTGATGCCTCACCATGCTTTTGTTCACTGCCGGGTCTCTGCAGACAATCTGCAAGCGACTATGAATATCTGCTTGGAATGCATGTCCACGACTGACACCATTATGAGAAGCATAATACAGCACTACGACCTATCAGAATTTCATGAAACTATAGGGCTGAAATGTGAATATTTCTTGATGTTCTACTACAAATCCTGCGTTTTTTCAATACAAATTGGCTGAGAAAAAAAAGTTTTTCTTATTGAATGCTCCTTGTAGCAATGTAAAGTACATGAATTGTAACCATATTTCAAATACTGTCAGATTCAACCGATTGGACACAAACTTCATTTAAAAACAAGGAACTTTTTATCTAATAATGGAAATACCAGGTAGGAATGTCAACACTGTAGGAAAAGACAGATTGCTACTTACCTTAAAGAAGATACGTTAAGCCTTTATCAGCAACAGAGAAACATACACCATTCATACACACAAACAAGCACACCTCATGCACATATGACTGCCAATTCTGGAAGCTCAGGGCAGAATGCAACTATCATGTGGGTTAGAAGCAACAATCTAGAGGGGATGGGGGAATGGAAAAGGATATCAGTGTGCAGGTGGAAAGGGGGCGGGGGGGGGGGGGGGGGGAAGGAGGAATGCTGTCTGGAAGAGTGTGCAGGGACTAGAATGCCAACAGGTGCAGTGCCAGGAGGTTGAGGGGCAGGGATGTGGGGATTAAAGGAGTGAAAAAGAGAGAAGCGGGCAAAGGTGGATGGGTGCATTGGCAGAGGGCAGCAAACAAATGGGGTGGGAGATGAGAATGGGAAGGAGATGATAGGACAGAAAGGGGTGGAAACTATTGGGTGGAGGGTGTCAGGACAGTATGTTACCATAGGTTAACGATGAGATAATTACAGGAGCAGAGAATGAGAGAAAAGCTGGTGGTGGATGGTAGGGTCCACATGGCTCAAATAGTGAAGCAGCCATCGAAATCAAGGATATTATATGCAGATGCATGTTGTGCTGTAGGATGGTCTACTCTGCTCTTGGCCACAGTATGGTGGTGGCTGTTCATTCTGGTGGACAACTGGTTGGTAGTAATATCAATATAAAAAGCTGTGCAGTGATTACAGCAGAGCTGGTAAGTGACATGTCTGCTTTCACAGGTGGCCAGTCCCCTGATGGGGTAGGATAATTCAGTGACAGGACTGGAATAGGAAGTGCTGGTTGTGTGGATTGGGCAGGTCTTGCACCTGGGTCTTCTTCAGGACTATGATCCTTGTGACAAGGGGTTGGGATAGGTAGTGTCTAGCGATGAACTAGAATGTTGTGGGGGTTGGGTGGATAACGGAACTTTTATTTAGGGGTGGTGGGTAGGACCTCCTGTAGGATGTCCCTCATTTCAGGACATGATAATAGGTAATCAAAGCCGTGCCAAAGGATGTGGTACAGTTGTTCCAGTCCAGAATGGTACTGGGTGATGAAGAGGCACTTCTTTGTGGTCGGTTCTTTGGGGTGGTGAGAGGATTACGGGTGTGAGGGGAAATGGCACAGGAGATCTGTTTGCAAAATAGGTCTTGGGGATAGTGGCTGGCTGTGTGAAGACCTTGGTGACACCCTCAGCATACTGAGCAAGGGAGTTCTTGTAACTGCAGATACACTGTCCCCAGGTGGCCAGACTGCATGGGAGGGATTTCTTGGTGTGAAAGGGATGGCCACTGCCCAAATGCAGGTGCTATTGTTGGTTGGTGGGTTTAATGTGGACAGAGGTGCAGATGGAGCCATCAGAGAGGAGGAGGTCAACATCCCCTCTAGATGGCCCATGATTAGGTTGGCTTAGGAGGGGGCTATGCAGGTGTCCATGGCTGTGCTGCTGATTTGTTTGTGTAGCTTCCCTTCAAATGAGAATTAGTTGTGGGCTAGGATAAAGTTAGTAAGGTGTGTAGGAATGAGTTAGTGGGTGTGGACTCTGAAAGACTTTGGGAAAGATAATGTTCAGTAGCAGGAAGACCATTTGTGTGAGGGATGTTTGTGTACAGGGAGGTGGCATCGTCAGTTATGAGTAGGGATCCAGGAGGTAAATGGATGGGGATGGTGGAAAGTCAGTGAAGGAAGTGGTTGGTATCTTTAATGTGGGAGGCTAGATTATGAGCAATTGGTTGGAGGTGTTGAACAATGAGGGCCAAAATTCTTTTAAAGGGGGGCACAATAACCAGCCACAATGGGGCATCCAGGATTGTTGAGTTTGTGGATACTGGGTAGCATGTAGAAAGTGAGAATGTGGGGTGTCATAGGGATGAGCAGGGAAATGGATTCAGGGGAGAGGTTCTGGGAAGGGCGTAAGGCTTAAAGCACGGCTTGGGGGTTGTATTGGACTTCTGGGATGGAATCATTCTAGCAGAGTTTGTGTAAGTGGAGGAGTCTGATAATTATAATTATAATTGGCTGAGGCCATCTGGCAGGTAGTCCCTGCCTCTGCTGAGAGGCGGGTGTCCTGAGGAAGGGACCTGGGGAGACTAGATTGGAGGTAAGGAATTCTTGGAAGGGGACCAGTAGGTGGTTAGGTGGCAGGAGGTGAGGGTCACAGCAGAATGGTACTACGAACAGGGAGAGGCAGGGTTCAATAGTGGAATGAGGTTGTTTTGCTTGGGGGTATGTCTTCTGCCAGGTAGTCCTTGCAATCCTGCAACCCATGTCTGCAGTAGGATGACTAGGCCAGGATTTGTTTTGAGGTTGTGTGTGGCCATTGTTTCTTCTGCTGAGAGGCGATGTTCTGAGGAAGGGATCTGGGGAGACTAAGCTGGAGGTAAGGAATTCCTGGAACATGACAAGTAGGTGGTTAGGTAGGAGGAGGTGAGGGTCACGGCAGAATGGTATTATGAATAGGGAGAGGTAGGGTTCAATGTTGGAATTAGGTTGTTTTGCTTGGATGGATTGGAGGTAAAGAAGTGCTTCCAATGTAGGCATCAAGAGAAGGCATGGTTAAATTTGGGTGTGGGGCTAAAGGTGAGGCTTTTAGATAGGACCGAAAATTTTATGGAGCTGAGGGTTTTGGTGGAAAGGTTAACAAGTGTTACAGGAATGTTCAGCTCTGGTTTGGTGAATTATTAGTAGGGAATAGTGGGAGATGTGGCATGTTGTAGAGGACAGCTAGGTGGGGTTTAGGTGCTGTGAGGGGTGAATGGGGAGGAACACTCTGGGTAGAATGGGAGTTGGATTGTGGTGCCTTGAGGTGCCAGTAGGATGTTAGCTGGTTGGATAATTTATAGTGGTGGTGTCTGGAATGCTCCTCCAGTTGCTGGAGGGCAAGGCATTCAGTTTCAGAGATTTGATGTATGAAGCAGGAATTAAGCAATAGTAGTATCTTGTGGACAGAGCAGAGATGACTCTGGGATGCCTATTCCATGGAGATGTGTCTTTCCAGTAACAGGTTTGTGAAGGCAAGGGCTGGCAGAATCTGAAAGGTGGTTGCTGTGAAAGGAGAAGTGGGATCCAGAGAAAGGAACTTTTATGGTTAAGCCATTTGGTGGGGTTCCATGATTTAGGCAGCATTTGAGAAATAGGATGTGGGAATGGGTTTTAGCCAGTGAAAGGGATGTTTTTCTGAACTGGTGCAGAAAGATGAATCAGGGGTCGGTTGTGGCAGGAATGGTATAAAGGAAACGGAAATGACATGGAAATGGGCTGAATAGATATTGATGATTGTGAGAGGAGTTGGATAAGAGAAAACATGTGTAAAAAAAATACTTTAAGACACACAAAAGCATGCGCAAATGAGTAAATATTTGCAAAAACACGTAAAAATACACAAAAATGCGTGAAACTACATAAAAATATGTTAAAAACTTACAAAAACATGGGAGGAAATGAGTGGATGAGGTATTGGAGAGAGAGAGAGAGAGAGAGAGAGAGAGAGAGAGAGAGAGTGTGTGTGTGTGTGTGTGTGTGTGTGTGTGTGTGTGTCTGTCTGTCTGTGTCCGCGCGCGCTAAAGTACGTCAAGAAGGGTCATGAAGTGGGATTAATAGGAGTAAATATAACTGCCAGAGGAAAGAATATGGGGCTTCAGATGCTGCATCAACATTCCACATGGTCGTGAAGCCTGTGTTGTGCATGGATGATCACTGACAGAATGTGGCTTAGAAGTAGGTGTAGTTTGGAAGGCAGTGAATAGACATAGGAAAGTGGAGAAAGAATGGACATAGAGAACAGTATTGATACAGAAAAGAGTAACAAAAGAAAACATCATATGGTTGTAGGGTGGAAGAAAAGCCATTGTGCAAACATCAAACAATGGAAACTCTGGGTAGGAACGTAAACAATGTAGGAAAAGATAGATTGCTACATGCTGTAAAGAAGACACATTAAGTTGCAATTTCAACCACAGCCTTCATCAGCAAAAGAGAAACACACACCATTCGTACATACATGCCACCCACCTCACGCACACGACTTCCAACTGCAGCAACTCAGGCGAGAATGCAAAAATCACATGGGATGGAAACAGAAGTCTGGAGGGGGCAGGAAGGGGAAAGGGTAGTAGTGTATGGGGGGGGGGGGGGGGAGGAATGCTTTCTAGCAGTGTGTGCTGGGATTAGAATGTCAACAGGCACAGGATCAGGAGGTTATAGGACAGGGAGACCAGGAAAAAAGGAGAGGAGCAGGCAGAGTTCAGCAGGTGCCTTGGCAGAGGGTGGCAAGCAAGGAAGGAGATGTGAATATGGAGGAGGTGATAGGACAGAAGGGGTGGAAACTGTAGGGTAGAGGGTGTGGGGACATAGTGTTACTGTAGGTTGAGGCGAGGACTATGATGGAAGCGGAGAATGTGTGTTGTAAGGGCAAGTCCCATCTGTGCATGCTGTTCTGGTCCCAGCTGCCTGAGTTGGCAGTTTTGTGTGCGTGAGGTGTGCCTGGTTTTGTGAATGAATAATGCCTGTTTGTCTTTTTCTGGCAAAGGATGTGGCTGAAAGCTTACGTGTAAGCAACTTTTAATTATGTACAGTAAGTAGAATCTCTATTTTCCTACATTGTTGAGTTTCCATTATTTTTAAGTTATATCTTTAAATTTATGCAACAATTAGTCTATATTTTTTTGTTTAAGTGTCTTGAATCTAAGTCTTATCCTTCCATCTCTGTTACATGCCACATTGAGTGGGTTACAATGGTTTTCTGGAAGTCCCCCGCTTTCTACCTTTGTAGTTCTCTTCCTACAGCCTCCCTTCTTCAGTTAGGTATTCCTAAGTTTCTCAGCACCTGCTACTTTATATTCGACCAAAGTATTACAGTAACGTAGATTTTCCTTCCCGTTTAAACAGGCCTCCTATTCTTCAAAGTATCATCCATCATCTGTACACTCTACCCACTGATGTGATTAGTACTACTTATGCTATTCACAATCCCGAACTAATGTTTGAGATGAAATTCCACTTTTTGTTTCAGTGAAGCTTAATTCCTTATTTGTTCAACAGAATCCTACTGTAGCTTTTACAGTCCAATTAATGCTCAGAGTAATTTCCTCATTCAAGTTGGGAATTACAAAACAATCCTGAACAAATGATTTGTTGTTAATTCCAAAAGACAGTAATATTTGTTTGTCCACTATTTTACTATGGCTTCTAGTAGCTCCTGTAATCTTAATCCCTATTACTCATAACTCAACAAAATCATAAGTGTGTTTTTTTCTGTCTCTTAATTTGTCAGACATTCCACAAATTAGACTCCCTGTGTGAATCAGACAGTTATCTTTCCAGCCATCAGTTACAATAAGAATGTATGGACACACCAGTGTGTCACAATCATCTTTGTTTCTTGCTTTATACAAAAGATCCTTCCCAATTTCTTTGAACTAATATCTTTTGCATTGTTTTGTTCAAATGGCTCTGAGCACTGTGAGACTTAACATCTGAGGTCATCAGTCCCCTAGAACTTAGAACTACTTAAACCTAACTAACCTAAGGACATCACACACATTCATGCCCGAGGCAGAATTCGAATCTGCGACCGTAGTGGTCACGCGGTTCCGGACTGAAGTGCATGGAACCGTTCGGCCACAGCGGCCGGCCCATTGTTTTGTATGTGTGGTTCTACTTACAGTTGCATGGCACTCACTGGCATATCATTTTTATAAGTTCTCTAAGTTATTTTTTGTCCCTTCCCACCAATCTGGATGGAAACTTTCAGATATATTTTTCGGGGTATCTTTTATTCTACTATCAGTACTTTCATTATCATAATGATTCCAAGTTAATCTTAAAATTTCATTACTTATACATTTTTCATACTCCTCTTGATCTTTACAATTATTTACTGTATTACTGATGTCAACTTGTAAAATCTTACTTTCATGTACGTTCCTACCAAAGTTATGACCTCCCTGAATGTGTTCATTCCTGTCCCCATAAATACCATCCCTTAATTATGGCATATGGGGCATTGCTAAAACTGAGTGTAGTTAAATTGTTTTAAATGAGAAATAACTTTGGTAAAAACCATACAGCCGGCCACGGTGGCCGAGCGGTTCTAGGCGCCCAGTCCGGACCCGCGCGACTGCTACGGTTGCAGGTTCGAATCCTACCTCGGGCATGGATGTGTGTGATGTCCTTAGGTTAGTTAGGTTTAAGTAGTTCTAAGTTCTAGGGGACTGATGACCACAGCTGTTAAGTCCCATAGTGCTCAGAACCATTTGAACAATTTTTGAATAAACCATACAGTCTGTGATTTGCATATTTTATCATTATATGGCTCTTTCTTCATATACCATGGAAGTAAACCATGTCCCCCTGACAACCATGTTATATTGGGCTTCTACTGTATTTCAGGGTGCTACAAATGGCAAACTGCGTCCTTTGTACTTTTGGTTTCATAACTGATACACACTGTGCAACAGAATTAAAGGATCACTTTTTTGAAACCCCATAATTGCCTCCCATTGTGATGCATAAGTGTGAAATTTGGCTCAAAGGTGCCTACAACTTCAACAAAAGTGTGACACCCTATGATGTCACTCTCAGGCTCAGCGACACTTTAAACAGCAATGTGTCGACACATGCAAAAAAAAAGACCACAGCTCACATTGGCGTCGAATTTCACCACAATTCTGCCCATTGCCACCATGAACGTGTCACATGATGATAATCTTGCCACACACCCTCTTATCCACATTTCACCTTGTCTTTTGACATTCCATTGGAGGTCAGAACAACGACACCCAGCATCGAAATCAAGCAGTTTTCTTATGGGTGACCAAGGGAAACATTTCAGACACACCGCTACTCAGAATTAGCATGAAAAGGCTTCACAGAGTGGTGAACCCCCCTTTCCATGGATCTTTTATTCCCACGTATTTTATTGTCAAAAATGGCAGTTGTAGTGCGATGAGCGACATGAAGACGTTCTTGACTAAATTTGACACTGCTGATATCCTTGCATGTTTCAACCCTTCTCTAAGGACACTGAGGAGCTGCATCCCGAATAAATGTGCTCACACCACCTTGGAGGGCAGTGTTCTAGTGTACATGCTGGAATCACTAGGGACCATTCAAAATCATTCAATGAAATTTGAATGTGATCGAAGCAGCAAAGGGCTCTTACGCTTTTTCAGCTATTCTGTTATCGGCCCTCCTGTGGTGTGATCATGAGGGACTGCACCGTTACTATGTGAGTGAATAAAATGACAAGGAGTCCCTCTTAAGACACCCACCCCCATGCCCCCAATTTAGTAACAGCTTTGATGCCACCCTCGCACCTTTGTTGAGCATGTTAAAAGTGAACCTGTCAGAAATTTGTACACCAGTTCAGCCTAGCTGCTGCTCTAGCACCTGAGAATTGTGCAGCCCCTTCAGCACTGCTGCATCCTGGAAGTAACTGCACACTTTCTTTACAGTTGCTAATAACTGACTATCACATATAAAATACCCTTTCACTTTTGAAACATTCTGTGTATATCATTTCAAAAACAAAAAGTTAACACAGTAACGTAAGATTTAATTTTTGTTTGTTTAAGTTCTTTCATCATGTCTGAGGTGACTTGCTGTTATGTTGAAGAGGTCAATTAATTTTGTGAGAGTAGCATGTACTCACTGAAGTATAATTAACCATATATTCATCTTGGCAGCATATAGACATGGGAGAATCTTCTGTTATTCAATGTAGCCTCCAAATGGTATCAATGCACTCTTGTGAGGAATACATATAGACAGTAAAGGGAGTCACAGTAATTCTTATACTGTGTCATTCACCTTCTGGAAGCAGCTTATTAAGGTAGTGCATGGTGTTCAGGGTCTGTGACTGCATCTTCCTGATGACAAATCCCATAGATTAAGTACTGTGTTTAGCTTTTCCAGTCTCACCACTGTTTGATACACAGCTAGTGATTTTTGTTTCTCCAGTATTCCAGGTGTGCAAAAAATTGTATACAAACTGTTGCAGTAAAATAAAATAATGGTATAAGGGTTTTTCCTTTGTTGCCAGAAAAGTTCCTAAAATTATCCTTGAACATATTAATTCACACATCATTATCCATCATTTCCTGAATTAACTGATTAAGACACACTATTTAAAAAAAAAAAAAAAAAAAAAAAGAGGTGATGTTATGAACTACATTCTGTAAATCAACAACACACTGCCTTTGTAAGCAGAGAGAACCATAACTGCAGTGTAAACAGCTTTAATAAGTGACTGATGCAATTCTCTTTAAAAGAAACAACAGAATATAAATTATCAACTACCCTGATAAGAAACACTTATGAGCCAAAACATTATGACTGCTACCCGCCGTGAGGTTGAATGCCTCCTGGTGGTGTTGTGGACATGTGATGCAGTAAGGAAAGAATGTAAGCAGAAGACAACAAATGAGTGGTCATTATATTATAGTGAAGATATGGGATGCAAATGCAGAAATCAACCGAAATAAGTGGTTATGACAAAGACGACATTGTTATGGCCCTGCGGCTGGAAATGATAATCTCTGAAATAGCGATGTTGGTCACCTGTTGGCAAACTACTGTCATGAGCACCTATGGAAAGTGGTTGAAGGACAGAGAAGTAACGAGTAGACCATATGGCATTAGACAACCATGTCTCATTGCAAAATGTAGAGGTCAGAGGATTCCCCACTGTCGTAATCCAGGATATGCAGCAATCTGTGGCAGACCTGATGACACAGTACAATGCTGGTGCAGGCACAAGTGTTTCAGAGCACACCATTCAAATGCCGTTGTTGAACATGGAGCTCCAGATCACATAAACCATACGTGTTCCCATGCTCATCCAATGACATTGTCAATTACAATTGCAGTGGGCACAGAATAACTGAGTTTTCACCACAGAACAATAGAAACATGTTGCCTGTCAAATGAATTGCTATTCTTGTTACACCAAGCTGATGGTTAGGTCCTTACATGCCGTCATTCCGGCGAATGTCTGCATGAAACACACACTGCACCACAGATGCAGGCCAGTGAGGGCAGCCTTATGCTATGGGATATACTGAATTGACCTTCCATGGGATCTGTGGTGGTAGTCAAAGGCATCGTGGCAGCGGTGAACTACATGAACAGTATTGCAGATCAACTGCATTGCTCCATGCTTGAAGTATCCTCCAAAGGCGATGACAACTTCCAACAGGATAACTGTCCATGTTGCAAGGTCAGAATTGTGCTACAGTGCTTTGAGGGACATCATAGTGAACTCACATTAATGTCTTGGTCAGCAAATGTGCCTGATCTGTACCCACTGGAACACATACCAGGTGCCAGCTGTCTGCCTATACCACCATCATGTAATTTGCGGGCATTCCTTGACCTGTGCATAGGCACCAACTGCCACATATTTCTGGAATCCTGTCAAGGACTTGTAGAATCTGTGCCAAGCAGAATCTCTGTTGCACTGTTTTTTAAAAGTTGAACAACATGCTTTTAAACAGGTGGTCATAATGTTTTGGGTCATCGGTGTATAGAGTCGTGTCCACACAAGAAGACAAGTGTATAATGTATTCTGCATAGGAACGTAAGAATACTTTGCAACAATGCAAGTGTTGTTTTTGTCTCATACCACATCAGAGCTGTTCTGTCTCTTAGGAAGTGGAGAATATAAGGCATGCTCCATGTGGAAACATAGTTTTTTATGTTTTCATAAAAACATTTCAGTTAGTTTTGTTGTGTTTCTCATGTCACAAATAACAAAAATTAAAATGCAAAAGCTAACATCATGTATGCAGTAATACATAAATCAGTGCTAAATGCTTAGTTTGCAGCTCACACATAAAAGATGGAATTAGCAGAATTTAACTTATGTTTTGTGTGCAGCATGGAACACTGTCTTTCTACTGCACATTAGCCTACTGTCTGATTTGTTCCATGCTCACTTCCGTAGGGCTAATTTCTGGGAGGAGCAGAACACTAATGCTCTGTTAGCCTGCCAGATATACATTTGCTTTGATTTTCCTAAACTGGTTAAGGAGAAGGCTGAGATGGTTCCTTTCATAAATGTTAATTTTCCACTACCAACCTAGACAAATCCAAGTTTGCTCTCCACCTCCAATAACCATAAAGCTAAATTGTAATCCTTTTTTGCTTTTCTAATTGTAATAGTTTTGGAGAAGTTTCAGATTTTACAAGATCATTCATTTATTATTTCATCACAAATATCTTTCAAAACTGTCAATAGTGTGTCTTAGAAACCTATTTCTAGAGTTCTCTTGTTGTTAGATCTGCAGCCATGAAGAACACAGGGTTTATTCCTCCATCCTTATTGGATTTCTTTTTTGGAGCTTTATAATGAGTTCTGTTCAGATGGGAAGTTTCCTGAATGGGGACTCTATTCTATATTTTATTTTCTCTTGTGCCAAAGGTAGACTATGTGAACACATACATGGTAGAGCTGCTATGAAGAGTTAATTTTGAAGATTCTTTTTATATTACAGTGATCACCTGCATGTAAGGCTAAAGTTACCTGGGGAAATCTGAAGGAGGTAAGTTGTTCCATTTACAAATAGGTACCAAGTTTCTTGACATTGGTTGCAAAAGTTTGCAGGTTTTAAGTTATGTTAGTCAGAACCCAGCTATTACTCAAGTATTATCATGGTCTTGAAAAATGTGAAGGTTCAAAGGTAAAGTAAATGTCTGTTTTGCGTATATATAATAGTTTCTTAATTATTCTCCTGCAAAATACCAAATGTTTTTCATTTCTTTTTACAGAGATATGGTTCAGCTTTTATATATAATAGTCAGTGGGGCTCCCCCTATTTCTATATGAGAATCATTTATGATTTATTTAGCAAAATGGTATGGTGTATATTTTTTAAGATCTGACAAATGCTTTTTGTTAGCTGCCCCTTATTGCCATTTGTTACTGTGCTGCATGACGCAGTCTGGAAACGCTATTGTCATGGCACCTTATGTCTTGCTTCAATCTTTTCCTGATGTTTTGCTTTCTCTGATTACTTCCTTCCCATTTTTGCACAAGTTTTTACATGATGTCTCATTACAATAGACCTTGACATCTCTATTGCTGGAATTTGTTCCTTTTCTGTATTCATAATGCACACTAAGTAGATTATATTGTTAATGTGGTTTGTAAATTAGTATATCATCTGTAGCAGTTAACAGTCTTTTTAGGCCTAAATAATAAAGAAATGTCTGTTCCTGTCAGTTACTCTTTGACAAAGCAAGGTTGCTGTAAGACGTTGGACTCATATTCAGTAGGATGGCAGTTAAAATCCCTGTCTGGCCATTCAGATTTAGGGTTTCATGTTTCCCTGAATCATTTAAGACTAGTGCCAGGATGGATCCTTTGAAAAGGATGCAGACTATTTCCTCTGTCAATCTGATTTTGCACTCCATCTCTAATGACTTCTTCATTGACCAGACAATAAAATCCAATCTTCCTTCCATCTTTGACCATTCACCGACAAATATCCCATACTCCTTGGTAGATAAATGTGGTGAAATTTTCTGCCACATCATTGAATCCAAATACTGTATGGGAAGCTCACATATATCCTGCCCCTTTCCAGTTGTCACTGATCCCTGATGAACTAATCAGCAGTGTTTCCCATTTCACTGAAGATTCCATAATGATTATTCACATGAATTAGATGGCTAACATACAACTTCTCCTCCAACAAATGTAAAATATCTTTTGCATCAACATGATCCTCACTTTGTAACCAACATTGACATACTTTGTTTTCTGTAGAAGACATTGTAAGCAAAATGTACAGAACAGCAAACACATTTGAACTGGAGAAAGTGTTTGATTCTGTCAGAAGACCTGCTATGTGGGCTGTACTGGGCTGCTTTGGTTTCCCTCAGGATTTCATTAATCTAATTCAGGATCTTCAAGACAGAGCATATGCTCTATTCACATAAGATGTCTGAATCTTTGTTCGACTTTATAGTTACATTGACTCTCTTTGCTCTTTACTTATCATCCATGTCATGTGAAATAACAGCAGGCATCTTGCATTGTTGAGCTCAGATCATTTTTACAGAGGTTGCTTAAATGTGCCTAAGCTTCACTCTAAAAATAATCATCAGTTATGTTCATATAACCATGGTCATAGTACTGCCAGTCCGCCCCTGTAGCAGAGTGGTCAGTGCGAGAGAATGTCAATCCTAAGGGCCTGGGTTTGATTCCTGGCTGGTTCGGAGATTTTCTCCACTCAGGGACTGGGTGTTGTGTTGTCCTAATCATTATTTCATCTCCATCAACACGCAAGTCGCCGAAGTGGCATCAAATTGAAAGACTTGCACCCAGCAAACGGTCTACCCAACGGGAGGCCCTAGTCACTCAACATAGTACTGCCTGCACCAGGAGCAATCCTTCCAGACATCATCTACATCTTGGAGCACTGGAAGAAGGTATGTTGCTTTATGTACCTATGTAGCAACATGTATAAGAATAGTACCTGTGAACAAGTAGTGTAACGTGGATTTATGTAATGCATACAATGTTTAGAAAACTGATGCATCAGATCATCTAAAATAAATATCTGACTGCACACGAAACTCATGCAGTATGAGATAGCTGTCATTTCAGTGCTACAATACACCTATGAAAATTGGATACACTACAGCCAAGACATATAAAATCTCAAGGTGTTCCACCCCACCACCAGAGACTGAAAGGGCTATGTCTCCAACATCTCCCAGTCCTAGAGAGAGCACTGAAATCATTAGCATTGGATGTGTGCTGAAATGTTTGGGATATGTTTCCAGCAAAAATTACATGAAGACTTTCACACCAGCTTCTTCACTTTGAACTGTGCTCTGGCTAAAGACCTCGTGGAGGCCCAGTGAGGCAATAAAAGAACCTAATGTAACTGAAACTCAATCAATCCAGATACATGAAAAAAAAGTATTGCTAGTGCTGGCAGCAGATTGCCCACAAAGGGTGTTGGTGTCTTACACCACATGCATGCAGAAGGTGAAAGACAAAAATGAAAGCTACATTAAGCTCAGTCATGAACTCCCCCCCCCCCCCCCCCCAAATACTGGAATGGTTCCTTTGAAAAGGCACAGCCAGTTTCAATCAAATCTTCCTGCCTTCTTAATGAAATTTTTCCCCTCCAGAAAATCATTCATTCACCTGAAGGTAGACCGATTTTGAATTATTCTGTTCTTAAGACAATATTGAACAGACAGTATCATCTACTTTCGAGTATCTGGGTGTATTATGGATCCTCGTATGATGAGAACACATAATGCATTCACAAAAATTGTCAAACATGGTTGTGTTACTGGTCCAGTTGATATGGTTTGAGGGGAGATAATGTTGCATGGGTGTACTGACCTCCAGTTCTTTGAACATGTTACACTCACAGGTCAATGTTACTGTGGCACTGTACTCCTTCCTGATATTTATCTTTTCAGGACTATATTCAGCTGTTATTTCATTTTTATAGATGATGTGCGACCACATCAAACTGAGCAGATGGAAGAGCTATTGGAGGTTGGTTATATTCGGTTAATGGACTGGCCTTCCCATTCCCCTGGGCAATATGGGATGTGTTGGGAAGATGTATTGCAGCACATCCACATGCACCAAAGACCATGCAGCAGTTGTCTTGTGGAGGAATGGAACATTCTACCACAAATACTTCTTATCATTGTTGAGGCCAGTATTAGAGTACCTTGCAGACCATGCACTGTTGTCTGTGGTAATCATACACCCTATTAAGAATCGTGTCCCACCTTTTGAAATGTCCATGGGATCATCATAAATCACAGTGACTTCAGTGTAATTATTGACTTTGAATAAAAGGGTCATTTCTGTTCATCTCATTGGGTGTTTCTTTCAGTTACCTTCCTTACTATATTATAGCAGTTCTTTCTATCTGTGTTCCAAGCTTCATCAAACTATGTTACTTGGCAGTGACGTGCCATACAAAAGGTACTTTCATCCTTAAGTTTTGCACGCCAGTGTATGAAGTCAATCAGGAGATGGAGAGTGCAAGAAATGTGAACAATTCAGTCATTGCTTCACTCAAGGGCTCACAAGGTTCAATCATTTGATGACCTAGGGGCACTGTCCTATCAGAAACTGCATGTAGTGGCTCCACTGTAATGATTCAGGTTATTAAGAGGAAAAAATTTGGAGACTGGATGTTGCTACAAAAGAGGCTATGAATTCTAAGACTATTTACTGAAATCCATTGAACGGAAGTTTGTCTCCTTGCTTATAAATAAAACTAGAACCAGACATTCGTACAGCAACAGCTACAAATAAGGCCTTTCACAATCAAATTGTGTCACCTTCAATCCACAATAGGTTACATGATAACACAATTCACAAGGCTTCCAGGAAGGCAAAAGTGCAGAAAATGTTGGTCACTGCAATAGTTACAGCTCCAGACAACAAATTTCTTCACATTGGTGGCTTCAGAGAACACCACAGAGAGTTGGGTGGGGCCAACAGGAGGAGCAGTAGCATCATAAAAGGTGCCAAGAAAACTTGAGCTATTTCACGAAATGGAAAACTTCAAATAAATAAAGACATGTACAAGATCAACAGGTGTACTATTGAGGACCATTTCAAGATGGCAGAGTTCTGTTTACAAAAAAGTATGCCATTCACCTCTACACTACATTTCCATAGAAGACATTGATGATTGTCCTGTGGAAGCTCCCATTTGAATTCTTCCCATGGAACATCCAAAGTATCCTCTTCACGGGAAGTTTCACAATGACGTCAGTCACCTGCATGAAATCACTAAAGACCAACTATGAGATGCCATCATTCACGGCAGTGGCCCAAGATATGGAATACAGTAAGAATCTAATCAACATCACTTCCTTTGCCACATGCAGAGTGACAGTGGAAGATCTCCACACTTTACTCCCGCTCTCCCCTTCTTCCCTCCCATTTCAGTCTATTCCAATGCCATGAGATCGATTCTGTAATACAGCACTGGGATATGCTGACTATATTTGTCAAATGTGCTTACTCACCTTAGTGTGGATTGCAGTCTCCGGAAAGGAGTTGGCACTCCAATGTGCATCAGCTGCAGTGGCACACGTTTCCACCTACAGAGGATGCAATGCATTCAAGTGTGCTGCAGAAAGATATGAGGCACCTTAAGGAGAACAGGGCTGCTGTATGGGTACACTCTAGAATGTCTTTTGCAGCAGTTCTGGTGGGAAAGAAGACTACACTGTCACAGACCCTCTTGGTGATGCCATTGGCCACTCCAGACCAAAATTAATTGACCAGCATAAAGGAGTTGGGTGAGGATCCTTGACTCAGTCCTCCCCCATCCTTCTCCCCCCACCCTCCCTCACAACACAGCAGGATCAATAGTCTATGCTACGCAAAGTCAGTGGCACAAGAGTGGTGGAACAGACGCAAACACCAGCATCTTCAGCCATACCAGCCATGATATTCTGTCTGACAACTACAAGGCAACGTCCAGCAACATTGCAGAGGTATGCACACACTTACCCACTACATTCACTTGCTTCCGGCAAATGGTGAATGTCATGATGAACGTGCCTTGGACTTTTTCCAAGAGGTCAAGCAATGTCTGTAGTAAATCGTTGCTGCTGTAAAGCAGGCCATTGACGCTTCCACTGAAAACAACCACCACCCCATCATGGCTGTTAACAGTAGAGGACTAATTATCTGCATGTGGTATGACAACAGTATTCACACACAACAAGGAGAATTTTGGCCATTCCTACATGATGGAGCAGTAGATGTCTCCTTGCTAGGGAAACTCACCTGAAGGAGGGATGCAGACATCTGCATAGCCAACTTCAGCTGTTACTGAATGGACAGACCGGTGTAGTATCATCATCTACGTTTGCACATCACTATGCAATCTTTAGCTGCAATCAGTGTTTCTCCAGGTGGTGGAAGCAACAGCGAAAGTTGTTAACGCAACGCATTGTCAGACCATATGCAGCACTGCCTCCTGCACATCCTTGGTGACCCCTGAACCAGCCATTGTTGTTGCCTTGCTATGGCTACTATGAGTTGTTGACCAACACCAGGCAATTGCCATTGGACCGCAGGCCCTGACAATGTCCACTGTAGCTCTGGATGAAAGCGTGACATCCTGGACCTCACCACCTGTAAGGAGCTGCTACATGTTGTGACCAGTGAGTTCCAGGGATGTGCTGTCTTTAGACCACTTTCCCATTGTTTTCTCATCTCGACACCTTTGCCGCCACGCCTGTTAGCATAGCGTTAGCACGTGTGAGATCTACTAAGATGTATATTGCTTGGAGATGGCTGACCCCTGTGAAAATGTCAGACCTGGAGGTGCTAGAGGCCGTCACTACACTGCATCATGTCTCGACAAGATCCTGCAAGAAGTCATCGACGCAACTCTTGGGGCTGTAGAAGAGAAGTCTTAGAACAGATCATGAATGGTGCCTCGTCATCTGTAAGTCAAAACAGAGAAGAAAAGTGTCTACTGTGCGTGGCAGTTAACTTGGAACCACGTCACTAAGAGAATATTAAATGGCATGCTGCAGGAAATGATGCTGAAAGTAAAAGATAAATTAATCGGTTATGGACAGGCTGACTTTCTGCTCTACTTACTGAAGGCGGGCCACCATGGAGAGAAAGGTGACACTTCCTGCACAAAGTTCACAGGTACTGCCACTGTAATTCAACGTCACCATCAGCACACTGGATGTCAAGGCAGATGCAGTGGCGTATGTGTTTGCTGGTAGTATATGTGGCCGATCCTGCCCACATTGTGCTAGTCAATGAAAAATTCTCTCTGAGAGGTGATCTCATTGACCACATCCTGGTAGAAGAGTTCCAGCTGCAGCACCAGTGACTCAACTCCAGGAAGCCTATCCACTGCCAGACTATGGGATGCTAGCACCAGGTAAACACAGTTCTCAACCCATGCACCACACTTCCTTTATACATCAGTCTGACAGTCTACAGGGTGCTCTATGGCTGCCCATTGAATATGCAGTGGTAATTTTGGACACCACAGAACAACACTTTAGATGGTATCTTTGCAAAGATTGGAAGCATTCAGGTGCTGAGACATAAAGACTATCATCACACCAGTACCCATTATACACCTAATGGACTAATATGCATCATTCAACTCAAGAATAAAATGAAAAGAAACAAAATGGCAGTCATAAGAAAGTTTTTATGAAGGATGAACCAAAGACACAAGGAATAACTGATAGGTTTAATCTCCACCACAATTCTGGGACCATGCAGCCCAGTGAATCTTTCAGCAGAAACCAGATGACAGCATTGTTTTTCCTGCAACCTTTTCTATTTAGTCCCAAGTAGTGACCCTTTTTTTTTTTTTTTTTTTTTTTTTTTTTTTTTTTTTTTTTAGCAGGCGGGAGGGGGGGCATGGGCAGAACAGCAAGGATTCTACCACAGGAGCTCCAGTTGCTATGAGAAGCCCGGATGTAACACAAGGGCACCCACTTAAATGTCTTTGAAGCGTACAACTTGTAAAAAAGGCAAATGTAATCTATTCAGTTTTTCATTTATGGCAAAAAGAATACAATAAATTTTAGGAAGCAGTGAGGAAGTATAACATGAGGCACTTGATTTTTCAGTGTGTCGCTCCTTTGTTTGTCATTCTCATGACCATATTGTTGAGCTACCTGCTATAAAATGAGAAAGAGGAATACAAAAAAAGCCACTCTTTTGTGCAAAGCCAATTCCCTTTATTAACTTCCTTGAGTTATGGAATCACTGCCCCAGTTTACTTTTCGCATCACCACAAAGATGAATGACACAGAAATTGTCAGTGGCGTTAAATAACAGCTCAAAGTACTAAAATTAAACAAGACTCTAGGGTCGAATTGACGACTATAGATCCCTTCATCAAAAAACTGTGCCCTGTGTTTGGGAGGAACCACAAGCCACATCCATTTACCAAAAAGATTGAAGTGATCCACAAAACTACTGCCATTTTTTACTGAAGTATATCTGTTGTACACTCCTACAGCTCTAACATAATGACGTAAGTCAGCAGAGTGACCCTTCCACCTCAGCCAGCATGGATTTCGAAAATATTGATTGTATGAAGCTTGTCTTGTACTTTTCTCATGGCATTCTGAAAGCCATGGCACAAGGCAATCAAGTGGATGTGGTATTTCTTGACTTCCGAAAGCATTTTACTCAGCACCACACTAGTGATTATTAAAAAGTGCAGTTATATGGGATATCAAACAAAATTTGTGAATGAATTTAAGAATACTTGGTATGGAGGATGCAGCATGTTATCTTGGTTGGAGAGTCATTGACAAGAGTAGAAGTAAATTCAGAGATTCATCGGAAAACCGTGTTGGGACTTTTGTTGTTTATATTGTATAGTGATATCCTGTACCACAGTGTTAATAATAACATCAGAGCCGCGCGGGATAGCCGAGCACTCTGGGCGTCTTGTCACGGTTCGAGCGGCTGCCCCGGTTGGAGGTTTGACTCCTCCCTCGGGCCATGGGTGTGTGTGTACTTCTTAGCGTAAGTTAGTTTAAGTTACATACGGTCGCAGGTTCGAATCCTGCCTCGGGCAGGTTAGTTAGGTTTAAGTAGTTCTAAGTTTTAGGGGACTGATGACCACAGCAGTTGAGTCCCATAGTGCTCAGAGCCATTTGAACCATTTGTTGCGCTTGCTCACTCAATATAGGGAAGGTTAATGCTACTTGTGAATGACGCTAGAGTTGTCATCTGATGGTATGTGCTCGACTGGAGACAGATCTGGTGATAAAGCAGGCCGAGACAACATGTTGGCACTCTGCAGAGAATGTTGGGTTACAACAGTGGTGCGTGGGCGAGCGTTATCCTATTGGAAAACACCCCCTGGAATGCTACTGATGAATGGCAGCACAACAGGTCGAATCACCAGACTGACGTAGAAATTTGCAGTCAGGGTGCATGGGATAACCACGAGAGTGCTCCCGCAGACATACAATATTGCACCCCAAACCATAACTCCGGGTATAGACCCACTTTGTCTAGCAAGCAGACAGATTCGTTGCAACTCCTCAGCTGGCGTTCTCCTAACCGACACATGGCCATCATTGGCACCGAGGCAGAACTGGCTTTCATCATAAAACACAACAGACTCCCGCCATGCCCTACAGTGAGGTCTCGCTTAACACCACTGAGTGGAATGCACACTACAGGACATCTCGGAGCTGTTGTTGAAGTAACCGATTTGTAACAGTGCGTTGTGTTACTGTGGTGCCAACTACCGCTCACACTGCTGCTGCAGACAGATTAGATTAGATTAGATTAGATTAATACTAGTTCCATGGATCATGAATACGATATTTCGTAATGATGTGGAACGAGTCGAATTTTCCAATACATGACATAATTAGGTTAATTTAACAACATACTTAAGTTAATATAAGAACTTTATTTTATTGTGTTTTTTGTTTTTCTTTATTTTTTCTTTATTTTTTATTTTTTTTTAAATATTTTTTTTTTGTTTTTCTTAATTTATATCTAAAAATTCCTCTATGGAGTAGAAGGAGTTGTCATTCAGAAATTCTTTTAATTTCTTCTTAAATACTTGTTGGTTATCTGTCAGACTTTTGATACTATTTGGTAAGTGACCAAAGACTTTAGTGCCAGTATAATTCACCCCTTTCTGTGCCAAAGTTAGATTTAATCTTGAATAGTGAAGATCATCCTTTCTCCTAGTATTGTAGTTATGCACACTGCTATTACTTTTGAATTGGGTTTGGTTGTTAATAACAAATTTCATAAGAGAGTATATATACTGAGAAGCTACTGTGAATATCCCTAGATCCTTAAATAAATGTCTGCAGGATGATCTTGGGTGGACTCCAGCTATTATTCTGATTACACGCTTTTGTGCAATAAATACTTTATTCCTCAGTGATGAATTACCCCAAAATATGATGCCATATGAAAGCAATGAGTGAAAATAGGCGTAGTAAGCTAATTTACTAAGATGTTTATCACCAAAATTTGCAATGACCCTTATTGCATAAGTAGCTGAACTCAAACGTTTCAGCAGATCATCAATGTGTTTCTTCCAATTTAATCTCTCATCAATGGGCACACCTAAAAATTTGCAATATTCTACCTTAGCTATATGCTTCTGATTAAGATCTATATTTATTAATGGCGTCATACCATTCAATGTACGGAACTGTATGTACTGTGTCTTATCAAAATTCAGTGAGAGTCCGTTTACAAGGAACCACTTAGTAATTTTCTGAAAGACAGTATTGACAATTTCATCAGTTAATTCTTGTTTGTCAGGTGTGATTACTATACTTGTATCATCAGCAAAGAGAACTAACTTTGCCTCTTCATGAATATAGAATGGCAAGTCATTAATATATAATAAGAACAACAAAGGACCCAAGACTGACCCTTGTGGAACCCCATTCTTGATAGTTCCCCAGTTTGAGGGATGTGCTGATCTTTGCATGTTACGAGAACTACTTATTTCTACTTTCTGCACTCTTCCAGTTAGGTACGAATTAAACCATTTGTGCACTGTCCCACTCATGCCACAATACTTCCGCTTGTCTAGCAGAATTTCATGATTTACACAATCAAAAGCCTTTGAGAGATCACAAAAAATCCCAATGGGTGGTGTTCGGTTATTCAGATCATTCAAAATTTGACTGGTGAAAGCATATATGGCATTTTCTGTTGAAAAACCTTTCTGGAAACCAAACTGACATTTTGTTAGTACTTCATTTTTACAGATATGTGAAGCTACTCTTGAATACATTACTTTCTCAAAAATTTTGGATAAAGCTGTTAGAAGGGAGATTGGACGGTAATTGTTGACATCAGATCTATCCCCCTTTTTATGCAAAGGTATAACAATAGCATATTTAAGTCTATCAGGGAAAATGTCCTGTTCCAGAGAGCTATTACACAGGTGGCTGAGAATCTTACTTATCTGTTGAGAACAAGCTTTTAGTATTTTGCTGGAAATGCCATCAATTCCATGTGAGTTTTTGCTTTTAAGCAAGTTTATTATTTTCCTAAGACACTGTACAATGCGCCAGAGCCATACACCGAACACGATTGTCTTCCCTCTCAGTAGTGCCACGTGGCCGTCTGGAGCCCGGTCTTCTTGCGACCATACGTTCCCATGACCACTGCTGCCAGCAATCATGTACATCCCTGGCAAGTCTTTCTGCAATATCGCAGAAGAAACCTTCAGCTTCTTGTAGTCCTATTATACAGCCTCGTTCAAACTAAGTGATGTCTTTGTCGCCTTGAAGGCATTTTGACTACTATCAGTTCACCACGTCCAGTATCAAAGGTAACTTACGCTTACGACAGTTACACAGTTACAGTGTTTAGATAAAGCAAGAATGATTTGCATCCTTATAGTTGCGCTACTATTGGAACTCTTATGAAACTGGCGCAAAATTTGAATAGACACCATCTTTCAGATGTAAGAACACGCCTACCAACTTTCGAACTTCGTGTATGTTGCACAAATCCTTCTTGTTGTTTTTTCCGTCTGTGTATTTAAATTTTATAATTAATTGTTTAACTTTGCGAGGAATAGAGCACAACGAAAAAAATATTAGTAGCAGCGAAAATTCCGAACGGCCAACTAATTACGTCAGTGCAGCTAACCAGTCGTCCACGTAACCGTTGCTGCAACTTCTCGTCAAAAAACAACTATGTCCCTTCTTTGAGTTGTACGTAGCACGGCTGAATGTCACTTCAGCACTCGACACTGGTTTCTAGTTATCGCTGAGAGAGCACTACGAAAAGTGTTTTCGTCCGTTTCATTTGCATGCCAGGACGCATTCGAAACAGAAATGGTGTACCGTAATTTTAGTGCGATTTTGGCGCACAGTATGCTGTAGCACATGATAATCGGCCACCACTGGACGATGCAGTTGTTTATAATGAAGTACTATCTGAAAAGCTGCATAAATATCCAGTATAAGATTTCAAAATGGTGGAAAGGTTGACAACTTGTTTTAAATGTTCGAAAATGTCAAATTTTGTACTTCATAAAATACAGAAACAAAGTATCCAGCGACTATAACATCAGTGGATCACAACTTGAATCAGTTGACATGTACGAATACTTAGCAGTAACGATTTGTATGGATACGAAATGCATGCACACATAGGCAGAATAGTAAGCAAGGCACTTAGCAGACTTCATTTCACTTGTAGGATAGTGGAAAAATGCAGTCAGTCAACAGAGGAGATTGCTTAAAAATCGCACGTGTCACACATCCTAGAACTTTGTTCTAGGGTGTGCGACCTATTCTAAACAGGACTAACTGGGACAGTGGACGTATACAGAGAAGGGCAGTTCGAATGGTCACAGATTTTTTTGACCTGCGGGAGAATGCTACATAGATGCTTCCAAACACTTGTGTGTACTGTATGAGAATATTGCTCAGATGCAGGGGGCCTATATCAGACAATACTAATATGGGACATTGAATGCATATAAAGAACGAAGACATGTGTGGACACAGGTTTGTTGACTTTAAGGACAGTGTCATGGAACTGTTGAAAAACTTAAATCGGCAGACTCTTGGAGGTAGATGCCAATTATCTTTGAGAAACACTATTAATAGAGTTGTTGCTTATACTTCCGTGTGTTGCTCCCTTTGACACTGTGAAGACAAGACTAGACTAACTACAGTGTGCACAGAGGCATTTAAACATTCTTCCCACACTCCATACAATACTGGGACGGGAAAAAACCCTGTCTTGTAGTACAATACTAAGTACTCTCTGCGATACACTTCGCTGTGGTTTGTATATTATGTATTCAGGTATTGTTGACGTAATGGCTATTGCATATCCGCGGTGTTCGGGTATCGCAGTTGGGGAAATCACATTTTTCTTACTTATTTCTCAATAACTAAAGGCAGTACTTCTTGGATCATCTTTGGGCTTAGCTGAACACTATAAGTGATACAGTCTGCCCTACGTCACTTTTCTTACACACTCATTCAATAATTCTCCATTTTTATCTTGCTGTTTCATATATGAATGTAATTCATGTATCGAAATACATAAGTAACTTCACTTAGAACTGTTAGATTCTTTCCATGTCAAGCAGTTATGCAAGATGCAAATATTTATCTCATGTATACGAAACCGCTTTTTATTTCTTAACAGATTTATTGGCACAGTGAAATGGGCAGATTACACGTAACAAAATTCGAACCAGGACTGCCCTTGCATCCACTAGCCACTTATGCTCGTATAAGATGCAACAGTAATTACAAACGTATTCTCCACATTGGTAAACTGGACTTGTATTTAGCTAAACTTAGAAATGGTATTTATGAATATTCATGAATCCGATGACAAAATTTAGTTTGACAAATTGTGGTAACACGTTTGGTTAATTAGTAATTTGATATAAATACTTTTCAAATCGAAACTTTATGAATTATAATCCGCGAACAGTTACTTAGGGGTATTCGTTAATTACATTCCAGCTACTCAATAACGTTTTTGGAGCATCACCTGCGACCAGCTTTGTGAAAGAAGTGGCGACACTTTCTACACAACCCACCCATCGTTTTGCAAGACAATGCGCGGGCGCATACAGCTCAAGCTGTGGCTGCTCTGTTCGAACGGTCGATGAGACTGGGAAATACTGTACCATCCACCATACTCCCCGGACTTTGATTTGATTCCGAAGATGAAGGAACCACTTTGTGGCATTCGCTTCAGAACTGTTCCAGAGATTCGACAGGCAGTAGACTGCTCCATTCACACCATCAACAGAACAGGCTCTGCTAACGGTATACTACACCTTCTACATCGCTGGCAATGGGTTCTACACAATGCTGGTGACTACTTTGAAGGACGTAACGGATGCAAACATGTAACTCTTTTGTATTGGTTGTGAATAAGTAGTTGCCACTATTTAAGTTCCAACCCTCGTAAACCAGTGACAGTGTTGGAGGGAGGGTTAGTAAAAGACAGTTCTAATTGATCTTTCAGTCTCCAACTTTATCCTAAGAATTCGAGAATGCTCTGTGACTCTCATCTGCATAGGGAAAGATGGGCAATTGTAATCGTAAATTACGCACTACGATCAAAGTGGTAGAAATATGTAGATTACTGTCTGATTATATATATTCGAGAATTAACAATGAATGGACATACTGCTCAGTCATGTATCTACATTTGCAATCTAGTATATGGGAGTCGCAAAGTAGTGGACGGATGGTTTGGTGATGATACAGATACTGGAAAGCATGCTTCTGTATCATAAGTTGGCATTTAAATTACAGAAAAAACTAGTAAAATTGCTAAAATTGATTGCTATATCAACTGTGATGCTTATTACAGTATATTGACGGTGTCTTTTAAGTCCCACCCATCCACTGGTGTGCTGTTGATTACTACATAATGACTGAGTGATATCACTTGTGTGAGATAGAGAGAGAGTCTTAGTGGGAGCAACATCCTCTGGGGATGGTCTGCATTAAAACAGTGATCATATACGTGACTGCAATATGAGGGACAAATCAAAACAGAACACCTAAACATTTGCTATCATATAACTGCGAAAGATGACTAAATATAGAGGTCATCAATCACCCCAGGACAGCTATTGGAAAATGTCACACAATGCCTCAAAATTCTTCCAGTTTCCATATATGCTGATGTCTTCTGTATTTCTTTGTCAATAAGAAACACTACCTTTGTCTTTTATTTCAATCATCCTGTATGTGTTGTGGAAGCAGCAGCAGTATAATTTACACCATGTCCACTTTTCTGTGAGAGCCAATGGATTGAGATGTGTTAATGTTGGTTTAGCACCTGACACAGACCTTGAAGTCGTGGTGAAAAAACAAAACGATGGCGGTGTATGTAGCTGTAGTCATACACTACTTGGATATGTTACAGCAGAAAAAAACAGTGCATCAAACAAGAACACAAGGACTCTTGCAAAATGGCTCTGAGCGCTATGGGACAGCTGAGTTCATCAGTCCATTAGAACTTAGAACTACTTAAACCTAACCAACCTAAGGACATCAAACACATCCATGCCTGAGGCAGGACTCGAACCTGCGACTGTAGCGGCCCTGCGGTTCCAGACTGAAGCGCCTAGAACCGCTTGGCCACCATGGCCGGCACACTCTTGCAACTGATAGTCGTGGAATATGGTCCTCCCACGGTACAGGTGACGAAACTTTTCACTGGTCTGTGCAAGCAATTTCGATCATGAGCTACCTACTCCAATGAACCAATATCTGTAAATTTAATAGGATCAACACATATTTATTTATTTATTTACACATCGGGTTCCGTAGGACAAAATCTCCAAGGCCATGGAACATGTCAGCACATGAAACAAAAAAAAATCAATCCATAAGTTTAGGTGTACGTAATCAAAAATACAACCAGAATCAGCTTAATTTTTCAAGGAACTCCTCGATAGAATAGAAGGAGTGACCCACGAGGAAACTCTTCAGTTTCGATTTGGAAGCGTGTGGATTACTGCTAAGATTTTTTTAATTTGAGTGGTAGCTTACTGAAAATGGATGCAGCAGTATACTGCACACCTTTCTGCACAATAGTTAAGGAAGTCCGATCCAACTGCATGTTTTTATTTCTGCTGAATATTAACTGAGTGAAAGCTGCTTATTCTTGGGAATAAGCTAATATTGTTAACAAGAAATGAAAGTCAGGAATATATATGTTAAGAGGCCAATGTCAGATTACCCAGACTTGGGAACAGGGGTCAACAAGAGGTTTGTGAACTTACACCACTTATTGCCCGAACCACCCATTTCTGAGACAAAAATATCCTTTTAGAATGGGAAGAGTTACCCCAAAATATAATACCATATCACATAAGCAAATGGAAATAAGCAAAGTAGACTAATTGTTGTGTCGAATGATCACTCACTTCAGATACTGTTCGAATAGTATAAATGGCAGCATTAAGTCTTTGAACAAGATCCTGAAAGTGGGCTTTCCACGACAGTTTATTATCTATCTGAACACCTAGAAATTTCAACTGTTCAGTTCCACTCATCATATGCCCATTCTGTGAAATTAAAATGTCAGGTTTAGTTGAAATGTGTGTTAGAAACTGTAAAAACTGAGTCTTACTGTGATTTAGCGTCAGTTTATTTGCTGCAAGCCATGAACTTAGGTCATGAACTGCACTATTTGAAATTGAGCCAATGTTGGCCACAGCATCCTTCACTACCAAGCTACTGTCATCAGCAAAGAAAAATATTTTAGACTTACTCATAATAATAGAGGGCATATTATGTATATACATAAGGAACAGGAGTTGCCCCAACACTGAACCCTGGGGCACCCCCCACTTGACCGTACCCCACTCAGACCCCACATCACATCCATTCTCAACATTGTGAATAATAATTTTTTGCTGCCTGTTGCTAAAGTAAGAGGTGCACCAATTGTGAGCTACTCCCGTATTCCCTAATTGTCCAACTTCTGGAGCAATATTTTTGTGATCAACACAATCAAATGCCTTAGTTAAATAAAAAAATATGCCTAGCGTTCGAAACCTTTTGTTTAACCCATCCAGTACCTCACAAATAAAAGAGAATATAACATTTTCAGTTCTTAAACGACTTCTAAAGACGAACTGTGTGATATAAAATGATCAATTATCATTACATACACAGCCTTTTCAATAACTTTAGCAAACACTGATGGCATAGAAATAGGTCTAAAATTATCTACATTACCCCTTTCTCCCTTTTTATAAAGCAGCTTTACTACTGAGTACTTTAATCGTTTGGAAAACTGACCATTCCTAATGGAAAAATTACAAATGTGGATAAATATAACGCTAACAGCACAGTACTTTAATATTCTGCTAGGCACTCCATCATAACCATGAGAGTCCTTAGTCTTCAGTGATTTAATTATTGACTCAATTTCCCCCCTGTCTGTATCACAGAGGAGTATTTCAGACATCAATCTCGGAAAGGCATTTGCCAAGAAAGTTATATGATTCTCCGTAGAAATTAAATTTTTATTTAATTCACCAGCAATGCTCAGAAAATGATTGTTAAATACTTTACATGTATCTAATTTATCAGTAACAGAAATATTTTTACTGCGAACTGACTTTATATCGTCGACCTTGTGCTGCTGACCAGACACTTCCATCACAACTGACCATATGGTTTCAATTTTATTCTGTGAATTAGCTATTCTATTTGCATACCACAACTCTTTGCCTTCCTAATAACATTTTTAAGCACTTTACAATACTGTTTGTAATGGGCTACTGCAGCTTGATTGTGACTACTTCTAACATTCTGATATAATTCCCACTTTGTTCTAGATGATATCCTTATCCCACTAGTTAGCTACCCTGGCTGCTTATTACTGCTAGTAACCCATTTAGAACGTTCTAATGGAAATCAACTCTCGAACAGCATGAGAAATGTGTTAAGGAAAGCATTATATTTATCATCTATGTTATCGGCACTATAAACATCCTGCCACTCTTGTTCCTTGACAAGGTTTAAAAAGCTCTCTATTGCTGTTGGATTAACTTTCCTACATAGTTTGTAATTATATGTGACATTTGTTTGAGTACAAAAGCCTTTTAGTGTTAACATTTGTGCGTCATGGTCCAAAAGGCCATTCACCCTTTTACTAACAGAAATCTCATCTAGTAATGAAGAATGAATAAAAATATTTTCTGTGGCTGCGCTACTGTTCCCCTGCACCCTATCTGTAAAAAAAATCGGCTGCATCAGATCACATGAATACTTCCTACAAAGTGAGTCAAGAACCCTCTCTAGCTTGAGCAGAAATGCTCTGAAGTCTGAGTTAGGGGACCTATAGACAACAACAATTAGAAGTTAAGTTTCCCTAAATTCAACTTCCCCTGCACAACATTCAAAATATCTGTTCAGTGCAGTGCCGTGATACGTCTATGGACTCAAATGCAATACTGGTTTTTACATACATAGCCATTTCCCCACCCTGCAAGGAACTCCTTGAAAAACAGACAGCTAATCTCCTGGTAAAGGAAGCCTCTGAATTGCCAAATTATTTAAGTGGTGTTCCGACATATCAATAATTTCAGAGTCAACATCTATAAGCAGTTCACTAACTTTATCTCTAATACCTCTTATATTTTTAGGAAATATGCTAATTCCTTCTCTACTTGGAAACATGACGTCCTCTGAAGGTGAGCCCTTTGTTCGAAACAGGTATACCTATCAGCTGACTTCAATCTAAAAAAGGTGCGGCTCTAACACCAACTACTACATGAATTTTTCCACGAGTGATCCCACTACCACCCACTACACTGTCACTTATAAGCTTTGACAGCCTCCCCTTCCTATACATATTGAGGTGCAGGCCATGCCTAGTGAAACCCGATCCACTGATAGCCCCAACTGGCACCACTGAGATGTGACCCATGCCCTCTGCCATCAGCGGCTTCCCCAGTCCCATGTTAACGCGCCTAACAGCCGCATTGAGATGATGCCAATCATGACGCTGAAACAGTTGCACGAAATGCACATTAGTGCCACCAGTTTGAGTAGCTATCTTTACCAGGTCACCACCTACATCATATTCCCCGTCCCTACCAAGACTATTCCCTGCTCCACCCACTATCACTATCTGATCCTCCTTTGTAAAATTCCTACATAACTCCCCTATGCTGTCAGTCACCTGAGCCAACCCTGCACTCGGCTTTACAATGCTGGTGACATAGTACTCACTCCCCAACACTTCCTGCAACTGCTGGCCCACACCTCTCCCGTGCAAACTACCTAGCAGCAGAATCTTCTTCTTTCTGTTAGGCTTTGCTACTGACCTAGGCCACCTAACTATTGAGGACTGCTGCATGTTCCCTACATCTACAGCTACGAGAGGCTCCTCTCCACTCAACTCTTGACAGTTGCTCAAATCTATCGCATATACGCAAAGCACAACTGTCTGAATACCTCCTTCTCCTAGCTGCCTTCTTGTCAACTGCAGGTTCCCATTCCCCACCACCCTTCACCCTCCTTTGCGCGTTGTAACTGCACCTGAAGGGCACAGATCTTACGCTCCAGCTCCTCTATCAACTTATTTATACTACAGATTCTGCAATCTCTGGAGAGGATCTCGCTAGAATACCCACTGGCTTCCCCACTGCATTCCCCCCAATGAAAATTCTTCGCACAAATCGCACACCGTAATCCACTACGACAGAGCCCACACTTCTCACTCATGGTAAAATTTTACAGTTACTGAAAAAAACTACTTTTACATTACCTAAGTTCAGTTACACCAGTAGAACTATTTATAGAACTAACAATAGCGATCTCGAAATTCTCTGTCCACTAAGAGAGCAACTACTTGTATTAATACTACCACACCACAGCTAATAACAATACCATCAAAACTTCACAAAATTATTAGCTAAAACCAAAAATTCAAGCGGCCACTGTAACCCTCAACGAAGTTAAAAGACTGAATGAAAATTTTACTGAAATATTTTACTGGAAACAACAAGAAACTTCAGATGAAAACTAAAGCACTAAGTTTACTAAACGACTTCAGTGCACAGAAAACTCTAAACAGCACAGTGAGCGAACGTTTCCAAAAGTTTATTAAATCGTTATTTCTCACAAACAGCACTAAACACCGCTGAAAACTGTTAAATTTAAAAACTGTATAACAGTGCACAAATAACTTTGTCAGTTTTAACCGCTACAGCAGCAATTGCAAGCCGCGAAATGTAAACACACTACTACCATGCAGATGGTATTTGTTTTCAATATATCAGAAGACAGGAATGTTGTAATATCTTAGTGAGACCTCTGCTGGTTGTGTTTACCTGTAGAACCCAGACCGCTTTTTATACAATGTGACAGTAACATAGGCCTTGTGATCCTGATTTGTAATAGTGCAGAACTTACGCAAAATGTTTATTGTCGGCAGTACAGTCCTTCTGTGGTCAGCTTCAAATGTTGGTTTTCAATAGTGTTCTTGGAGAAGAACATCATTTCCCTCCAGAGATTCCCATTTGAACTACCTGATGTGTGTAATCTGACTGCTGAAAAAAAATTACTTGCCATGTAAAGTGACTCCCATGATCACGTTAATTAGTCTATCAATTTGATATGAATGATGTCTCACTTGGTGGGGGAGGGGGGGGGGGGGCAGGGAGCGATGGCTAGAGCACCACAGAGACGATTCCTGACTTGGAGTGGTAATCAGGTGTTTCTTTTTTTCGTTGCGGCGATATCTTTTAAGAGTATTTCAGTCCCTCACTACACAGGAAGAGACGACCATCGTAATAAAATCAGATGTATTACCAAATTTATAAAGTGTTACACAGTATAAACCTCATACATACAACTTCTATGTGCTGTTACTTTAAGAGACTTCGTATCTAGCGAGCCATTTGGTTACTTTAAGGAAGTTCGAAAGTGAGGAGGCGTCCTGTGACAGAGGTAGATCTTAGCCCTCCATCATGAGCCAAAAATGAATTTAATATTTTAGTCCTATGACGCATGATGTGACAAATAAGAAAAGATATGTGTCTCCTTGATGAGATAATACTTAGAGGAAATGTAGCCTATGCCATACTATTAAAGGATTTTCACAACAAGCGAAATTCACATTTCGGGTGAGAAATTCGAGTTGTATGGTCAACATCACTGTCTCGGATTGGGTAAAGTGGATTTTTTAAACTGGGGAATCTATGTTGGGGGTGGAATTGGTTAGAACAATTGTATATATCCAAGCTGCAGCTCCTTGTTTTGCAGTACACTGTGGCTGGCTGTGTCGGCGGTCACGAGTAGTTGGCATCCGGAAGTAACAGATTAGCTCAGCCTGTGATGGGCGGTTAGATACAAGGAAATCGTCGACCTATCTGAGCTTGTCCACGGTACTGGAAGTTGGTGAAGTGACCAGTGTGCTGGGTGAGTGACGACAGAAGTGATTTGAGAGAAGACAGGTATTTGAGCTGGAAATGTTGATAACTTCCGAATTCCTACCACTCAAATCATCCTTGGACGCCCTCTGTGGCCGGGGATGGTGTACTCTGGCGTACATACACATCCACGACTACGGCTACAGCCACAGTGGTAGCTTTGATCGACCTCTGTGCGTTGCCGCCAGTGGCATATGAGAGGATTGGCATGCTGCATGTGGACCTCGGGACAAGAGCACTTGGGATATGCGAGTGTTTCAGCACTCTCCGACGTCTAGTCATGAGAACTTATTAGTATGGATTGGGATTGGATCACAGTTTATGTATGTCGTGTTCAGTGCATCTCAACACAATGAAGTGGTCTCTGTCTTGCAGTGGTATTTGCTATTGCCTCCATTCTACATGTAGTGTACCCCCTGTCCTCCTCCTCCCCCTCCTTCCGAATGTAATGGATAGAAGCAATTTAGTCATTCTATAGTGCTTTAAAAAAACGATCGTGATGTCAAAGTCCCGACCAACAGAGATCTCGGACATCTAGCCGTGACAGCTTATTACTACAGATCAATCACAGTTTAAGTGTGTCGAGTTTAGACCTTGCCAATACATTGCAGTGGACTCTCTCTCTTTCAGTGATATTTGCTATTGTCTCTTCCTATCACGCAGTAGACCCTTCTTCATCCACTTCCTCCTCTTGCTCCTCCTTCCGAATGTAGCGGAGAAAACCTTTTCACATGAATTCTATAATGCTTTAAAAATCCTATCGCAATGTCCAGATTCCGACTGATAGTGATCTTTAACATCTCGCCATGACAATTTATTACCACAGATAAGATCGTGATTTAAATGTGTTGTGTTTAGTGCTTTTCAGCATATCACAGTGGACTGTCTTGCAGTGGTATTCGTTGTTTCCTCTTTCCTATCACGCAGTATATCCTTCCTCTTCTTCCTCCTTCCGAATACAGCTGGAAAAACAATTTATGAATTCTATAGTGCTTTAAAAACCCAATTACTTCGTCTGATTCGCGACTGATAGCCATCTCTGACATCTAGCCATGACAACTTATTACTACAGACAGGATTTCACTTTAAATGTGTCGTGTTGTATGTCGTGTTTAGTGCTCTTCAATACACTGCAGTGGAGTCTGTCTTGCCAGGTATTTGTTGTTGTTGTTTTGTCTATCCAATCACGCACTAGGCCCTTCCTCCTCCTTCCGAATGTAGTGGAGGGAACCACCTTAGGGGTTATATAGAGTTTTGAAAACCCCATTAAAACATCAAATTCCAGATTGGTCAATTTACTGTTTCTGATAGTGGTATTGCAAGCACACACACCAGTCCAATCACTCCACAGATTGTTTAAGGACATAGCACGCAGCAGAGCTGAAATTTGAAATTTTCAACTACCTACAACGTAATCGACTTCCTACCAAATGACCCAACTCTGTCAGTATCGACTGCCAGGTGGCAAGAGAAAACAAATCTAGTAGGGTATGGAACCTGCATGGTTGCAGGATCGAATCCTGCCAAAGATTCCAATCCTACTATCCACCAACAGAAAGCAAGGAGAAACTGTCCCACACTAATGGGTATTGATTTAATTATTTAGCCAATCAATCTGACAGAGTGAGAGAATAATTCCAA
Source organism: Schistocerca nitens (assembly GCF_023898315.1). NCBI lineage: Eukaryota > Metazoa > Arthropoda > Insecta > Orthoptera > Acrididae > Schistocerca > Schistocerca nitens. The sequence continues at coordinate 884,552,997 of NC_064614.1, read as the reverse complement.
GACATTCAAAGCCGCGGGTTCACCAGGTAAACACTGATTTGACTGTGATTCGGTCTGAGAGCGACCGATGGTGCATGCAGGCCTGACAGCGCTACTCGATGGAGCATGGCCTCTTAAGAGAGAGAGAGAGCATGTGTTTTGACAGGAATTTCTCAGGTATCAATTTCAAAGGATTGCCGCCATCTGCCGATTTGTTCAGGGATTGGAACGGTACTTCACGGGGCTGTGGAGCCGTTAACTGCTAACAGCACTGTGGTGAGCCCACTGGTACACTCCTGGAAATTGAAATAAGAACACCGTGAATTCATTGTCCCAGGAAGGGGAAACTTTATTGACACATTCCTGGGGTCAGATACATCACATGATCACACTGACAGAACCACAGGCACATAGACACAGGCAACAGAGCATGCACAATGTCGGCACTAGTACAGTGTATATCCACCTTTCGCAGCAATGCAGGCTGCTATTCTCCCATGGAGACGATCGTAGAGATGCTGGATGTAGTCCTGAGGAACGGCTTGCCATGCCATTTCCACCTGGCGCCTCAGTTGGACCAGCGTTCGTGCTGGACGTGCAGACCGCGTAGACGACGCTTCATCCAGTCCCAAACATGCTCAATGGGGGACAGATCCGGAGATCTTGCTGGCCAGGGTAGTTGACTTACACCTTCTAGAGCACGTTGGGTGGCACGGGATACATGCGGACGTGCATTGTCCTGTTGGAACAGCAAGCTCCCTTGCCGGTCTAGGAATGGTAGAACGATGGGTTCGATGACGGTTTGGATGTACCGTGCACTATTCAGTGTCCCCTCAACGATCACCAGTGGTGTACGGCCAGTGTAGGAGATCGCTCCCCACACCATGATGCCGGGTGTTGGCCCTGTGTGCCTCGGTCGTATGCAGTCCTGATTGTGGCGCTCACCTGCACGGCGCCAAACACGCATACGACCATCATTGGCACCAAGGCAGAAGCGACTCTCATCGCTGAAGACGACACGTCTCCATTCGTCCCTCCATTCACGCCTGTCGCGACACCACTGGAGGCGGGCTGCACGATGTTGGGGCGTGAGCGGAAGACGGCCTAACGGTGTGCGGGACCGTAGCCCAGCTTCATGGTGACGGTTGCGAATGGTCCTCGCCGATACCCCAGGAGCAACAGTGTCCCTAATTTGCTGGGAAGTGGCGGTGCGGTCCCCTACGGCACTGCGTAGGATCCTACGGTCTTGGCGTGCATCCGTGCGTCGCTGCGGTCCGGTCCCAGGTCGACGGGCACGTGCACCTTCCGCCGACCACTGGCGACAACATCGATGTACTGTGGAGACCTCACGCCCCACGTGTTGAGCAATTCGGCGGTACGTCCACCCGGCCTCCCGCATGCCCACTATACGCCCTCGCTCAAAGTCCGTCAACTGCACATACGGTTCACGTCCACGCTGTCGTGGCATGCTACCAGTGTTAAAGACTGCGATGGAGCTCCGTATGCCACGGCAAACTGGCTGACACTGACGGCGGCGGTGCACAAATGCTGCGCAGCTAGCGCCATTCGATGGCCAACACCGCGGTTCCTGGTGTGTCCGCTGTGCCGTGCGTGTGATCATTGCTTGTACAGCCCTCTCGCAGTGTCCGGAGCAAGTATGGTGGGTCTGACACACCGGTGTCAATGTGTTCTTTTTTCCATTTCCAGGAGTGTATTTCCGAACTCCCTCCGGCGCCAACCGACTCTGGGCAGCCTTTGGTTGCGGCCAGGTGGGAAAAAGGTTTTCAGAGAAGTTTAGGCAGCCTGTGGCAGTGTAATTTTGTGTTTCCTTATGCGATCACAATGGAAAAAGTATTGCAATTGTTCAGATATTCTATACACTGAAATCGATTTCCTGACAAATTCTATAAACCATATTCCATACATCACGTTGTATCCTGTAAATTGTTTAAACAAGCAGTATTTCATGCTGCTGTCAATTTCCCGACAAAGTCTTCATTTATTAGTAAATCAAATTGATATCAAAAGTGTGCTTGTTATCAGTGGGGGAACTTCCCAGAGGAATTGGGGAGGAGGAGGGGAGAGGGAGGTGGAGAAGGAGGGGGAGTGGGAAGAGTGGGGGTTTCTTGTAAAACCACTTAACAGAACAATAGGTGAAGGACCTGACAATCAAAAGAGAATAATAAGTTTGCCTCTGAATGTATACTTGCCCCTGATGTAGGCATCCCACACTAACAAATGCTACAATGGACTCTGTTCCACTACTCACTCGTTGGAAGATCCATACTTAAAGTCTGGCAAGTTGCACAAGTTACACCAATACTTAAGAAAGGAAATACGTGTATTCCGCTAATTTACAGACCCGTATCGCTAACATAGAGCTGTTGTAGGATTTTGGAGCAGATATTGTGTTTCAACACTACGAACTACTTAAAACAGAACGATCTGTTTACAGACAGTCAGCAAGGATTCAAAAAGTATCATTCTTGTGAAACACAACGAGCTGTTTATTCACACGAAGTAATGAGTGCTGTTGACAGGGGATCTAAAATTGATTTCACATTTCCAGAAGGTTTTTGAAACCGTCCCTCACAAAGAACTTCTGAAAACAAAACTATTACCTCAGTTGTGCAACTGGATTCGTGCTTCCTGTCAAAAATGGTTCAAATGGCTCTGGGCGCTATGGGACTTAACATCTGAGGTCATCAGTCCCCTAGAACTTAGAACTACTTAAACCTAACTAACCTAAGGACGTCACACACATCCATGCCCAAGGGAGGATTCGAACGTGCGACCGTAGCAGTCGCACGGTTCCGGACTGGAGCGCCTAGAACCTCTCGGTCACCGCGGCCGGCGTTCCTGTCAGAAAGGTCACAGTTTGCAGTGACTGACTGAAAGTCATTGAGCAAAACAGAAGTAATATTTGGCGTTCCCCAAGTAAGTGTTATAAGCCCCCTGCTATTCCTGATCTACATAAACGAGACAGGAGAAAATCTGAGCAGCCCTCTTAGATTCTGCAGGTCCAAGACGGCCGCCGTGTCGGTAGTACATTAAAGTCCGCTCCGTTCGTATTACGGAAACCACAAACGCTAGCATTCGGTTACCGAGTTCGTGTAATGGCATCAATTTCGCTGTGGGTGATTGTAATCCGTGCGGACGTTACTGTGATAGGCGGATACGTATAAATACTCTTTGTGTATTCATCTGCGTATAACAGTCATTCTCCGCGACCCTGGCCGCGTCCGATTGCGGGGCGTCAGTGTTCAGGCCAAGTGGAACACAGCTGCCATCAACAGCGACGGCGGCATCAGCCGTCACACCGCCGGCCCCCGGGTACATCGTCTTCGGCGGTAGTGGGGTCGTGTGACTATGGAAACGGCAGACACGTCAGCAGCTATGGCGCCTGTACATATACGTGAGTACCAACTCAGCAAGGACTAGGCATCTCATATCCACACATTATGAACCATGGATGAGACAAAAGCGACACAGAGACTGCAACAAAGCCCTTCTCAAAAACTTCCGAGCACTCAGAATCAGGTAATGTACAGTCGCATGAACTTGTGGACATAATACATTACACTGATGAAGAATTCCATGTAACTACAAAGGTTACTGCCGCGGAAGAACCAGAGTTGAAATACAAACTCACTTATTGGGCAATACCACAAACGAAACTTACTGGAGGTATAGAACAGTTAGAAAAAGAAAATGCCAGGCTTATGCAAGTAAACACAAACAATTAAAATTAGTGTCAAAAAACGTAACAACCTTCAGTATTACCCTTTCAATATCTTCATATAATTTATCTCATCATCTGCAGCTTGCGACGTCAGCATGCATGACTGAAGTATCGTTGTCGGTGTTGGTCTGCTGTCGATTCGTATAAGAACAACTCTATCACTGAACTGCTCACTGTGACACACTCTCTGCCCTAGCCTCCTGTTCGTAATGAATCCTACTCCTGTTATTCCGTTTTCTGCTGCTGTTGATATTACCCTATTATCGTATGACCAGAAATCCTCCTCTTCTTTCCATTTCTTGTTAAGCTTTCTCATTTCTCTTTTCAGATTTTCTAGTTTCCCTATCACGTTAAAACTTCTGACATTACATGCCCTGACTCGTAGACAAGGCCATTGTCAGATTGAGGGCGACTTCTTCATACCGACAGTCTTCGGCCGTCGAGTCTGATGATTCTTATTCAAAATTTAAGTAGTAGGGGTTGGAACCCGGGTCCAAGAACGTTTTCTTCACTAATAAAAGACGATACCCCTAGATCACGGGGCATTTACTAAACTGTTAGGGATTACAATTATGAGTAACTTAAACTGGAACGATCACGTAGATAATGTGGGGAAAGCAAACTAAAGTATATGATTTGTTGGCAGAACACTTAGCAAGTGCAGCAGGTTTGCTAAAGAGACCACTTATGCCACGTGTGTCTGCTCTTTTCTGGAATACTGCTGTGCAGTGTGAGATTCACATCAAATGGGACTGACGAAGATTATTGGAAATGTTCAAAGAAGTGTAACGTCTTTTGTATTATTGCGAAATAGGGGAGAGGGTGCCACAAACATGATATGTGAATTAGGAAACAATCATTAAAACAAACGGATTTTTCTTAGCGGTAGGATCTTCTCGCGAAACATGAATGACCAACTTTCACCTCTGATTGTGGAAATATTCTGCTGGCACCCACCTACATAGGGAGGAATGTTCATCATGATAAAATAAGAGAAATCAGAGGTCATGCAGAAAGATCTGAGTGCTCATTCTACCCATGCGCTATTCGAGAGCAAAACAGTAGAGGAAGTGGTTCTATGAACTATCCGCCAGGCTCTTAATTGAGAATTGCAGAGTAAACATGTAGATGTAGACATAGATTTTGTTCCATCAAGAGCGATGTATTGAGGTCTGTCTGTAAGGAAGTTCTGAATGAGGTCATAGATCTAGTCTGATACATGGTGAGCTCTTAATGTTTTCACTAAATGCAGTGCACAACTACATCAAACGCATTTTTGTGTTTCTTTTGGGGGGGGGCGGGGGAGGGGAGCGCTGAATGGGTTCCAAAGGCAGCCTGCATTCCTACCAGATTTCCAGCGATGTCTTGCAACATTACCAGATGACCATTCCCCAACCCTCTCATGTCATAGTCCAATTGCCCTACATATAAAATGGCGGGAAATTCAAAATGTGATGGGAAATTCAGAAATATCCCAACTGTGTGAAGTGTAAATTGGCAGGAAACGGGAAATTCAACATGGCGAACTTAACCCAATTTACCTAAGTAAAAATACAAGGTGGCGGACCTGAGGATTGATACTATGTCATTGACTATGAGATCAGAATTCAAAATGGGAACCTGGGCATGCAAGGACAGTCTTTATGACATCAGAATCCAAGATGGCGGACATAGGCATATGAGGACAGTGTGCATGATTCAAATGTTCATATGTGTGTGAATTCCTAAGGGACCAAACTGCTGAGGTCATCAGTCCCTAGACTTACATACTACTTAAACTAACTTACGCTAAGAACAGCACACACGCCCATGCCCAAGGGAGGACTCAAGCCTCCAGCAGGAGGGGCCACGCAGTCAGTGACATGGCGCCTCTAACCACACCGCCACTCCGCACAGCTGTGCATGGTTACCAGGTCACTTGTTCTAAGTATAAAATCCAAATGGCTGACCTGAGCATAGCCATCTGATGGCTCAGGATACTCGTGCTAAGTATAATATAGAGTAAAATTCAAACATCAAATTGTTCTGTTGGTGAGAAATCCAAGATGATAGATCTGGAGATATGAGCACAGCCCTATGATGTCATGATCAAATGGAGTCAACCTGGAGATACGAGCATAGCCCTATGACGTCGCAGTCAAAGAGGGCTGTCCAAGATGGAGGACATGGAGGTACAAGCACAGTCTTATAACATCAGAATTGCAGGTGGTGGTCGATGGGATATGAGGACAGCCTTCATGATTGCTAGATCGCTGTGATAATTTTAGAATCCAAGAAGACCACTTTGTTTTCCCTTGACACCACTTGTGCTAAGTTTAAAATGATGGGAAATCCAATTAATCTCGTTTAAAATATCATCTGAACAATTTCTCACATCTCTCTGATATCACAGTACACTGACATAGCTTATGTGTTTAAACAGTTCTTACCCTCCCAGATACCAGCTCCCTTGTGCTGTTGCCGCCACCACTAAGGTAAGATATGAAAAACTGCTTCTATATATAAACAAGTGCATTGCTGGGAGGCTATCTTGAGCACTGTCACACCTGTCTACATGCCACTGCAAAGTCTCCCACTGTGCGACTACCACTGTGAGAGGGCTGGGTTGACAAGGCAGCACACAGCTCCTGCATCCAAGGCGGCTGACTCACGACTCTGCATTTATCTGCACCTGTCGCCAACAGGTGAGTGTGCCCACAGCATACCGGCAGGTCATGTATCAGGTACTAAGGACAGTCAGTTGCGCGGTGTCTCACCACATTCCACGTAACATCACTGACCACTGCATCAGTGATCACTTTCTCCAGCTGCTGGCATGCTGGTGTATACCTGTTACAAGCGCTACATAGACACACAGTAAGGCTTTACTCACATTTCAGTTTCAGAATTGGACAGCTGTTAAGTAAGACGGGTCATGGCTACCAACAGTAGTTTGAGAGTATCCTCCAATCAGCCTTAGTGATGTGAAGGTATTTGCAGTCTTCAGGAATGCAGCAGCACAGAAATTCGCTAACGCTACACGTTTGACTACTGGAAATTGATGCTGTTCCTCACAAGCCACCCCTAGAAAGCACAAACATACTACTTGCTAGTGAGACACTCTTCCAAAGCTATTTGAGTTATTTCAACTTCCTGGCGTCACTCACCACAGCTATTCATAACAAGACACACAACACCAAACTGACATCAGATTGCCTCTTAGTAAAATCTGAAATGACCAAAGTAATGGGATACTTCCTAAAATCGTGTCAGATGTCCTTTGCCCTGGCATATTGCAGTTACTGAACATGACATGGACTCAACAAGTCGTTGGAAGTCACTTGCAGAATTAATGAGCCATGCTGCCCCAATATCCGTCCACAGTTGCGAAGGTGTTGCTAGTGCAGGATTTTGTGCATGACCTCACCTCTCGATTACGTTCCATAAATGTTCGATGGGATTCATGTCAGGCGATCTAGTTGGCCAAATCATTCACTCAATCTTCCAGAATGTTCTTTAAACCAATGATCAACAATTGTGGCTCAGTGACATAGCGCCATAAAAATTTCACTGTGGTTTGAGAACATGGAAGTCCACAAAGGACTTCAAATGGTCTCCAAGTAGTTGGACATAACCATTTCCAGTCAAGATCGGTTCAATTAGACCAGATAACCTAGTCCATTCTATGAAAACGCAGCCCACACCATTATGGAGCCACCACCAGCTTGTACAGTGCCATGTTGACAACTTGGGTCAATGGCCTTGTGGGGTCGTCGCCACACTGGACACCTTACATCAGCTCTTACCAACTGAAATCGGGACTCATCTGATCAGGCCATGGTCTTCCAGTCGCCTAGGGTCCAACTGATACTGTCATGATCAACTGATACTGTCAGGATCCCAGGCGCTGCAAACTATGTCATGCAGTTAGCAATGGCATTCACATCGGTCATCTGTTGCTATAGCCCATTAATGCCCAATTTCGCCTCACTGCCCTAACGGATACCTTCGTCGTACGTTCCACTTTGATTTCTGCGGTTATTTCGCATAGCGTTGTTTGTCTGTTAATATTCCAGATGCAAATTCCAGATGCAGCAATATCATCAGCAGTTATACTAACTGGAATATTCGCGCACCAGCAGGTGGCACCCAGAGATTAAATTTGTGTCCTGTGTGCTTTTCAAACCTTCCTGAATGATTTAGTCACCATCAGGAAGATGAACATAGATACTTTACGGATAGACATGGCGAGAGTAGATTTGATTGTCTTCCTTAGGATAGTGGAAGCATTGATATGGAGATGTGCCGTTCGTAATTTTGGTCACTCGATTGTGGACAAAGGCTTTCCAGTTGTTTGGATCATTCTGTATCCAGCCTAAAGCAACTGCTGAATCGTTTCGCGTAGTCGTTTTTGCAAGAGCACAGTTTGCAGCTTGGCAGAAGCAGCGTGAAAGTCTTGCACTCACAAGTGCTACGAATACTTCAAGACATGACAGCATAGCTCTTTTGACTGGTGGAAGTGTTTCCCTACTACACTGTAGATGAACGGTGAAAATTGGTCGTTGCCACGGGATTTCAAATCATTTGTGACGAATATAGGTGTGGTTTCTTCAACAATGGTGTTTGTCAGTCAAAGTTGACGATGATCATGATAGCAGGTGTCCGAGATAAGAGTTGAAACAATCGCACATGAGTGCTTGGGGAATTTCTACAAGTCTGCTAGATTCTGGACAGTTGAAATATTATCGACTATAGTTAGATTTTGAAATATTTTCGACAATCGACGAACATAGTGTTATTCAAGGTCGTGGGGAATATGATTTTATGAACGATACTCTGAAATATTTCTGACGAAGCCTTGTCTCTGAATATTTTATGTGGCGTGGAAATATGGAGGCTGTTCCTCCCAGTGAGTGTCACACTGACAGCTCAATACAAAGGACGCTGCTCTCAGCCGTTAAGTGAAAGCCGTTGGCCAATGCGTAGTCCGTGAGGAGAGGTAGTGCCTGAAATCTGCTATACTTGGCACACTTGACACTGTGGATCTCGCAGTATTGAATTCCTTAACGATTTACAAAATGTATTGGACTGTGCGGCTGAACCCGGCGGAGGTTCGAGTCCTCCCTCGGGCATGGGTGTGTGTGTTTGTCCTTATGATAATTTAGGTTAGGTAGAGTGTAAGCTTAGGGACTGATGACCTTAGCAGTTATGTCCCATAAGATTTCACACACATTTGTATTTTGGATACAAAATGTATTCGTCCCATGGGTCTAGCTTCAACTACCATTCCGCGTGCAAAGTCTTAATTCCCGTCGAGCGGGCATAATCACGCCGAAAACCTTTTCACATGAATCACCTGAGTACAAATGACAGCTCTGCCAATGCACTGCTCTTTTATAGCTGGCGTACGCCACACTACCGCCATCTGTATATGTGCGTAACGCTATCCCATGACCTCTTTCATCTCAGTGTATTACTCGTTTTGTCAAGAATATGGGAAAGCAGCAATATTTCCACTGAGACACAAGGTTCTCCAGACTGCTAACGATACACTCATGTGTGAAGTATTCCATACATGTATTGCCATTGTTTTTTTTATTCAACAAGATCAAACAGACCATCCACCCACCTTTCCACAAAACGAAACCAATATAGATCTCTCTTCAATATTCATTCTATCACTATTTAGGATTTTCGTTGGAGTCTTGTTAAGTAATTTCAATGTCAACGGGCAGCGCCACAGCCAGATCCCGATTCGGTGAAAATATACATCAGCATGACGTATGTCAGTACTGTCCTTTAACTAACACTGATTTTTGTTATCGTCATATGTGACTTTACTTGCGACAGAAGTTTTTCAACAGTCACAGAGAACAATGCAGCAGTTGTTGACGGTGAGCACTTCTTCGATGAATAACGGGCTTGCAGAATCTGTCCTTATAATTGTGAAAGGCTTTTATGATTGTAATTGGCTGACAGGGTAGACACTTCTCTTTGATTGCAAGGTGTCTTTTTCACTAATTTATTGGGAGACACCTCTGTAAATCATTCAGGAAGGTTTGAAAAGCACACAGGACACAAATTTAATCTCTGGGTGCCACCTGCTGGTGCGCGAATATTCCAGTTAGTATAACTGCTGATGATATTGCTGCATCTGGAATTTGCATCTGGAATCCTGTAATTCATTGTATTTTACAATAAGAGCTGTATTTGATGAAGAGAAAGACTTATTCCTTGGTAGTTACCATGAGCACTTTGCGTTGCACTTTTCAAATCTCCGAAAGCCTCGAGAATGGTACTGTCTTCTGTGGTTGAAGATCAGGAGGACATTTGAGCCGTGAAGCTCAAAGTCACCATCAGGAAGATGAACATAGATACTTTACGGATAGACATGGCGAGAGTAGATTTGATTGTCTTCCTTAGGATAGTGGAAGCATTGATATGGAGATGTGCCGTTCGTAATTTTGGTCACTCGATTGTGGACAAAGGCTTTCCAGTTGTTTGGATCATTCTGTATCCAGCCTAAAGCAACTGCTGAATCGTTTCGCGTAGTCGTTTTTGCAAGAGCACAGTTTGCAGCTTGGCAGAAGCAGCGTGAAAGTCTTGCACTCACAAGTGCTACGAATACTTCAAGACATGACAGCATAGCTCTTTTGACTGGTGGAAGTGTTTCCCTACTACACTGTAGATGAACGGTGAAAATTGGTCGTTGCCACGGGATTTCAAACCATTTGTGACGAATATAGGTGTGGTTTCTTCAACAATGGTGTTTGTCAGTCAAAGTTGACGATGATCATGATAGCAGGTGTCCGAGATAAGAGTTGAAACAATCGCACATGAGTGCTTGGGGAATTTCTACAAGTCTGCTAGATTCTGGACAGTTGAAATATTATCGACTATAGTTAGATTTTGAAATATTTTCGACAATCGACGAACATAGTGTTATTCAAGGTCGTGGGGAATATGATTTTATGAACGATTCTCTGAAATATTTCTGACGAAGCCTTGTCTCTGAATATTTTATGTGGCGTGGAAATATGGAGGCTGTTCCTCCCAGTGAGTGTCACACTGATCCGTGTCTCACTCCATAGTCTGGGTATTGTGACTGGATACCACACTGCGTGCTGCACAATTCGAATATTGCCACGTTTGGTGGAGTAGTGAGGGGCATTGGGCTGCATGCCACATAGTCCGGGCGTCGTGTCCAGGCCACTGCGCCACACATTGCATATTATGCGTAGTGCACCTGGTATCACATCATACCATCCCGAACATAAGGGTTCCTCCCTCCCACACATCTCTTGTATGATTACTCTTACATACCTTTGTTTTTCAGTTGTCACATTCTTGCAGCAAGCACAAAACACTTACTAATTGCTTACCAAGAGGTGATCAGGGTACAACAAAACTCGAAGTTGCTAACTGTATAGTACTCGCTTTCCTCATAGAATACTACCCACTCGTGGAGAGAAACTGCACTCATGAAGTGTCATAAAGAAGTGTGGGACTTGTAGCTGAGTAAGGTCATAGATTTGTGGCCTGAAAGGTAGGTTACCTTTGTTACAATCCCAAAATGATTGTAAATTACTGAAATAGATTCATACTAAAAGTAATTTATCGTTCCCCCAAATCTGCTGGACTGTAATGATCAAACACCTTTTGTTCATGTTGTTAATCCCAAGGACAACTAAAAAAGTCTGAACTGTTATGTATATCTCTCTCTCTCCCTCTATCTCTCTCTTGTCTCTAAATTCTCTCTCCTGACGCTGTATACATATGAACTGCTAAGACTCATTCTCCAACAACTGATGTTTTAAGTCTCATGCAAAATATGTGTGATGTAATCTGTATACAGGGGGTTCCATTTATCTTGACCACCCTAAATAACTGTTTGTCCAGATGCAAATTACAAAATGTTTCAAGCAAATATTCTTTAGCCGCCAGGGGGACATCAATCAGCATGATTACCTTCCTTGTACCTTTGCTTTTTACAAAGATATGAACAGCGGTATGACTTTTTTAAATGGCCCCTGTATTTTTAATTCGGTAATTCATTTCCTCTCCTAAAGACTTATTCAAAAATGTATCACAGTGTACCATTCACTGAAATACAAGTTTATTAATTACATAACACAACATTGACATTGATGCTCCCAGCACTTAGTGCAGGTACTCGGGATAATGGAACACATCCACGTACTGACGTTGACAGAGGACAAATGTAAACCTAAGTAGAATGCACACCCGTCATTCCGTTAACCATCGTCAGTTGAAGAGTTGTGTGAGTAAACTGTACACCAGCGAAGAGAAGGCAGAAATGCTACTCATCTATGGGGAATGTAATTTAGCAGAACAGTTATTGCAATACTGATTTTCTTACGTACGGGTAAATTTAGTACAGTAGTTTAGTCCTTTTAAATACTGTTGTGTAGAGTAGGCATACAGTAAAGGCTGTCCTTGCTACTAACTGCATCGACATAACGTTTCTTTTATTATCGTTGTTGTTGAAGGTGGGCGGTCAGCGGAACTGTACAGATATCCTGACAAGAACCCACCTTCCCGACTGATGTTTTCTCGTCTTGTTGCGACGCTTCAGGGAATGCACTCGCACAGACAAAGCTGCCGAAGTTACTGTTCTCGCTTCCATTACTATGAATCCACATGTGAACATACAACAGCTTGAACACGAGACTGGCATTCCTAAAACCAGTGTGCATCGTATTCTTACACGTCACCGGTTCCATCCTTACCATGTACACCTACGTCAAGAATTCCATGGGAATGATTTCCAGAACCGTGCACAGTTCTGTCAGTGGGCACAGTAGCAAATCCTCGCCAACCCGAACTTCTTCTCCAATGTTCTATTTACCGATGAATTTTCTTTCTCAAAGGACAGGCAAAGACAAGGAACAAGCATTATTGATCCAGCGACAACCCACAATGGCTTAGTCATGTGGAACATCAGCGTCAATGGAGATTTAACGTGTTGTGGGATGCTTGGTACTACAATTATTGGCCCTTATTTCATCAATGGTAGTGTAAACGGAACAGCGTATGCCAACTTCCTCAGACGAATTCTTCCTCCTCTTCTGGATGAAGTACCGCTAACAACCAGAATGTTTATGTGGTATCAACACGATGGATGTCCACCACATAATGCCTTGGGTGCACGTCGTGTTCTGAACCGAAGGTATCCTGCCAGATGGATTGGTCGAGAAGGAACAGTTACTTAGTCTGCTAGGTCTCCTGATTTAAATCCTCTGGCCTTTTTCCTTTGGGGATGCATTAAAAACGCTGTCTATCGCGATATTCCAACAACTACAGAGGACATTCAGGAACGTATCGTGCTTACTTGTAACTCTCTTCAGAAGGCAACACTGGAAGCAGAAAATAATTCTTTCATTCGACGAGTGCACCAGTGTATCGGTGTCCAAGGTCGCCACTTTGAGCACCTTCGAATGTTCTACTCCTGGGCAATGATACAGGAGAGTCAAAGTCAATTTTGTGTTATGTTTTTACTTGGTTTTCATTTGTATTCTGACAACTCCAGTAAGTGGACGAGTTTGTGATCTCGGGCACAAAGTCAGTGTTGTGTTATGTAATTAATAATCTTATGTTTCAGTGAATGGTACACTGTGATACATTTTTGAATAGGTCTTTAGGAGAGGAAATGAATTACCGAATAAAAAATAGAGTTCCATTTAAAAAAGTCATGCCGCTGTTCATATCTTTGCAGAAAACAAAGCTACAACGAAGGCAATCATGCTGATGGATGTCCCCCTGACGGCTCAAGAACATTTACTTGAAACGTTTTGTAATTTGCATCTGCACAAACAGTTATTTAGGGTAGCCAAGATAAATGGGACACCCTGTATATAAAAGGCAATGTCCCGTCTGACTGACTCCCTGCCTGATCACTGCTCAGTCAAAACCGCTAAGGATAGAAATCTGAAATTTGGAGAGAACGTTTATCTTGTACCGTACATGTCGTTCAAGGAGGACTTTTCGAAATTCCAGTCCTAAGAGGGTGAAATGGGGATGAAAAGTTTTTTGAAAATGTGTCGCTATTAAGAAAATTTTGAAGCTAGACCTACGAAAAGTAGTATTTTGTTTCTCGGACAGAAATAATGAGATATTTGTTTCAGCATTTTCGGAAATTTAGCTACAATGGACGTTAAATACCATGTGGAAGATTTTTAAAGTAAATAATTATTAAAGAACTACTAAAGTATCTTTAAGCCAACGGTCTTGCCGCACTGCTAACACTGGTTCCCGTCAGATCACCGAAGTTCAGCGCTGTCGGGCTGGGCTAGCACTTGGATGGCTGACCATCCGGTTTGCCGAGCGCTGTTGGCAAGCGGGGTGTACTCAGCCCTTGTGAGGCAAACTGAGGAGCTACTTGATAGAGAAGTAGCTGCTCCGGACTCATAAACTGACATACAGTCAGGAGAGCTTTGTGTTGACCACATGACCCTCCATATCCGCATCCAGTGCCGCCTGTAGGCTGAGGATGACACGGCGCCCGGTCAGTACCGTTGAGCCTTCATGGCCTGTTCAGACAGAGTTTTAAAGTATCTATAAGGTTAAATCTTTGAAAACAGGTATTTGACTTCTCAGCTAGAAACAAAAGAAATACATGATTCAGTGGTTTTGAAAATTCGATAAGGGATGAAATGCTTTACGGAAATATTTCATTACAAAAGCATTTTTGAAGCTAAATCTATGTAAATTTGAATTTGGCCTCTCGTCTACAAACAAAAAAAGCATTTTACTGTTTTTGGAAATTCAACCATAAGGGGGTGAAATTAGGGATGAAAGTTTTTATCGAAATATTTCGTAATGCTAATCATTTTTAAGCTAAATCTATAAAACTTTTTGTTTGACTTCTCTGTTAGAAATAAAAAAAAAACAAGCGTTTCCCTGCTTTTTGAAGTTCAACCCTTAAGGCGGTTAAATAGGCGCTGAAATATTTTATGAAAATGTTTCATTCTGAAAGCATTTTTAAAGCTAAATCTTTGAAAATTAGTGTTTGACTTCTTGATTAGTAATGAAAAAAATTTGTCTCTTTTTTTGAAAAATCAAACCTTCAGGGGGTGAAATAGGGCTAGGCTGAGTCACTGACAGGTTCGAATCCTGCCTCGGGCATGGATGTGTGTGATGTCCTTAGGTTAGTTAGGTTTAAGTAGTTCTAAGTTCTAAGTGACTGATGACCTCAGAAGTTAAGTCCCATAGTGCTCAGAGCCATTTGATTCACTGACACATCATCGCCCAACCCAAACTCCTAATGAGAGGAACTTGAAATTTGGTGAGTGTGTGGATCTTATAATGAAGGCATCATTTAAGAAGATATTGTTCTAAATCCCACTACTAAAGGCATAAAATAGGGGATGAAAGGGATTTTGAAAATATTTCACTCTTAAGGCAATTTTGCAGCTAGGACTTCGAAAATTGGCATTTGGTTTCTCAGTCTAGAATTTAAAAAAAAATGTGTTTCAGCGTTCTTGAAAATTCAACAACTAAAGGGGTAATGTAGTGGTGAAAGTTTTTTTGAAAATAAATCATCATCAAAGAAACAAATAAAGCTTTTTAAAGCTATATCCATAAAAATTGGTATCTGTCTTATGGATTAGAAATTTAAATTCAGTGGTTTTGGAAACTCAATTCCTAAGGATGTGAAATAGGGGATGAAGAGTTTTATGGAATTATTCATTATGGAAACACTTTCAAAGCTGAATCTATGAAAATGTTTTTGGCTTCTCTGTTAGAAATTTAAAAAAAAATGTGTGTTTCAATGCTTTTGGACATAGGAGATGAAAATTTTTAAGGAGGTATTTACTTACATCGAAAAATTTTAAAGTTTGATTTGTGAAAATTGGTATTTCACTTCTCGGTTAGATGCAAAGAAATATATGTGGGGGGATGAAAGTTTTCATGGAAATATCTCCACAAGAATGCAAAAGGCATAATGCACAAAAGCATTGGATTTCAGCTACTAGATTTGGTTTTTGGTCAGACTGCACCTGGTTTTGTCTATGTTCACGTCATCAAGGCGAATACAGAAACATATTTGAAACAATAAATTGGGGCTAAGTTCCACTGAGAATACTTAAAGTAAGTGTGACGCGATGGCTTTTCATACACCCAGCAGTCTGTCATATTTTACAACAATGGGATGAACTGAAATTATTGCATTTCTCTGTATTTAAAACTAGAGAAAATAGTTACACAGCGGAACTGCTCCATCCTATATTCGAAGATCTAGACAAATAGCTGTACTCAACCTACTTACAAAGCCTATAGGTGAAGTACAAACAACCATGAAAGCATCTGAGAGTAAAAACTCCCACGAAGTTGCTGGACACGCTTACTTTTCTTTTGCGATCAATCTCTGAAAGAGTAATTTACGAGCCTGCTATTACCATGAATGTCCTATCTACATCTCTTCAAAAAAGTCGTCTTAGTCTCTATACTACAGTCGGCTAAGGTTTTGAAACCTGTGCTAGCAGCCGACCGGAGTGACCGAGCGGTTCTAGGCGCTACAGTCTGGAACCGGGGCGACCGCTACGGTCGCAGGTGCGAATCCTGCCTCGGGCATGGATGTGTGTGACGTCCTTAGGTTAGTTAGGTTTAAGTAGTTCTAAGTTCTAGGGGACTGATGACCTCAGAAGTTAAGTCCCATAGGGCTCAAAGTCATTCTGTGCTAGCAAGTTGAAATTATCGGAAAACAGTATTAAATTGGTAACAAAACGATGCATTGACTTTACAGTGAAGCTTATAAAAGAATTACAAAATAGACGTCCCCCCCCCCCCCCCTCCCTTTAACTGAAATTTTAACCAAGATGCACAGATTGTCTGTAAGAGAAGTTTTCATGACTAAAAACGTACTCATGATGTCACTGACCCCGCAAAATAGTTGGTATATAATGATATCGATGTATTGGAAAAAAATCTCACAACAATGGAATAATATCAGTTTCATTCGATGGTAAACATCGAGAGTGCAGTCGATCTTTGGATTGATGTTCGATCATATAAAGATGCTGGAAATCTAAATCCGTTTAAAGAATTGTGCACTCTTCCTTTCACTATATTGTCATTGCCATAATCCAGTGCAGAGATACAACGTATTTTTAGTCCCATGAATATGGTGAAATCAAAACTTCACAGTCGCTCTCGCCTTACTGCAGTGAATTCTATTTTTATGATCAAAAGCACATAAAACGAATTAATAAAAATGTATCGACTGTGAGTTATTAACAAATGTACTAAGACTTGAATGAGATTTTCACTCTGAAGCGGAGTGTGCGCTGATATGAAACTTCCTGGCAGATTAAAACTGTGTGCCGGGCCGGGACTCGAACTCGAGACCTTTGCCTTTGGCGGGCAAGTGCTCTACCATCTGAGCTACCCAAGCACGACTCACGCCCCGTCCTCACAGCTTCACTTAATGCCAGTACCTCGTCTCCTACCTTCCAAACTTTGCAGAAGCTCTCCTGCGAACCTTGCAGAACTAGCACTCCTGAAAGAAAGGATATTGCGAAGACATGGCTTACAACTGTCTGGAACCTCGTGCAGCTGTCTGCAACTCCCGGTGAAACTGTACCTATTCTGCGTGCCGTCCGCTACGTCACTCCACCGTCTGCATTGCCTCTACGCCCTTCGACCACATGCCGCTGTCTGCCGCTCCTGCCCGCCCTTCGGGATGTCCACTTCGGGCCTGGGCGTTGTCTGTCCATTGCTACTGAGGCTGCACTGCCCCTGGTCGCCTTCCGGGATGACTGCCTTGCCTCATGCTCTGTCTGTCTGCTGGGCTTGTCCTAGCGTCTTCTTCGACTCCCGACGTCGGGAAGAGCCCATTTCTTCTTCTCGAGAGCAGGAGAGGAACGTGTTCTTATTCTCCTGGCTCAGTCACTGGCCTGCATACTGTCTGTTCAAGTAATCCAAAGGAGTTCGCACAGCCATTCCGTCGTTTTAGGTGACGTCAGGCTTCGCAAGTTCGATCTTACAAAGGAAAGAGAACTATTCCAGTATCATGTAGCGTAACAACAATCGCACGCTAATCCATGGCCAACCAACCCACACTTGCCACCAGAATAGTGTTGCGTCCAATGGGCTGGCTAGATGCTTGATTACATAGGAAGCTGAGGATGATTCAGCCAGTTAGGTAACGTGGAGATGACTATCTGAATATTTTGATGGAGTAATGGAACTCGATTGGGAAATACACTGCTAGAAAGAAATTAGGGGTTTCCAATTCACTCAAGATTCATTGCACATGGAGTATACGGAATGATTACATTTACAAACCAATGGTAGAAGCGGCTCTAAGCTACCATCGACGCATGCTGAAACACCCATATCAGTTTGTGGTGCTACCTCCAGAGGCGTTAGTGCAGGCGCTGACTCTGGTATACTGTCCTGGAATATTTTGTGTCACACCTGCTCGAACCGTTCACGTAGTTCTGTAAGAGTTGTTGGTTGACAAATCGTACTAGTCACTTCTCGTTCAATCATATCCCACAATGCTCGATTGGAGACAAGCCCAGAGATCGTGCTGACCAGGGAAGTTGGTGGCACGTCCAGCAGAGCACGTTGAGTTTCAAGGGCAGTGTGTGTGTGAGAATTGTGCTTTTGGAACAACACAACCACACGTGCACGCGATTTGTAGTTTATCGCATCCCGGATGATAAGGTCCTTGGTGGGGTCAGTTGTTCTTGGACAAATATACTCTACGAGACAGCGCTCACCAGGTCTATGTCGTCTGCGCAAACGGCCATCACTTGTATGCAGGCAGAATCTTATTTCATTGCTAAAGATCACGGTGCGCCGTTCCAACTTCCAAGTGACCCTCTGATGGCAACGGTCGAGCCCTGCACGTCGCTGCTGTGACCTGCGAGGAAGACGGTCTAGAGATCTGTGTGCCCATAGTCCTACTGCTAATAACTGGTTCGTGTTGAGATGTCTGGGTGCACAAGCTCTTTATCTGTGCTGTAGTAGCTGTATGCTCTGCAACTGTTGCCCTTACAATGAGATGATTCTGGCTGACGTCTGTGCTGCGTGAACGTCCAGAACCTCATCTACAGGTGTGAGAATGTTCACGTGACCATTGACACCAGTATCGTTGCACAACCAATGCATCACCTCCAAGTTGTGAAGCAGTTCACCAAAAGGACCATCCCGCCACTCTGAAGGCCATAATTTGACTCCTTCCAAACTTTCTCAGCTGGCTGTAGGAAGCACTAATGCATCTTTATGGCGTGGTTGCCTGCTTGCTTTGGAGCCTGCACCACACTGTGCCTTCTTGCTGTGAGCTTTTTCTAGTAAAGGGCAGACAGCTCTGGTAGCTATGGCACTATGCTATCTGTTGGTAGACGACGTTGAAACTAATGTCAGTACATCTGAGTGGCATATGCAGTCATCCCACCATCGAAAATTTTTTTCCAACAGTGTAAATGAACAAGGCAAAACTTGAACATCCTGCTACGCCCAACCATGCCCTCCTGGCGACATTTTCTTTGTATGTTGTAGTAAACAGGAATATTTAATGCTCCTCCAAGCAAAATGTGGATAACTGACTTGCATTAAACTACACCATTCCCGACTGTAAGTTCCCTCAGATGAAGATGTGGTCTAAGTAGAACCATAAGCAGAACCACAGCAAATACTACTACAAGTCCAGGCCCCAAGCCTGACTTATGCAGAGGTTCCTCCCGGGACGGCTGTCTGAACTGAACGTTCCTTTGGGTGCAGCCACCTCCGCCTTTATACTGTGCTGCAGACCAAACAGCTTGGCGACCCTGCTACGATGCATGGCTTACCATATACGATCCCTGTCAATGCCTTGCCACAATCCACAGCTTCTTCACATGACCTTACATCTTGCCATGTCCAACCATGCCCTGCTGGTGACATTTTTTTGTATGTTCTAGTAAACTTATTCGTTCTGGCTTCTGTTCTTTGCCTATTTCGCGTTGCATTTTTGAGTTTTTCCATTGTCTCGAGATCTGCACTTACCACTGAGCCGCAAGCATTGCATAGTACATGAAAGAATAATGTCTTGTTATTCACTGCAATATACGGGCTGAATACATGTGACAGCATACATGTTGTTGTAGGTACGTTGTCAGTTCAGGAGTTCAGTTTAGTGATGATTTTTGAAAATTGACTATTTAGTGACAAAAAATAAAAAAATGTCGTGTGACTAGGGCCTCCCGTAGGGTAGACCACTCGCCTGGTGGAAGTCTTTCGATTTGACGCCACTTCGGCGACTTGCGCGTCGATGGGGATGGAATGATGATGATTAGGACAACACAACACTCAGTCCCTGAGCGGAGAAAATCTCCGACCCAGCGGGGAATCGAATCCGCACGCTTAGGATTGACATTCTGTCGCGCTGACCACTCAGTTACCGGGGGCGGACATTTAGTGACATGAGTGACATGGGAGTATGTTATCAGACTGTGAATGGTCTCAATTATCTCAGAATTCAACACAAATAACTGTAAGTCTCTGTAAATCCATATTTGTACCGAGCGAGGTGGCGCAGTGGTTAGCACACTGGACTCGCATTCGGGAGGACGACGGTTCAATCCCGTCTCCGGCCATCCTGATTTAGGTTTTCGGTGATTTCCCTAAATCGCTTCAGGCAAATGCCGGGATGGTTCCTTTGAAAGGGCACGGCCGATTTCCTTCCCTATCCTTCCCTCACCCGAGCTTGCGCTCCGTCTCTAATGACCTCGTTGTCGACGGGACGTTAAACACTAATCTCCCTCCCTCCATATTTGTACAGATGATTGCAGGACCTCAAACGTTAATATAAAATGTCAAATAAAAACATCTTCCAGCCATCTCAACTTCTAACTTATTTTATTTGAGCAATCAGTTAAGGCACTACATTACACCATCTTCAGGCCCCCTGAGTGACTTGTAAGAAGATGCCCATCTCTGGTCCAGTCAAAACAGGGAACAGCATTCAGTGAATGGTACTTGTAGATTTTTGGCACAGTGGTCCCTTTGATCATCACAGACGGCACGTTTGGACATGTCCAAAAGAACAGATACCATGCATTCGCATAACTGATTCGCCTCGATGGGCAAGTAATCCACCACTATGAATGCACATGAATGTTCATGTCCGAACTCCTGTGTGAATCTGGAAATAGCGAGCTTGGAGGGCATAGGCAGGGACTGCGGATATGTGGCGCTAGGTAGGAATGTGGGTTGGCCGAGAAGAGTACCGAGATAGTCCGTGGAATTTACGATAAACACTGTGGCTGGCTCTGAGCACTATGGGACTTAACATCTATGATCATCAGTCCCCTAGAACTTAGAACTACTTAAACCTAACTAACCTAAGGACATCACACACATCCATGCCCGAGGCAGGATTCGAACCTGCGACCGTAGCAGTCGCGCGGCTCTGGACTGAGCGCCTAGAACCGCTAGACCACCGCGGCCGGCTAAACACTTTGTCCAGGTGGCGCAGTGGTTAACACAACTGCCTAGTAAGCAGAAGGTCCTGGGTTTGAATCCTGGTTCGACACACATTTTCACTCATCGCCTCTGACATCAGCAACCTTTTACCTTTCCTTTCCTTTCCCTCCCCTACCCTTCCATTAACATAAAACATACAGAAAGGTTTTTGCCCATAGGTGGTATGCAGGGATGCTGAGTGGAGCACCAACTTATGTCAAGAAACACATTCGTCAAATGCTGAATAGTGTACGAACTCTATGTGTTGAAGAGGTGAAGCTCTGTCCACTGCTTACGTAATAAGGCTACTTGTCTGATGAGAAGATATTAACCCTTGAAGAAATTGAAATTTACACACATTATAAAGACCAACAACTTAAAACAAAAATCGTTCGATTCTCCTGCCACAAGTACTTCAGAAACAAATTGTTTAATATAGGCATAACTTCCACAGTTACAACCAGTACCCTCCTTACGAATTAGGTCTAACTTACAGTTGGTAATCAAGAAAGCAAATATTTGAACTCTGGTGTCTAAAAGGTTCTTTGTGACGACTGTAACAGACTATATATTGGACAATCAGATCGTAACTTTCTCATCTGTTTCAAAGGCCGACAGCTGGTGCTGTTTGTAATAAATCATTGTTCTGCTAGCAACAGATACATGGAAACCATTCTGAAGGTCGACCCAAGAAAATTAAAAAAAATTACATAACGCTCTTTAAAGGCAAATGTTAAATACACTTGAAGAAATCTATGTTTATGCACATTATAAAAAATACAGTCGTTTAACTTGAAACGTCCCCTTTGAACAATTTTACACAAGACTGTGCTTATTCTGACACACAATATTTTGTTAGCGCAATCTGATTTTCAAAAATCCCTACAAAAGAATGGCCCTGACTAACATTAACCTATACGTTTCACAAATCACTTACCTCACAAAAATCTTGGTTACTCAAGCTACTGCAATAAAGCAAGCGCCACTACTGCCAGCTAAATAAAAGATTCAAACTACTGAAGGCACTAACTACTGATAGGAATAGTTAGCAAATGAAAGATTTTAATAGAGAACAAACTATGTATTTTCCTTAATAGTCATAATATATATAGCAGTTCATGACAAATTTCAAAACTCCGCCATCTTTCTCCCCACATCCACCACTGCTGGCGGCTCACCTCCAACTGCCCAACGCTACGCGCTGTTCACAGCCAGCTGCCTAACACTACAATGGCGAGTATTACAACAATGCAAAGCAGCCACAGGCTGCACACAGCACAGCCAGTGATTTTCATACAGAGGTGGCGTTACCAATAAAAAAACCTAAACAGCCTACTTACATAGCCCCCATACTACCCACAAAAAATTTTACAAATTGGGTTGGGCAGTGGCCAATACAGATTTGAAAAAATTTTTTCATAATTACAATAACAAAGAAATCAAATGCACACACTTATTGATACTATGTTGGTCAAAAGCTAAAATTTTCTCACAGTCCATAAAGACAGTCCTGATCATTCATCACATTGCAGTATTTTTCTCAAAGTCTGAGCAGTAAAAGAAAATGCACACGGAAGTAGTGGATTTCCATGCAGTCTTGAAGAAGTAGTGTTGTCCTTCCAACGGAAAGACAGTGCTGACTCTTGACATGCAGACAGGTAATGGGCCACAACAGAGCAAACCCACAGCGGAGTCAGTCGAAGTCTTGAAGAACATTGGTAGGTAGTAGGTAGGTCATCACAGAGCAGACCCACTGTAGTCCTGGTAGAGATTACGGTATTGGTGGGCCACCAGAGGTGCAGACCCACTGTAGTCCTTGTAGAAATAATGGTATTGGTGGATCATCAAAGGTGTAGACCCACTGTAGTCCTTGTAGAGATAATGGTACTGGTGAGTCAGCAAAGACGCAGAACCACTGTAGTCCTTGTAGAGATGGCCAGCAGCCATCTGTTGTGACTGTGCAGGTGCACAATCACCATTGAAGAGTCTTGCGGATAATATAGCAAGTCCATAACCACCACTTGTGCACTCACAAAGTTTTTGGAATTGTCCTCAGAACCAGCAATGCTCTTATCCAGTCCCTTGCTGAATCATTAAAACACGTGCAAGCACTAACAGTACCTACTTCTCACATATTGTCCATATACTATGACCAACAGAAACGTGTGCAGTGAAATGTAACTTACAAGTTAATAATATGATGAACTGGTGACAAGTACAATTTTATAACATAAGAACACAATAACAAAGGTACAAAATACATCATTAAAGAACATAACAATACAGAGAACATTTGTAATACAGGCTTTACAAAAGAATCGAAATAAACATATACATCAATGTTACAGGAATTATGAGATAAGTAGATACATAAAAGTTCAGAATAACTTTCGAAACATCAACTTCACACATGAGCATTAAAACAAAACAGAATAAAGAACGTCTAAGCATATTTACAAGGTAAATAACATATTATTAATCCCAATTATATTTGAGGATAACAGTATTCCTCATCATAGTGAATGTAGCTTAGTATTAGAAGAAGAAAAAATTCTATGAAACTACACAGAGACAGGAAGAAAACAAATACACAAGGGTACACAAACACATAGGGGGATAACACAATGGAAAGGACAGGGTTCGTTTTCAGTGTAACTTTTGGTACTGCAGTATTTTGCGAACAAAACCTGTTTTGTTCTTGGAGATCTCCCTTCGTTCATCATTATTCCCAAAAAGTCCTATCTGTACCTCTTTTCTGTATTCTAACCATATATCTTTCAAAATAAATATGGCTCATTATACAATACTTATTTAGGCCCAAATCGTTTTCATATAACCTTCAAAGCATTCTTTCCCTATTCTCCATAGTTAGGTTCTTATATAGTCTACCCACTCTTAAGCTAACTTAAATCTACTGAGCTCAGATATTAAACTAAGGGACGAGGCAATGCAGCATCACATAAAACAATTAATATAAACAGCAATGAAAAAAAACGCAGATTTGCGAAGCAAGCAGCATTAAGAAATTAGCAAAGCAATTGTAATATTACAACTAATCTAAGGCAATGTGCAGCAAACAATAAAAATAAATCATTAGTAAAACTGGCTTAACAGAATAATACAAAGTCAAATTCAATAACACTATGCCTGGCAAACAGCAGCAACTTATACCTAAACATGACATAGCTCAAGCAGAAAAAATATTACAGTAAAAATGGCCATGTTTAAAACTTACGTCACATCTTAACACTAGAGTGATGCATCACAAAAACTTACTCTACGAAAAAAAATTACCAAGTAGTTGAAAAGAAAATTATGTATGCAGTTCCTGTTATTAGTCCCTTCTTATTGTTCTTTCCATTCCAAGAGCTCCTTTTTCGAAGAATGTGGGTCATAAAAAAATAATTTAATAGATCTGTTGACAGAAAGTGTTCACATTAGCAAATGAATTTTTTTTATAGAACCAATGCTGCAACACAGCTGGAAACTAGATATCAAATGAAATGTGCAACTATGAAAGGCAAAGCATAAAAATATTATTCAACAGTCATGTGACATTTCATAAGTTAGTAGAAATTCTCACAACTCTCGTAGAAAGACGCTTGTCGTAATCAGGTGTGCAGATGTAAAAATGTTTCCAAGTTATTATTAGCGTGTCGTATTTACGATGCTTTCTACAAAGGAATGTCAATAGCGAGGATAATGGACTCCCCTTTTTTTTCTACCTGTGTCGCTGCTCGCAATAATGGCTTTTTCTCCAGGCGTCTGACACACCTGGCCGCTCACCTGGGTGTCCACGACGTATTACGTGCAGGTGGTCACTGAACTTTCTTACCGAAATATTTACGACACCAGTTTCCGCTACAGTGACAGTCTCATATAAAAATATTTCACAGGTCAAGAATTTGGGTTACAAATCTGTAGAAACAAAATCCTATAAATATAACAGCGTCCAAAAAAATTTTCGTCGGCATTGTGATACATTCACGCATTTACACACATTTCATAACTCTTAAAGTACGATTCTCGGTTTCCAACCAGAGTCCCTAACTTCTATTGATTATTCATATACATATAAACACGTAATCACATTCCTTATATAGCATCAGCTTATTGATCATAAACATACCTCAACAGCATGATACACATCGTCGTCATAAAAATAACATCATAACACCTCAGTCAACTCTCAAAATCGTCGTAGCTTCCTCCAATAATATCAAAACTTAAAAAAAAATTCTCTGCTCATGTCAAAAGTGTCAACTACCTCAAACGTACTTTAAAATCATGCTCCTTACCAAATATATCATTCAAAGCTCTCATAGTATCACAATGGTTCTGAAAAAAATATGAACAGTTCACAAAGTACAAACAACATACAATTTCGTAAGTGTGAAGTTATCCAACGGTGTAATTACGTAAACGTCTGTCACTGATGTAGTAAAATAAATGTTTGTCTCTCTCAGGTAAATAATCAGATAGCTGTGTATTTTGTGTTGGAGAAATATGGTACCAAAGTGTAAAGTTGAATAAGCAAATACCATATTAGCTAGGGCTCCTTGTGCATGCCAAACACATGGTACACAAAGTAAACGTGTACCCCCCTGAGGATTAATGTAATTGTACCCTCAGGTGTTACAGATTACAGCAATGGAATGAAATGTATCACGGAAAACTTTCTTTGTAATTCAAAAGTCTTGAAAAATAAATGGTTTAAGTACAAAATTGATCACTCAAATGCGTGTCCTGTAGCGCTAAATGTGCGTCTTGCTGTAAGATAATTCTGTGGAAGTGTCGTAGTTATCGTCCTCCGAAAGCTAAGTTCTGCAGAAGCCAATGTACTTACCTCATGATACACCAAAAGTGAAATGCTTTGCGTATAGATATCGTAGTTATTACGCTTATTGCCGTGATGAGGAAAGTACTGTGCTGCAACGTATTGTTGTGCTACAGAAAAGGCAGTCTCATTGTATCTATACCACAAAAGTTACTACTAAAATATGTTTTACTTTCCAGAAGAATTCAGAAAACTGTGCAGAAATAAAACAGAAACACTGCAAAAGCAACATTTTATATTGTCACTCATTAGTAGCGTCGTGATAAAATCTTGTAGCTGTCACATAAACTAACCTCTGTGTCATCTGGTATCTCTCAGAAAGCACTTTAAATTCAGAATGTATTCTCAAATAAACCAAAATGTTGCATTAAAATCTCATTAGCAGTACTGGTAAATGTTCTAAGTATGTGAGCCTTATAGTCGTTACGTAATCGTGCAACAAACAAGCAAGCATGCACACACACAATAACACTGTGCCGTCTGTTCACAATAACAGTGCATTCTTAGTTTCTGTTTAAATAAGTTCTCTTGGTTCTTGACTGGATATTTAACTTCAAACATTCTTGCATGTTAACAGTTTCTTAAGTCTGACAAAGCATACTAGTAATGTAAAGTGAAAAGTTTTATGGCAAAGACAAAGTTAAAAAGCAGATTATCTTTCAATAAACGGTTTTACATGTGAAATGTGGTGTAAACCTTTACTCTTCCTAGTGCACAGAGTTTCAACTTCAAAGCAATTATCATGTTGTATACATCGGTAAAGAATGCTAAAATTTTTCTCAAGGCTAGCGACTTATGTTATTTTTCTCGGAGCCAGCGGGCGCACGCGGCTGCCTGCTTGTGCGAGTCATTGTCTGTCTCTTTGTTGGCGCGCGCCGTTATTGGGATTAGGAGACCTAACTTCTACAAATTCATCTTGACGAGAGGGCCCTGCCCTGTTTAAATCCCGCCAGTTCTGATGCAATTCAGGTCTGTCGTTACGATCATATCGTCTGTCGTCATGTCGGTAGATTCGATAGTTTCTTTCTTGTCGGTCGTGTGGTGGAGAATTTCTCCCGGAATCGTAACTGCGCACTGAACAGTTGCGTCTGAAGTTATTCTGTCTCCCTTGATAATAATTGTTTTGGTACCCATATTGTCTGTTTCTATGGTAATCTCTGTCATATTCATTACTATGGAAATGCGATCTCTCTCTGTAACTATTATTACTCTGCCAGTGGTTGTCATATGGGTGGTGTCTGTTTTGGTCACGATTTGTGTTGTAAGAATAGCCTTGTCGTGTCCAGTTATTGTTTCTGTCGTCACGGAACTGTGACGTATGTGACCTGTAGTGATTGTTTTCCTGTTTTCGCATCCGGCGACTGTCTGTGTCAATTTCTAATTCTTGTAGGAGTCCCTGAAAAGCTTCAATGTCGTCTTTGCAACGTCCTGCCAAAATAATATTTCATAAATGTTCAGGCAATTTCATTAAGCAAATGCGGATGAGTTCTGAAGGGCTGTATGGGTTTGAAAGATATTGATTCTTATGCAACATGTCTTCAAAATATTTGACAAGACTGGAAAATTCTGATTGTTCAAAGTGTTTCATCATCATGATGCTATATTTTACTCGGTCTTGTGTAGTTTGAGACCAATATACTGAGAGGAAGGCATGATAAAATTCTCCTTCGCTGTGGCAATCGTGAATGACCGATCGCATTCTTACAGCTGGTTCATTCTCTAAATAGCCACACATAAATTCTAATCTGTGCTCTAATGACCAGTTGGGAGGAAAACAATGAGAGAATTGATGGAGCCACGCTTGTGGATGAATGTCGTTGCCAGAATTCTTAAACGTTTTGAATTTACGTGTAGTAATGAACAGCTTATAGTCAAAATCATCGTGTCGGCGAGTCGCATGTCGGTCATTGTTACGTCGTGTCGGCGGTTCCACTTCAAAATTCGGTGCACATTGCCAATTTCTTTCATAATTTCCGAAATGCGCTGTGTTATTATTTTGTGGCTGTTCCGTATTTCTATGTCCCTCTTCCCGTATTGGGGCGCGAGTGTCCTCTGAAATACGTAATTCTTGTACTACTTGTGCCAACTGATCTTGCACTTCCCGGATTTCTCTTTTGTATTGTGTATTGATTTGATTTTGATTTTGTTTGAATTTTCTAATTTCTTCATACTCTTCAGTGTCAGTGAAGGCTACAGGTGTTGTGTCATTCAGATCATCATCTACCTTTGTAGATAAGTTAGTGAACTGATCTGAAAGTTCGGCTACTTTATCCGATAGTGAAATTATTTCCTCTGTATGTTTTTCTGAACCAAGTTTTAGAGTGTCCATTTGTGTTGAAATCGTATCTACTGTGTCCTTTAAGTTTTCCTGAGTTTTTGCAAGTTGCATAACCGAATCGGTAGATGCAACTGAGTCAATTTTATCTTGCAGGGTGTCGTGATTTTCATGAACAATAGTTTGCAGTTCTTTTATGGCTGCTTCATGATTCTGTAATGCATTTTCATGACGCGAAAAAATAGGTTGGAAATGCTCACAAATTTGTGTTTTTACGTCATTACAGACTTTTTGACATTTCGATTCGATTTTATGTAACTCAGTAGTTAAATCTTCACGTGTTTGTTCAAGTGTGGTGTCTAACGTTTGAAGCTTTTGCTGTGTTTTGTCTCTGATTTTGTTCCATTGTGTCTAACTTTTGAAGATTTTGTTCCATTGTGTCTAACTGTTGCTGTGCTTGTCTCTGGTGTTGTTCCATTGTGTCTAATTTTTGAAGCTTTTGCTGTGTTTGTCTCTGATTTTGTTCCATTGTGTCTAATTTTTCAAGCTTTTGTCCCATTTGTTGCATTAATTGTAATAACAATGCACTGGTGTCTGAAACATGTTCCTCAGTGCTTTTCGGCAGTGAATTTGCACCGGCAACATTCACATTTTGACAAGTGGAAAATGTGTCTTGACTCATTTGAGAAAACGGTGAGAACCCAAACCTGAGTCTACAATATTTGCAAAATTGTGTCCTCTCATTCCCGATTCCTGAGGCGAGCTGTTGCCGACCGATCGATCGATAATGCTTCCCTCTTCACTAATTGTTTCACTGTCCACGCCATTGTTTTCCGCCCGCTCCATTTCCCTATGCACAATTACGAAATTACTACTTTGAACATCAGTTAATTCTAACACACAGTTAATTCTAACACACTGCTTTCGTTTTCACTGTCATTTCTCAGTTTACTTTGGAGCCTAGTATTACGTTTTTCACACGCCATTATTGTCACAGTATTTCACACGACAACACAGAAAAACACAATTTGAAGAGAAAAAATAAGAGAACACATTAACATAACACTGAAAATAATATCTAGTTAATTGCAGCTGCGAAATACTTGGTGCAAATCTACATGCATGCCACAACTGTTTTACTGTACAACAATGAAAGACTGCAACTACAAAGGAGATTTTCTCTACAATTACGCGCTAGCAATAAACAAAAGCTACACTAATTACACAAACTATAAGAAAAAATTCAGAAGATTCCAGTGAGGTATCCTCGGCTAAGGGTCGCCATATGAAACGTCCCCTTTGAACAATTTTACACAAGACTGTGCTTATTCTGACACACAATATTTTGTTAGCGCAACGCAATCTGACTTTCAAAAATCCCTACAAAAGAATGGCCCTGACTAACATTAACCTATACGTTTCACAAATCACTTACCTCACAAAAATCTTGGTTACTCAAGCTACTGCAATAAAGCAAGCGCCACTACTGCCAGCTAAATAAAAGATTCAAACTACTGAAGGCACTAACTACTGATAGGAATAGTTAGCAAATGAAAGATTTTAATAGAGAACAAACAATGTATTTACCTTAATAGTCATAATATACATAGCAGTTCATGACAAATTTCAAAACTCCGCCATCTCTCTCCCCACATCCACCACTGCTGGCGGCTCACCTCCAACTGCCCAACGCTACGCGCTGTTCACAGCCAGCTGCCTAACACTACAATGGCGAGTATTACAACAATGCAAAGCAGCCACAGGCTGCACACAGCACAGCCAGTGATTTTCATACAGAGGTGGCGTTACCAATAAAAAAACCTAAACAGCCTACTTACAAACTTACTAAACAAATGCCTGGAATTTAGAGAGGAAAATTTCTACAACCTATCTGGTGATTCGCTGTAGTACTGCTCTTTCGTTGCTTTATCTGTTGGTATAAATATTTTAATATTTTTATATTCCATATTATTCTCTCTTTGTATTTCTTGATTTGTTTTTCAGGCATTAAGCCTGCACATTTTTATCGACTTTATTCCATTTAATCCCTCTCAAGTATACTACTGACAGTTTTTTTCCCACTTCAGTACCAATACTTTAACGCTTACAATGGGACACATGAACTAATATTTTACAAAATACTTACTTGCACCATTTTCATCATCGTAACAACGACTGATGTGACAGTCTAATTTTTTGCCGCTGATACACGATTTTCGTCGAGTTCTAGGCAGACTACTTCTGAAGCATCTGACAGTCGATGGGTCATCGATGTTCTTGTTTCCATGGTGAGCTGTGGCGTCCATTTCTGGTATATCTTTGGTTTATCATCTGCTTACCATCAGTGGGCTCACTACAATCGCTCTTTATCGATAGGCTTCTTGTTGCTCATCTCCATGACAACTGATGGTGTTGTCGACGTTCATCTTTGCATCAGTAATGCTTACACAGCTTTGTTGTTACTCCCACTTAAAGCCCATAGTTGGCAGTTACCGTTCTTATAACCTATTTTTATTGGTCGTCTGTGGAACTTTAATTACTTTCTCTTCAAATGTAACTAATGTTTATAGCGACTATTTGTGATGTACTTTAGCCAGCTGTTTTACATTTTTTCGTTGTAATACACCCATAGTGATTATTCCAAGCTTTTTTATTCATTACAATCATATGACTACTGGCCCCTTCCACAGTCACGCGATAGGCAATGGGTAGAGCTTCACTGTTCTGTGGGTAGTGTTCCTATGCTATTTAGCGTTTGATGACTGGGGCTCTTGACAGACGTTCGTGTGCCACTCAACGTCTCTGCACACCATGTAACCTCCCCCTCGCTTATCAACCTTAATGACAGTGAAAAAATTAAACCGCGTGTACCTAATGGAAATTTGGGAAAAGCAATCGTCACCGAAGTTAATTTGTCGGTAAAGAGGGAGGAAAGGGTTACATCTTGTTGAAAGGAAAAATGCAAATGAAACTGGTGAAAATTAAATTTGAAAAGGGGTAAAGATAATAAAGAGAGTAAATGTGCGGCCGTTACGTTAACAATTAACTAGCGGTAATTAGATATTTGAGATTTGGGGAAAATTACGGTCGCCAGTCCTATGGACAATTACTATAGTAACTGAAAAACAAAGGTTATTACACATATAATTAGCACTAGAAGCGTGGCAACTGAAGGTTGACACATGTAGTGTGGAAACTGAAAGTTTGTCAGAAGTAATAAATTTCGCTACACTCTGACTTAATTTAGCAAAAGAATTAATAAAACCGGAAAATGGAAAGTTAATTTAGTGACTGAAATTAATAGTGAGCTTTGTTTCTGAAGCATATCGAAATTCAGTAAAATAGGTTAGTCTTGGGCTATCTCAACAATCATTTCAAAAGCTACTTGAATCTACGCAATTTAGAAATAAGAGATTTCACTTTGAACTTGAATTAAATTATTCTGAACAATTAACAATAGTAAAATTTAGTACGTACCAAGCTGAGCTGCAGTCACAGGTGAGCTAATATATGCTAACAAAACTCGCACTCTTAATTTGTGCTTGTGTAATCTAAATATTGTAGCCAGCTATGAATACTTCAACTGAACTTTGAAATTAAAGCAGTGAGATCGAATGATGCTGGCGTTTGAATTTCAACGACACTCGGGTTCATTCCGGAAAAGGAAGGGACCCTGCTTGGTAATGCAATTGGGACAATGAGCAACAAAGGTTCATGCTACGTTGATGTAATTTAGTTATGAAAATGGAACAGTTTGAAAAGCTGAGGTCTGCCATACAGTTCTAAAACTTTACGTGCTTCCAGTCTTCCTTGATGGTTGATTGAAGGTTTGAAGCCGTCGGTCGAGGAGGTGGCGACAGTCACTCATTGTCGGCCGTCGCTGTTGCAGAAGCTGGATGTTGGCGCGCCTTCTTCTCGACAAGGTCACCAGGCAAAACGGGCTCTTGATGTGCGCCAGCTAATGCTTCCCGTCCGCGACACCGTGTCAGAAACTATCATAGCAAGTCGAGCGCAATTACATGCTGCCCAACCCCGAAAGCGCGGCAACTCGCGGGAGCGTCACACAACACACCTGCTCCACTGCACCACCCCAGCCAGACTCCCTCTGCCCGCGCTCCACGCGGCAGAGTTAACCCTACCAAAGATCCTAAACACTTTCGTTCTTCACACGACCTATCGATATATTCGTTCGATAGCATAGTTTTCCCTAGGCAAGACCCAGCGTAAAATACAAATAATATTTACAAAACAAACCAATTATACATCGACATAAATGCATATATATATATATATATATATATATATATATATATATATATATATATATATATACAAATAGTAAAACAATTACAATATATAAAGACACAGAAATGTCATATCTTTAGGTAACAAAACAAGGAAAAAAATTATAGTACAATAGATGGAAATAGTAGGATATGCATTTCCGGCGTTACATGTGCCCCACATTGTCTGAGGATGTTCGTGTAACCAAAACAGACTCAGAACATGTCCCAAAAAAGAAACAGCGTAAATGCATATGCTCAAAACATTAACAAAATTTAGTATTCCTCTAATTAAGCATAAATCAATTTTAGACCATAATAATTGAGTGGAGACACTCCTAATCTTATGCCCCTCTGTCATCTTGTACACAATAAAACAGATTGACAACATATTAAAATTCATAGAAAACATAGAAAATGGTTTAGCTATTCTAAAATCGTCAAAATTCCTAACAGAATCAAGAAATGGAATTCTATTTACAAAATTAACCAGAGTACATGGTCATAAAAAACAGGTATATCAAAATACGCAAATTAATAATTAATTACATAGAATACACATTTTTATGTAATCTTTTCATGATTAATATTCTCGACATGAGAGTCCACTTAACGCTAAACAAGAAAATAATATTCAGCAGTTCGAAAAAAACATAAATATTGACAGCAGAATTCTTTCATATCAGCTGTCCGGGAAGAAAAACTATTCCGCCTTTCGTACCCGCAAGTGCAAAGAATGCCGACAGCGGCACAAGAACCGACAGCAGCTCCGCCTCGCCAGTATTGTTGCGCCCGCCTGTGCGGCACGCTTGATCTCACTCGCATGTGTAACGGCATTTCCAGAACGTCCGTTTCACTGAATTCTTTCGGAAAAACTCACTCCCGAGTAATCTCAAGGAGTCCATTAACACTATCACAATGGATAACTCAACACTGTCCATTATCACATGCATGTACTAGCCTGAAACTTAAAACAGCGTCTAATTACATCGGCAATGACTAGTAAATCACATATTTATGAAATCTTACAGCTAGTTACAAAATCATATTTACATTCCTTAATCTACTGTGACTCAGCTGAAAACTTAAAATAGCAGCTTGGGTTTTTCAATTGATTATTAATCAATTCCTCTTAAATCATTTAGTCAATCTTACACTCTATATTTACATACTGTACAAATTACCCATTATGTGGTATCAATCGATCCTAGGTTGGTATAATTTCAAGTCTACAATATTCCGTATACCTAATAGTTTCCCTGAGCTTGGATACTCTAAGCATAAGCATTTGTGTGAGGTATACCAATGACTTTATATGGTCCATTATAAACAAAATTAAATTTAGAGATTTCATTGTCTATCTCGCTCGATTTCTCATGAGCTTTTACAAATACTAAGTCTCCGATTGCAAACTTAGCAAAACGCGCTTTAGCGTCATGACGACGTGTGCGAGCATCGGCTTTTAGCTTCATTATTTCTCGCAAACGATCTTTTTTCACACCAATACTAATGTCAATCCGTGGAGGGAATTTGATTATCTCTACCACTAGTCCCGGTTTGTCTGAAAACACACTCTTATTCTTCATTATCACTTCATACAGGCCTCATCTTTGTTAGTGTGTTACGTTTGACACACCGTCTACAATACTTTCCAAGTCACTTTCTACACTATTGTCAGTGCTGAGCTTCCTCACGTTACAGTAGTTCAAATTCATCCCTATGTCAATGGCATCCAGCCAGTTAACAATGTGTATAGGCTGGTTTTGCCTATGCACGCCGTCTCCTGTCTCGTGAAAACTAACTACTATTGTTTTATCTTGAGACGTACATGTCAAAGTTTTGCTTTCGCAATTAATCACTGCACGGTATTTTAGTAGCAAATCTAACCCGATAATTACTTCTGTAGTTAAGTCTGGCACGACGACAAACTCTTGTTCAAATCGTGCCCCACAAATCTCGAAGTTGACAAAAATCTGTTTTGTGACCGGTTTACTGACCTTCCCAGTAGCACCGATAATTTTCACTCCTGTTACTGGCATAACTACGATACCAGGTCTGTCTTTCAGTAACACAAATATTTTCCCAGATACAGCACTCAATTCTGCACCGGTGTCAATCAACACGTTTAGTTGTAGGTCGTGCATATTAACAGACACTACTATCTGTCTACACTTATCCTCGACTGTTTCTTTATTTTCCCACAGTAAATCCTCGTCTATATCCAGGTCATTCCAGAAAAAACCATCCGGCTTCGATCCTAAATCCGGCTTATCTGGCGGTCTTTTCAGTCTCTGTTCACACAGTTTTAGTTTCAACACGTTTGTCCTGAGGCTTAGTCTGTAGCTTCGCCTCCAATACCGAAACCTTTTCCTGTAACTCGTCATCTTGTGAGTGTTGCTTTGCTATCAATTCACTAATTGTCACCTTCGTTGATTCCTCTTTGGCCAGATTGATCTCATCTGCCAATCTACCTGGAGGAATGTGCCCAGTAGCATCTGAAATTACTTCCTCTGGATCTGCGCAACCCACACTGCTACAGTCTGACCGCATAACGTCAGCTCTAACCTCATACACGCTGTAATCTACGTGCTTTTATACCAATCGTGTCCGGCTATCACTAAAATTCTCGTAATCTTTCTCCTCAATACTTTCGCAATGTTTAAACTGGAGTTTTGCGTCGGATGGGTCGGCCACTTCTAACACTATAACTTTCGGTAAAGTCTGTCGGTCAGGGCCAGAACTTTCCGTTACTACTTCAACATCCAACTCCTGCGGGACGAAACACGACGAATCTTGCTCGTGCTCCCCATTAACATCAACTATTTCTGGTAAAGTCTGCCGGTTAGGGCCAGAACTTTCTATCACTTCACAAACACTATCTTCCTGCGGGACGAGACGCGGAAAATCCTGCACGCGCTCCCCATAAACACTTCTCCCATACATGCCCCTATAATCTCTTAGTTCGTCGTTTAAGCGACCGAATTGCCTTAACCAGACCTCATCCCTCTCTGCATCCCCTCGCTCGATGACGGACGTGTTATCCAACATCTGATCTTCTCTCAACACTTGCGAATCATTCTTAAACTCAATCTCCAGTTCCGCTGTGGGTGTTACAGCTGCCACTTTATAATCGTTTTCCGGAACACTACTTAAATTGTTCTCACTGACAGTGAATGTATTTTCTACTGCCGTGTCTACAGCTGATCTACTACTTGTGGGCACACTCCTTTCTCTTAACACTGGCACACTCTCCCACCGTTGAATATTCCATACGGAATTTTCGTAACGACGACACCTAGGTTTTCTCCTGTTATTGGGCCTCCAAAATTTCTCCACGCCCGATCGGCCCCTCACCGGCGCGGCTAATGGTTTCCCTGTCTTGTCCCAGCAGATACGCTCCCCGGATGCTGCTGAGGCGGCTGATCACACCCTCTGGCGTTATTACTATTCTGCGAAGCCCGTATCACGCTAGTATGATACTGGTTTCCGTCATTCCTGTTATTATTTGCATTGTAACGACTGTCATTACGGCCCGAACCACTATTGTTATTGCTGCCAAGATTGCGGTATGCATTATTCCCATACTTATCATTGTTGTGGTTGCTGTGGTACCCGCTGTTGTTACCACGGCCTCTACCACTGTCGCGATTATTCAGCCAATTGTCCTCGTCCTCAACCCTTTCCAGGAAATCATTGATTGTCCTATAATTGCTTCCTACGTAGCGTTTTGTATCATCTGGAAGCTTCTTGTAGAGTTCCCAGACTATTTCGGATTCCGTGCGGCGATCACGTAAATATTCCAACTTGCGGATCCAGCCCTCACAAAACTCCTTCATCGAGCCGTGCGAATTCGCATCGAAAGGCCTCGATACGACAAATTCGCGCCAGACACTTTGTTGTTTTTGCTCTGACCAGTATTCAGCCTGAAACAAATTTTTAAACTCGTCAAAAGTCAGGTTCGTAATGTTGAGGTTTAAGCCCCAACGCTTGGCATCACCAGCCAACACGTCAATAACCGCATTAATTTTTCTCTCATTAGTCCATGATCTCGGTAAAACTCTTTCAAAATTTTTAATGAAATCCTTCGCGTGTATACCGCCTTTTTTCAAGGGGTCGAACCGCTCCTCTTTCGTCAACAATTCCGAACTATGTGCACAGATTGGCACATAGCTCTGTTTTTCGTCAAGTTTCTTTTCTAATTCCGAAACTCTCGTAATTACTTGGCAAGTGGTTGTCGCAAGCATTTCCACTTCCCTCTTTTTCTCTTCGCAGATATTAGCCTGCTTCCTCACTTTGGTATCTACTTCGGATACTAAAGTCTTTAAAGTTTCCACCTTCTTTTGATCCTCTTTTTTCACTAATTGAATTTGTTCCGTCACCTTATTCTCGATGATCGGAGCAACTGCTTCTCTTACACTTTTCTCGATTCTGCTAATTTCGGAATTAAAACGAGTATTTATGCTCGCAATTTCCGCCTCAACGCCTATCATTTCCTGTTTAAGATTACCGATTTCGGTATTAATTACAACAATATCTTCTTTGATTTTAC
Source organism: Schistocerca nitens (assembly GCF_023898315.1). NCBI lineage: Eukaryota > Metazoa > Arthropoda > Insecta > Orthoptera > Acrididae > Schistocerca > Schistocerca nitens. The sequence goes on along the minus strand of NC_064614.1, from coordinate 884,515,881 downwards.
CAACTTTCGTGTTAACAACTCCAACATTGTTGTTAACAACATTAATAGCTTTGTTCTGATTGTCTAGCTTCCGTTCAATTTTTTCAGACTGAGCTCCTTGCTTGGCAGACTGAGCTTCTTGCTTGGCAGCCTGAGCTTCTTGCTTGGCAGATAGAGCTTTAATTTCTGCCGACTGACACTTGATTTCATTAATCAAAACATTCAATAAATCAGTTAAATTCCCGGAAACTACCGGTTTTACTTCCGTAGCTGGTTCCTCTATATATGTTCCCCCATATTCGTCATCAAGGGGTACAGATTTGATTTTCGCTTCCGATTCCGAAACATTTTCTAAAGTTTGGAATTCCATTTCAGCTCTTTGTTGCGTTTCGGCGGTCGCGTCTTTCATGCTAGCCGCCTGCCCCTGAACAATGGGTACCGCGGAGCGCGTTTCCCACTGTTCGACCGATTGTTCCGTATCCAAGTCTACCAAATTTTGGTAATTGTTGCCTTCACTCATTTTAATAATTTTCAATATAAATGCCAAATCTCTAATCTAATTAGGATTCCTCACACTAATATTCTCGCTGACGTATCGACCATTTCGTAACCAGTACTTTGTTACGAGATTTGCACAGTGCAAAATTCGTGTCCAGAACAACCTCAAATCCGAAGATTGTCCTGTCACCAGGTCGCCACGTGTAACCTCCCCCTCGCTTATCGACCTTAATGACAGTGAAAAAATTAAACCGCGTGTACCTAATGGAAATTTGGGAAAAGCAATCGTCACCGAAGTTAATTTGTCGGTAAAGAGGGAGGAAAGGGTTACATCTTGTTGAAAGGAAAAATGCAAATGAAACTGGTGGAAATTAATTTTGAAAAGGGGTAAAGATAATAAAGAAAGTAAATGTGCGGCCGTTACGTTAACAATTAACTAGCGGTAATTAGATATTTGAGATTTGGGGAAAATTACGGTCGCCAGTCCTATGGACAATTACTATAGTAACTGAAAAACAAAGGTTATTACACATATAATTAGCACTAGAAGCGTGGCAACTGAAGGTTGACACGTGTAGTGTGGAAACTGAAAGTTTGTCAGAAGTAATAAATTTCGCTACACTCTGACTTAATTTAGCAAAAGAATTAATAAAACCGGAAAATGGAAAGTTAATTTAGTGACTGAAATTAATAGTGAGCTTTGTTTCTGAAGCATATCGAAATTCAGTAAAATAGGTTAGTCTTGGGCTATCTCAACAATCATTTCAAAAGCTACTTGAATCTACGCAGTTTAGAAATAAGAGATTTCACTTTGAACTTGAATTAAATTATTCTGAACAATTAACAATAGTAAAATTTAGTACGTACCAAGCTGAGCTGCAGTCACAGGTAAGCTAATATATGCTAACAAAACTCGCACTCTTAATTTGTGCTTGTGTAATCTAAATATTGTAGCCAGCTATGAATACTTCAACTGAACTTTGAAATTAAAGCAGTGAGATCGAATGATGCTGGCGTTTGAATTTCAACGACACTCGGGTTCATTCCGGAAAAGGAAGGGACCCTGCTTGGTAATGCAATTGGGACAATGAGCAACAAAGGTTCATGCTACATTGCTGTAATTTAGTTATGAAAATGGAACAGTTTGAAAAGCTGAGGTCTGCCATACAGTTCTAAAACTTTACGTGCTTCCAGTCTTCCTTGATGGTTGATTGAAGGTTTGAAGCCGTCGGTCGAGGAGGTGGCGACAGTCACTCATTGTCGGCCGTCGCTGTTGCAGAAGCTGGATGTTGGCGCGCCTTCTTCTCGACAAGGTCACCAGGCAAAACGGGCTCTTGATGTGCGCCAGCTAATGCTTCCCGTCCGCGACACCGTGTCAGAAACTATCATAGCAAGTCGAGCGCAATTACATGCTGCCCAACCCCGATAGCGCGGCAACTCGCGGGAGCGTCACACAACACACCTGCTCCACTGCACCACCCCAGCCAGACTCCCTCTGCCCGCGCTCCACGCGGCAGAGTTAACCCTACCAAAGATCCTAAACACTTTCGTTCTTCACACGACCTATCGATGTATTCGTTCGATAGCATAGTTTTCCCTAGGCAAGACCCAGCGTAAAATACACATAATATTTACAAAACAAACCAATTATACATCGACATAAATGCATATATATATATATATATATATATATATATATATATATATATATATACAAATAGTAAAACAATTACAATATATAAAGACACAGAAATGTCATATCTTTAGGTAACAAAACAAGGAAAAAAATTATAGTACAATAGATGGAAATAGGAAGATATGCATTTCTGGCGTTACAACCACCTATGGGTATAAACGTTCCTGTGTGTTATTTTCACTTCTACTTTATATGTTCTAATCACTTACTTCTTTTTGATCCTGATTCCCTCTAACGAAAACGTTTTTTACGTTTTAGAGGCATGACATGGTCTAATGATGGCTGTCATGATTGAATCTCTTTACCATTGAAATAAAATATTTTAAGAATTTCTTTTACGATCAAGACTGTTTATTCCTTGTAAATTTCGATATAGAATGCTGTTTCGAAAAATAATAATTAATTAAGTTGTTTCGAAAATTCTGTAGAATGATGCAGAAAGAGAGAATGACGTTATTTTAACAGTAAGTTTAAAATAGGTTTTTCACTGACATAATGCAATGTAACAGTTGTGGGAGCCATTTATAGCTCAAAAACATTCCATAGCAGGAACAGCATGCATGTCTGTCTGATTTAGACTGCTAGATTTCCCACACCCTTGACTTTCCTCCACCCACTCAAGCCACCAAGGGAGAGGGTTGGTGCATGTAAGACATAGCAGCCCATCCATCTAGCACACCCATTTCGCAATGATACTTTGCAACACAATTCATCAACTAACCACCGACGAATTTAGAAGTTTTAATGTCGGTTTAGCACCTAACATAGACTTTGAAGTTATAATAATTGTAGAGAATGTCTGGCAGGGTACAACGGTGCAGTTCACTAACATAGAGAGCGCTCAATGTGCAGCAAGTTTAAATATATCAAGGATTGCATAACAACTGACAACAACCCATTCCCTTGAGGCACCGATTTCTTCAGGAGCAGCATCTGCACATCAATCGTCAAAATGCCTGGAGGTGAAACACTGAAGATCTCAAGGCACAGCACAGAGCATATATTTACATCATCCAAAATTTGTGAGCATGTGCAGCTTGTACGCTGCAACATGGATCACCAGAGACAGACTCAGTCTGTGGCCAACACACGTTCATGCGATTTTCGACCTATCTCACGAGTATGTACTGGAACACGAAGTTCACGAGAACGAGGAGTTAAAAAAAATTTGGAAATTTGTGGTAAGTTCCTATGGGACCAAACTCCTGAGGTCATCTGTCCCTAGGCTTACACACCACTTAATCTAACTTCAACTAGCTTATGCTAAGGACAACACGATGCCCAACGGAGGACTCGAATCTCCGACTGGGAGAGCAGCGCAAACCGTGGCAAGGCGCCCTGGACCGCGCCACTACCCCGCGTGTCGAGGAGTTAAACAAGTGCGTAAGAGCATTTGTGTGTGCAGTACTAAGTTTGCTAATATTACTTCCATAAACAGATATTCCGTACAAGCGGTGTTTACAGATGGTATGCCTATGTCTGTCAGTGCTCCAATTCGTTTGAGTGGAACACAAGATGCATCTAAAGCATGTAAAAACAGTTACTTGGAAAATATTGCAGTGTTGAATGGAATTGCTGTAGAAAATAGAATGATAATATTTTAAGGATAGTGATTTAATTTCCACTATTAACGAAGTACAAAAAATATTGTTAACAATGTACAAAAATTGTTTCGAAATATATTTTACAATAAATAAATAAATAAATATATTTTTCCAGCATGGGACCCACTTCTTCGCTCGTCTAGACCGTATGCCCTGAACAGTTTTTTTCTTTAAACTAACTTTTATGTTGTCCACAAATAGCAACAACGTCTAACCTTTTCCGCTAATTAAGGCATTAGAACCATAATTTTTTCTGAAAGTACTTCTGGTTCAAATGGCTCTGAGCACTATGGGACTTAACATCTATGGTCATCAGTCCCCTAGAACTTAGAACTACTTAAACCTAACTAACCTAAGGACATCACACAACACCCAGTCATCACGAGGCAGAGAAAATCCCTGACCCCGCCGGGAATCGAACCCGGGACTATAGTGTTTTCTGGAATGTGGTTCACTGGCAGTTGTAAAGAATGACATATGCAACGCACAACTAAAATATTTAGCAGTTCATAATCCGTTTTTTAAATGTTGTGTAAAGCATTATTGACTCCTGTCAAATTATCAGTTTCCAGGTGTAGTCTTATAAAGTTAGTGCGTCTGCATCGGCCAGACCTTTCGCATCGGCTTTTTCGACGGTAGCAAGCGATGAAAATGTCAGCACGATTTGTTTTTGTGATTCACTACAGTATCTTATTGCAAGTCCTAGATAAAAAATGAGAAGATCGTGTGGCATTGTTGGCCAGGAGGCCTCATCTGGGGAAGTTCGGTCGCCGAGTGCAAGTCGTATTTCAGTCGACGCCACATTGGGCGACTTGCGTTCCGGTAATAAGGATGAAATGATGATGAGAACAACACAACACAACATCCAGTCCACGAGCGGAGAAAATTTCCAACCCAGCCGGGAATCAAACCCTTGGCCCGCTGCAAGCACGTTACCACTCATTTAAGCAGGCGGACTGCAAGTCCTAGAAGTTGTAAAACGCTAATGCAAGTAGATTTGTCTGCCATTAAAGTTTTTGTTACCGATATCAGCCCGCAGTACTTCCTTGAAATGTGGACGAAACACTTCACTTATTATCTTTGAACACTTCATTCGACGTAATTGTAAGTCTGTAGTGCATTTAGACTTAGAGCCAGAAAATATATATTTTTAGACAACCCTGCCTCCCAGGTGTTCAACAGTTAAAACCGAACAATGTCCAGTGATGAACAATGCAGGTGATGCGTCTGCTGTACTACAAAGTCTAATATTGTCCATTTTTTTATAGTGGCATGGTCTTTAGTGCCGATTTTATATCCTTTGAATTCAGACTTATTCTCCAATTCGTTTTTGTATTTTTGAGTGTAGGGTTCTTTCTTCACTGGTAATTCCATTACGCAACACTGTATTCGCTTACCACACATGACGCTACACAAAGAAACGAATATGTGCAAAAATACACTTCAGCCCCGCCTTAGCGTTAACAATGCCATCTCAAGCTACCCGAACACTTCCAAAATGACACAAGTACCGATTCCAAGACAACCGAACAGTTCCGAAGTGGCAAAAGACAAATACCGATTTCAGAGTGCCTTGCTCTATCGTCTGAAGAGTCAAGCAACTGTTCTTCTCGACTCTGATTACCGTTTTCCAGGAGAACTAAGAGCTAGGGCACATGAATTCCCAAGAGAAGTTGCATGTAGTTGTTGAAGAACCATAGTTTGAAGAGTCGCCAGAACAGTCGCTAAACAAATTTAGTCGCTAAACAGTTTTAAAATGTCGCATTTGATGTCAAAATGTCGCTTAATCCAGTGACAAAGTGGCTAAATTTGCTATGCTAAACGTTCCAGGGATGCTACAGAAAGATCCGGCTGGAAGAGTTAAAAGACCACATGCAAGAAATATACATATATGTGAGAGAACATAATGTGCATTACAGAATTAGGAAAATGGACTACTTTGGTAGAACACAGAATCCAAAGCAATTTCATTGAGTGGATAAGATTCTGTTGTACGATGAGAGTATAATTATGATGAGGCAGATCGCGTAAGTTAGATAAGCAATGGCGCGATTCGTACACAGAAGTACAAATAAATGGGCCTAATGTAGTAGCCTGTTTGAAATGAAATAAGTACCTTGTGGTACATGCCAACAGGCTGACAGAATTTTCATAGTCGAAGTTGCCTAGTATGGGCAGCATCGTACATGTAGGTAGGAAAATCCCCATGTTGTCATAGCAAAGGGAAAATCTATGGTGTAACTTGGAAAATTGTGAGATATTTTAATTTGACGGAAATGAATGAGAAGTTTGAGCACACTGGGTTTCTCGTCTGCAGAGTAATTTGATATTGTAAAGGTTGACATTATTGAATATGTGTGCAGCAGAGTATAGAAGTGCAGATCTTGCATTGAAGTGGCACATAGGAGAAACTGAAAAAAAGCTCAGGCTCCAATTGGACAACTGACATGCGATGAATCCCACATAAAGAAGCAACGGATATTAAACTTTGTGGGTGAGATCAGTAAGATTGTGCTCAGTATGCTAGACGAAAATAACGCCACGTACTTCAAGGCTAAGATACATGTGTTAGAATGGGAACAGAAACAACTGCTTAGGCTTTCGAAGGAGCATGTGACTACAATTAAAGCAACCTTGTCTAATCAAACGGTAAGCTCCATAGCGAGAAATAAAGTGGTTATCACACCACATTTGAAACAATTGAGCCATCATGTATCAGAATATGAGAACATTACTGACAAAAGATTACAGATAGTAGTAATTCTGATCACTATTAACGAATTGCTGTTACAATAATGGGTATTTTCAGTGACCTAGAGTGTGAATGTGATAAACTAATATCAAAGCTGTCAACACTCAAAAAGACATTCTGGAGCCTTATGTGATCAATCTAGTTCAGATCTTATAAATATTTACAAATGATAAAAGACGACATTAAGGACAAGTGGTCTTCTGCCAAGCTTATAGCAGACAGCAATTACCAGTTGATCAGAATTATTGATCTGAATCTTTTCATTCCATGGAACGTCTTAAGTAATGTGTCAGATATCCCACTAGTAGAGAATAATATGACAACCTGTATAGAATATTACCCTTGCCGTCAGAAGTGGCTGGAACAAGGCACTTATCTATATATATTGTCACCGAAACAGGGCTACTGCTAAACGACGATGCGAAACAGCAGTATGTGAAGCTACGTAAGGAAGTGAGCATCTGCAGTGTAAAATACTAGATCAGAGACTCAGAACTTGGAAGCAGATTTTGTTTACATATGACTATAAAATGTATGAGGCAAAGATGCTGCAACCAGTGTGAGAAGTCCCAAAGGTCTGTCGTTGCAGAAGTTAATAATAGTGTTGAATGAATGTGTATGGGCGCCATTGCGTAATAATGAATGACTGTTTGTTGCCCTGGTGGATGAGGGCATTACCATCGTATGTCACAAAGGAAGACTCCCAAGATATCATGCCCTGAGGGATAGACAAGTTAAAATTTTTTGGTAAATGTTGTGGATATGTGGCACAAAAAGTGACACAATCTGAGCATATAAATATGAACAAATACACCCTCTAGTGATATTGTGCCGAACTTGAGCATAGGAATAAATAGATAAATAATGAGACAAAAAATGTAACAGAATGTAAGCTACATTTGCCAATAAAGCCTGCAGTTAGGCAGTTAGATGACCTAACAGCTGTGGGATATAAGCTGGATGAACTGAAAAGTGAGACTGAATATCAATAGAGAAGTACCTTCAGGAACTTCTCATTAAGTCATTTCTCTTTCTGGAGGTATTGGGCTCTGGTATACTGATTATAGTATTATATGTTGTCTACACAAATCCTGTAAATTTTGCAGAGACTGTTTTAAATCTATGTTAAAAATAATGGATGAGTATTGCTGCAGGAAAATACATGTTAAAAACACTGTCATAAAATCAGTGCCTGCCTGAGGATGTCTTCAGGTATTATCCTATGACGAGGACACCCCGAGACATAAAAGAAATAATTTTTAATAGGTCTGTAACGCCTGCTGATCATGTGTGAAGTGAAGCTACAGGTAGTGTTTATAAAAGTGTCAAAGCAAAAACGGATAAAAGCTGAGCATTAGAACTGTAACACTGGTAAGAGGTGGAAAACTACTGTCAATTGTTGTCTCCAGGTATTAAAACTGCTATTATGTTGTGAAGTAATGACATTGTATGAAGTGTAATTCATTGTAAAGTGAATTGTAAAATTATATATATATATAATAGAGGGAAACATTCCACGCAGGAAAAATATATCTAAAAACAAAGATGATGTGACTTACCATACGAAAGCGCTGGAAGGTCGATAGACACACAAACAAACACAATCATACACACAAAATTCTAGCTTTCGCAACCAACGGTTGCTTCATCAGGAAAGAGGGAAGGAGAGGGAAAGACGAAAGGATGTGGGTTTTAAGGGAGAGGGTAAGGAGTCATTCCAATCCCGGGAGCGGAAAGACTTACCTTAGGGGGAAAAAAGGACAGGTATACACTCGCACACACCCCCATACCCAACCACACATACACAGTATGTGTGGTTGGATATATATATATATATATATATATATATATATATATATATATATATATGTATGTATGTATGTATATACATCCATGCTACCAAAAAACATAATTGTAATGATGATATGAAATGCGAAGTTTAATATTGTAAAGGTGTTTCTCTTTTACAAATGATGTATTTCTGATGTTGACCATTGTAAAGCAGTTGTGTGCTTTAACAGTAGTTGAATAAAACCAGTGGGAAAAGAACAAAAGCCAGAATGAGTAAGTTCACCAGAAATTACAAGGACACTGCTGCTAGTGGGGTGTGGTTGTGAGTAGCAAGATGTCGATGTGGACCTTATGTGAGCTCATGTGCAGAAGCCATGAGGCATGGCAAGGCATTGGTGGAGCCTATACATTGTCACATATGCAGCATCGAATGGTAGTGGCTGAAAGTGCCAACATGGAAGGGGCTATTTGGCCTGCTGCACAGTATAACGGAGGAGACTTCATTCCATACAGCTATCCAAAGAGGGACCTCCACACAGGTCAGGCCTGGGGCATGGAATGCAGTAGTACTCCTTCTGGTTCCACTTGTGTTCATATTTAGCCATATACCCCCAACAAGGGAACCTACAGTCAGGAGTAGTGTAATTTCATTTGAGTCATTCATTCAACTTTTGCTCAGACAAGCATTAAATATTGCTGCTGTTCAAGTCTCCCATTTTGTTCATATATTTCCCAACAGAGTTCCACAACTTCTTCAAAACATTCAGTTAGCAATCGCCATGTCCCCTAACTGGAAAGGCTTTCCTGAGCCTCCAGTTTCATTAAGAGTAAAGACTGTTCACTGAATGTGACAGAGCTGAGGGGACATAAATGAAGACCATGAAAACAAATACACATACACACAATTAATAATAATAATAATAATAATAATAATAATGGACATTAATATGAGCTGATACATTTGACTGTGTGAACCTACTTTTAATTTGGTTGAAGGAGGGGGTTATCTCTCATGATGCGTCATGATGAGCAGCCCTTCACTAGGATGTACTGAGCCTGACTGTTAAATCCACGTATGACAGGACAGTGTGGAGGAATGGTGTGAGTAGGTGACTGCAGTGCCATGGGAATTGGATTTTGTGCTTGTGAGATTGCATTGGGAAAGTAATTCAGCTATAAAAAGTTCCTGCATTACACGACATCATGGAAAGTCTGGAAGACAAGTGGCCATCTTGTACTTTATACTTAGTACTAGAGGCCATCTTAGATTTCAAGTAGGGCATCTTGGATGCTATACTTAGCACAAGTCACCTACTTACAATGTGATGTCAGGGAAAACTCATGTATGGTATGATGGTGTTGGAGCTAAGAGCTGTTTGGTGATAGAACTGAATGCTTGTAAAGGCTATGATATTACATCTATTAATAACTCCATATTACCTCAATCAATATGTGGGTGACACAGACGTAGGTGTGTGGTCTGTCCTGCAGCTCTTGCATAGCTCTACAGCTTGCTTGTATTCAGTGAGTAGTGGTATAATGGGCAATTAGTTGCAGTTTTTGGTATAACAGGGGCATTTTGTTACAATTATAGTGTAAGATGGACCATTTTTAAGTTTTGTTACAATATGGGTAATTTGTTACAATTTTCCTGTAATAAAGGCAATTCAGCTGTAACATTGTCAGTTTCTGACAATTTCATTGTACCATTTGGCATTTTGTTACAATTTTGCTGCAATGTGATGGCAAACTGTTACGATTTTACGGCAACAAACGGACAAAGTGCTTATATTTTGCTGCAGTATGGAGCATTTTGTTTCAATTTTACTTATAAGTGCAGTGCTTCAGTGTTACCACACATTGTATGTTGCACATATCCTAAATGGCTGCTGATAAATGCACAAATTGTTCATTATCCCACCATACTACCACTTCAAATAAAACATTTAAATTCAAAATTTCATCCAAAACATTTAAGAGTAATATTTGGCTACTGTCGAAAATGTTTCAAAGTCTAAGTACAGCTTAACTTAGCAGACTCGCAGAATTACCTCAAGTCCATATGCACAACTGTTTCAACACTCATCTCTGACATCTGCTGTCATGACTGTCTGCAGCCTTGGCTGCGTAAGGCCTCCCACACAAACATTATTGTTGAAGGAACTGCACTTGCATTCATTAGAAATTATTTAGAAATGCTGTGGATATATCCTATGGCTATACTGCTTTTATAAATGTGTATCCAGCAGACCAATGCAAGTAGCACTGTTGTTCATGACAAAAGATTTGGAAATCCTTTGGAGATATCCATTGCCTGTGTTTGGTAGTTAGATCATTTCATGTCTTCTGACCTGCTTCCAAAACGCTATACTACTCTGCCATTTATCTTCGATCACAAATCTAAGAGAATTGTCATCATTCATCTAGTATGTAGAAAGGCAATATTTCCACCACTGAAATGAGCTATTAACGCTACATCTTGAACTGTTTGCGGCACTTGCAGGTACAACACTATAACACTCCACCACTTCTTCCAATCTACAAACTGTGATATTATAAATACGACTATGTTGAGTGATTCAGCAATTGTTTTAGATTGAATACAAAGTGATCCAAACTGTGGAAAGCCATTGTCCACAATCGAGTAACCAAAATCGTGAACAGCTCATCTCCATCTCAATGATTCCATTGCACTAAGCAGGACAACTCCAAAAATCTACCCTCACGAGGGCTATCCAGAAAGTATTTATGTTCGTCTTCACAACAGTGACATCGAGCTTCATGGCTCAGAGGTCAATCTCAGCAGACAGTACCCTTCTTGAGACTTTCAGAGATCTGAAAAGTGCACCACCAAGCGCTCATTTTATGCACCAAGGAATAGGAGTTTCATTTCACCATATAAAGCTGTTATTGGAAAATGTTATGCATTACAGGATGGAGTCTACATTTTGTGCAAAATTCGAGATTTAGCAATATCATTTGCAGTCACTTAATTGCAACATTCTCGCATAATCGTATCCAGGGAGATGAAATTTGGATCTTATGTGTCCTTTAAACTGTTCCGAAAGTTTTACATACGTGTCTTCCTTGTAAGATCACCAAAAATACGCGTTGCCATGCAAAAGGCACTGTCAACAAACGCTACATTGTTCTCTACAACTACTAACAAACTTCTCTCATACATGATGCCTATATATAACAACAAAAAAATCAGTGTTAGTTTCAAGAATAATAATATTGGAATATATCGTAGTGGTGTATATTTTCACCATGAGTCCACTGAATTTAAAAAAGGGGTGCTGTAGCAGATTCGTTTATTTGTAAAGCTGAGTGAGTGGTATGATTGATTTTGTTGAAAATTAGACTCAAGGAAAAGCTATGGTGTTGCATATATGGAATACTTCAAATCTAAGTGTATCGTTAGCAGTCTGCCGAAACCTTGTGTGATGGTAGAAATATTGCCACTTTCCTATATTGCTTACGAAACCACTAATTGTCACTCAGAAGTGCTCTAGTGTGAGCTTGATGTTGTATGTGTTGCTATCAATAGATGGGCTTTGTATCATCAGAAAAGTGAAATAATTCGAATACTTCTTGTGTAAGTGTCCTGCTAGAAAATTGAAGTATTTTGCATTCTTGGGCTGACAAGTGGCCACGTATTTGTGGGAATAGCATTACTTTCAGATAGTCAGAGGTGTAGGGTTTAGTGCTTTTCTATGCTGCTGCACTCATGACTGAAAATAACTTCATATCTGTAAGATTGGTATGGAACAAACGTCACTGCAGAGGTTGGCAGATGCTCTCACAAACTGTTGATTGGCATGAACTGTATGGCGTAACTGTTGTCCAGTTCTATAACTGGAGTGTGATTAAGACTTTAGGAATTTTTTCTGTAGCCTTGTGACAGGAATACACAAAGGCAGCTGGAGAAAGCAGGCGCCGACACAGTGGCCTGTGGTGTCACATGGAACATGTTGAGGTCACACACAAGTCCCTGCCCTTGGTGACTGACACTTGAGCAGGCAGTATGCCGATGCCACAGTCATTGCTCAGTGGCTGGGGGCTGCATACAGCCATGAGTCAGCCGCTGTGGAAGCAGGAGCGGTGCGCTGCCCCAGTGGCCAGACACTCTAGTAGCATTGGTGGCACAGTGAGGTGGGGTGAAGAGAGTGGAATACATTGCAGTGACATGTGCACAGGTGTGCCAGTGCTGAAGATACTTCCTAGCATTGAGTTGGTTTAAGTAAGGATACAAACATTTCCATCCCATCCCATCCCACTGGTCTTGACATAAGGAGAAGTGGTCTGGAAATGGGCTGGGGAAATTAAACATTCAAACTGTGTCAGTGAACTTTGATGTCAGAATGGTGTGAAAATTGTTTGGATGTCATTTTAAACTGGACTATTTTACATTCCCGCTGTTTTAATCTTAGCACAAGTGATCTGTGAGGTCAGGAGAAAACTCAGTGGTTATGTTGGATTCTAAACTTACTAAAAGTGATCTGGTTGTCATGTAGACTATCCTTGCGCCCCTTGGTCCACTATCTTGGATCGTGATCTTGGGTTCTGACGTCATAGGGTTGTGCTCATATCTCCAAGTCCGCCATTTTGGATTGCTATCTTGGATTCTGAAGTCAAGGAGCTGCAGTCATATCTCCAGGTTCATCAGCTTCGATTTCCATGTTGGATTATGATGTTATACGGCTATGCTCATATTTCTGGGTTCGACATTTGGATTGTAATGTCCCAGGGCTATGCTCATATCTACAGGCACACCACCTTGGATTTCTCACCAGTAGGACAGTTGTCCACCTTGGATTTTTGAATTTCTTATTATTTTATACTTAGTGTGGTATCGTTCAAAGGTCACAATGCCATATCAAAGTTCGCAATGTACACTGATACCACACACATTAGCAATATCTCGCTGCAATCTGTAACGACACACTGTCTCTCACTACAGTGCTGTCATATGAAGGTCAATATAGAGCTAAGTGTGGACTCGCTCTGCCCCAGATTGTGACCTCCAATGGAGCATCCAGCATCATCTAGTTAGGATACCAGTGCTATTCAAGTCTTAGATGGAACTGTACTTTTGTAAATATTGAACTTGTATCTCAAGAGACAAGGTTGTAATTGTGTACATCATGTGATGCTTTGCTCTTGAAACACAGCTATAGATATTCAGCTCGTTCCTGTGTAACGTACTAAATAAGATGAGTAACTCTTTTTTTTATCAATCTTGGAATAAAGTGAATTCATGTTTCATATGTTGTAGTTCCAGTCATCCATTTCCCAGAGCAATCAACAAATCCACATTTATGAGTAGACGACCGTTTCATCAGGCCCTAACACTTAGCATGAAGGCCAATAATACAGAGGGCTCTTCTCAGCTCAGCCATCTTGGATACTATGCTTCAAACAAGAGACCTGACAAAACATGCAGACTATATTTGAATGCGTAGGTCCAGCATCCTGGATCACCATCTTGGATTCAAACGTCACAGAGCCTGTTTTTTAGTCTACTATCTAGGATTTTATACATAGGGCAATTGTGCTACGGTCTCCAGCTTGGATTTTTTTAAAATTTTTCACTAATTTACATCTAGACCGTTCCCATCTTTTTTAAACTTCCCATCATTCTATACACAGGGTAATTGGCATAGGAAGCCAGAGCACTGGTGAGGGGAAATATCGCAGCATTGCATGTTGTTATAAAAGACGTTATCAGAAGTATGGCAAAAATACTGGCTGTCCTGGAACCTGTTCAGACCTTCAACTCTTTTTGAAGTCAAGGAAAACGGCATCACCCTTGGCGCCAATGACTATGGCCCTCTGGATCTCATGGATAACAAGAGCAAGCTGAGTTTCGAAAATTCTCTTTTTGCAGAATACATGTTGATTTTGACAACAAGGATTTTTGTCCTCCAAACCTGTCATAATATGTGAATTTGAAACATGTTCCACTCAGCCCCCTAGTGCTTGGGATGCAGATTTAAAAGGTCTCAGCCAGCACTGCCAGTTAAAACTGAGCCCTTGGCATGCAGCGTCTCTTAGACAGCGTCACTATGCTGTGATGTCTGCTATGCTCCCAATTCCAGAATTGTAGCTAAGTAACTCATATTATCCAAATAATCATGGGAAAAAGTCTTTTCCAGTGCTGAAGCACATAAACTATTGGAAGCAACTCAATGAAAAGGAGGCAGCAATCGCTAAGGTTCTCCAACCATGTTCATACAATCAGGAGGTGAGTAACAGAAACCATTCACCATCACTGTTGCATTCGCTCTCATCATTGTTAGATCTTAGCAGTCAGCAGTAGGCAGAAACATCTTTATATCACAATTCTAGGAGGTTTATAGTCTCTAGTGCTTACACAAGACAGGCAGAGTATAAATTCATCAGTGGAACCTCGATGTTGCAATTCACTTCCATTGTAGCTTGCCTGATTTCACAAATTTTCATAGAGAAATTGTTCACCCAGTAATGAAAGATACCATTGCTGCTAATAAGCAGGAGACTTGATCAGTGTTAGCAATAGCACTCAGTATTTGGAACAGCATGCCAAAATCTGCAGTGACGTTGTTTGTGGACCAATAGCATTATGCCTGTGTCAAACCTGGGCACTTCTGTCCCAAGTTCACTTGTACCACCAGTATCAACACAACAAACTCCAGAGAATTTGAAATAAATACAGTTGTTTATCAATGAAGACACGTATATTGCTATTGGCTGTCAATAGTTTCAACCAAGGAACAAACTGCATTGGAATTGTAGCTGTCAAATCATCTCACTGACAAGCAAAATGGCAGTGACAGCCTTGGCTTCCAAGTCCACGATTCTGGTAATTCAGTACAAGATTCAGTACCTTTCAACGAACTAGAGGCTCTTTGCCGTGAATACACATACATTTATGACACTAGGCTTACGTTGTGCAGTACATTATTGCTCCAGCATCGAAATGGAATTATCAGCAATTCCCCACTACTACAAGTCCCACCTGACACCTTTTGCATTTCGAGAACACATGGAGACAGAGTTAGAGCCACTTCATCAACAAAATGTAAAAATACTGGTGATATCCAGACAGTAGGCCATTCACTGGTTGTTGCCAGAAACCAGTTGGCTCCTAACGCATATGTGGAGATGTCTAATCCATGAATAATGCTTAATTGGAGGTACACACAAATACCACTCCTCGACCTTAAGAACTCATGGTTAAATTGCTTGGGGGCTCGTACTTCTCGAAGATCGACCTAGCCAATGCATAACTGCAGTTACCATTACTTGAATACTCAGAGGATTTTAGTCACAAATCGGCCCCTTACTGCTACATGGCAGGCCAATGTCACAAGGAGATCATGACGTTGCAACTGGTTCGTAATATACCAACCAAAGGTGCTATTTCGTAGTTGAAGGTAGACAGCCATAAAACGCCAAAATTTAGTTTCTACATCTACATCTACATCCATACTCCGCAGGCCATCTGACGGTGTGTGGCGGAGGGTACCTTGAGTACCTCTATCAGTTCTCCATTCTATTCCAGTCTCGTATTGTTTGTGCAAAGAAAGATTGTCGGTACCCCTCTGTGTGGGCTCTAATCTCTCTGATTTTATCCTCATGGTCTCTTCGCGAGATATACGTAGGAGGGAGCAATATACTGCTTGACTGCTCGGTGAAGGTATGTTCTCGAAACTTCAAAAAAAGCCCGTACCGAGCTACTGAGCGTCTCTCTTGCAGAGTATTCCACTGGAGTTTATCTATCATATCTGTAACACTTTCGCGATTACTAAATGATCCTGTAACGAAGCGCGCTGCTCTCTGTTGGATCTTCTCTATCTCTTCTATCAACCCAATCTGGTACGGATCCCACACCAGTGAGCAGTATTCAAGCAGTGGGTGAACAAATGTACTGTAACCTACTTCCTTTGTTTTCGGACTACATTTCCTCAGGATTCATCCAGTGAATCTCAGTCTGGCATCTGCTTTACTGACGATTAATTTTATATGGTCAGTCCATTTTAAATCACTCCTAATGCCTACTTGCAGATAATTTATGGAATTAACTGCTTCCAGTTGCTGACCTGCGATATTGTAGCTAAATGATAAAGGATCTTTCTTTCTGTGTATTCACAGCACATTACACTTGTCTACATTGAGATTCAATTGCCATTCCCTGGACCATGTGTCAATTCGTTGTAGATCCTCCTGCATTTCAGTACAATTTTCCATTATTACAACATCTCGATATACTACAGCATCATCCACAAAAAGCCTCAGTGAACTTCCGATGTTATCCACAAGGTCATTTATATACACTGTGAATAGCAAAGGTCCTACGACACTCCCCTGTGGCACACCTGAAATCACTCTTACTTCAGAAGACTTTTCTCCATTGAGAATGACATGCTGCGTTCTGTTATCTAGGAACTCTTCAAGCCAATCACACAATTGGTCTGATAGTCCATGTGCTCTTACTTTGTTCATTAAACGACTGTGGGGAACTGTATAAAACGCCTTGTGGAAGTCAAGAAACATGGCATCAGCCTGGGAACCCATGTCTACGGCCCCCTGAGTCTCGTGGTCGAATAGCGCGAGCTGGGTTTCACGTGATCGTATTTTTCGAAACCCTTGTTGATTCCTACAGAGTAGATTTCCAGTCTCCAGAAAAGTCACTATATCGAACATAATACGTGTTCCAAAATTCTACAACTGATCGACGTTAGAGATATAGGTCTATAGTTCTGCACATCTGTTCGACGTCCCTTCTTGAAAACGGGGATGACCTGTGCCCTTTTCCAATCTTCTAGAGACCTACGGTAGACCGTTGCAAGAAGGGGGGCAAATTCCTTTGCGTACTCTGTGTAAAATCGAACTGGTATCCCATCAGGTCCAGTGGCCTTTCCTCTTTTGAGAGATTGTGATTGTTTTTCTATCCCTGTGTCATCTACTTCTATATCTGCCATTTTGTCAGCTTGTGTTTAAAGCAACTTGCAATGATTGCTATTGCATTTGATGATAAGGAACAGAAAGAGCGATCAAAAAGAGTCTGTGTTAGAAAAAAAATGTTAAAAAATCGAGACTGTGAAGGAGAGTTCCACACACTCTTTACAAGGAGCTGGAAGAGGAGGAGTCATCGTTCTGTAAATATTTCAGAATGTCTAAACAAAACGTTTTCTACCTTTTAAGGAAGAAAAAAACAAAAATTACGAAGAGAAATACAAGATTTATGCATATCAATGTGGCAGAAGCTGATCGTTTGTCTAAGTTATGTCGACATGGGCTGTTTTGCTGAGCTAAACAAAACAAATATGGGGGTGGTGCTTGCCGGCGGCAAAAGGGGAACATCACATGACTCCATTAATGGCCCGTTGAAACATTCTTCCCGAGAGACCTTGACGTGATGCTGACGTGACATGTCGATGACGTTCCATAGACAGTTTGTTTGAATGCCATCATTTGAACTACAAAGGAGAATCTTTTGATATGACAGTGACGTCCATCAAGTGTGAATCCACTTTAAGTGTCCTGCAAATAAAATGTAGTCTTTGGTTTGCCTTCCCCACAACATTTAGTTATTTGTATCTGTAATTGTTGGGTACTTAGTCGAATTGACAGCTATTAAATTTTTGTGATTTATAGTGTAACAGAAATTTAACTGATTTATTTCCATGATGACCTCACACTTTTCTTTATTCACAGACATTTGCCACTTTTCGCACCATACAGATATCGAGTCTAAGTTATTTTGCAATTGGATTTGATCTTCTGATAATTTTACTAATGACTGCATCATTGGGACAATCTAAGAGAGCTGCTCAGATTGTCTCCTAAATCTTTTATGTAGGCTAGGAACAGCAGAGTGCTTATAACCTCTCCTTTGGGAATGCCAGATATCAATTGTGTTTTAGTTAATGATTTCCCATCGGTTATTATGTAGTGTGGCCTTTCTGGCAGGAAATCGCAAAATCAGTCATACATCTGAAGCATTACTCTACAGGTATGTAATTTGATTAGAAGTCTCTTAGGGGAAACGATGTGAGAAGCCTTCTGGAGATCTAGAAATATTGACTTAATTTCAGATCCCTGTCGATAGTACTCATTACTTGATGCGAATAAAGGACGATATTTTCTGAATCTGTGCTGACTGTGTGTCAACAGATCGTTATCTTTGAGCTAATTCATAATGTCCAAACACTGTATACTGTTCAAAAATCTACAGCAAATCGAAGGTGTGAAGTATCCTTGGTTCACGATATTTTTGCAGAATAATCAGTGAAGAGACTGCTTCCTCTTACATATATCGCATGAAAAGACCGTGAGTTCATAAGGGGTTCCGCACATTATTAGTGACTCGAGAAAGAAGGCGGTAAATGACTGTAGTATACGAAATAAGCTATTTAATGAGGTACAGCTGCAGATAGTAGTAGTAGTAGTAGTAGCAGCTTTATTCATCTGTAGATCTCTTTTTATAAGGATATAAGACATGTCAAAATATTTACAAGTTTAGATCAATTTAAAATAAGCTATTTGGTGTACACATACATCTACAGACTTCTAGTTAGAGATAATCATTTGATTTACTCCTGGTATATAATGTAATACTTTTTTACAAATAACTTATTAAATAATGTAATGCCACACTGTTCACTCATATCTCACTATCAGGCACTGTGCACACTATACACACATTGTTTCATAACACTTCACTCACTACACACTCAAACACACACATACACTGCTGATATCTGGGCCATTTTCTGTACAACAACTTCCCATTTGCTACTCTTAAAAACCGAGTCAACATCCCTCAATAATGAGTGAGATGTTGAGCTCAGAAAGATGAAGAGGTGTTAGTGTTGTGCTATGCATAGCTTGGTGGTAAGTATTTCTAGAAGAGGAAACAAGAACGAAAAAACATAGTGTGAAGGTTTTATGTGGAATGTTGGATGTTTTATAATCATTATTATTATTTGTATAACTTTTTTACCAAGCCCTACTCTGTTTTATGCAACTAATCCATCAATGTATAAAATGAATTGCATTTCTTTTGGTAATTTATTGTACAATTTTATTCCTGGTAGAAAATGCTGTTTTGAGTTTTATGTTTAATTTTTCTTGGTAAATTTGAGTTGAGTCTAGCTCTTATTCCATGGTCATGGACCGAGATGTTTGTGCAGTAATTACCAATGTTATTTTTTATCTGTGTGGTATTGTGTGGTATTCACATGGTGCAGTTAAAATCCCCCGTGTTTTGAACAGATCTCTACAATGACCTCGACTACTATGTTTTGTTATTTTCTTATGGCTCTTTTCTGGAGTTTGAAAATTTTGTTCACATTTTGTGCGTCTGTTCCTCAACGAAGAATGCCATAGATAAGAACTGAGTGTACATATGAATAGTATGTAACTAAAAGACACTGTATGTTACACACTGATGATAGGATTCTAAGGGCATAGCATGCTGATGATATTCTGTTTGCAAGTTCCTTTGTGTGTTCACACCACTTCAACTGAGAATCAACATTCATTCCTAGAAATTTTGCATTTGTTACACAGTCTATAGATGTGCCAGCTATATTTAATTTAACATTATCATCGTCCCTCTTCAAACTAAAATTCATGGCATTAGTTTTATTTATGTTCAATGCCATTTCATTGCTTATTGACCAGTTGTAAACTTCCTTGAGAGTTTCATTTGCTTTCTCTGCTAGGAGTTCTCTTGTTTTATAAGTGCCTATCGTATTTCTGTCATCAACAAGAGAATTTTTTCTCCATGAGTAACACTACTGGGAATGTCATTGATGTGTATCAAGAATAGTATTGGTCCTAATATGGTACCTTGCAGAACCCCTATATTAATGTATTTTAGTTCTGTTAAGTGATTTACTATATGTTTAGACCTATCTGAAGTATGTGTTATCTCTTCTCTTTGTACCCTATCTGCTAGGTATGATCGAAACCAGTCATTAGCTACCCCCGCCCCCCCTTATTTCTAATGCTTCTAATTTTTTAATATAATGTTGCGGTTGACTGTATCAAAGACCTTAGAAAGATCCAAAAATATGCCTGTGACACACTCATCTTTATCAAGAGCATCAAGTACAACTTTTGTGAATTTACTATAGCTGACTCTGTATTTTTGCCACTTTGGAAACCGAACTGTGATTCGCCTAAAAGATTGTATTTATTCAGGTAATTCATTAATCTGTCTTTCATAATTGCTTCCATTATTTTTGAGAATGGTGACAGCAGGAAAATGGGCCAGTAATTTTCTACGTCTTCTGCATTATCTTTCTTTAACAAAGGTACAACTCTTGCCTATTTTAACTTCTCTGGAAATGTCCCTGATGTAAAGGACTCATTTATTATATTTGTTAAGGGGCATTGTATAATCCTGATGCATTGTTTTTGCACACACATTGGTACTTCATCTAAGCCTACTGACTTTTTATTTTTTTAGTTTTTGAACAGTTTTATTGACTTCATTATCTGTGGTTGGAAGTAATGTCAATGTATTTAGTGTAACATTATTTACAGGTGTTATATTTGTTTTGGGGAATTTATTTTTCTGCAATACTTGAAAAATGCTCATTTACATAGTTTGCTAAGTGTTGTGGATCATTTGTTACCCTATCCCCCTCCCTTAGCAGTATGTTATTCTGCATTTCCTTGCCTCTGCGCATTTTCTTTTTTTTATAACATCCCAGACTGCTTTGCTTCTATTCTCTGCATTATATATTATTTTGTCATTAAATGACTTTTTTGCAGCAGTCAGTACCTTCCTATAGGTCTTTTTGTATCTATGATAGAAATTTAAGAATTCTGGATCATTGCGACTCTTTTTCATGGAACTCAGATATTTAAGTGTTTGGGAGGACTTCTTAATACCTGCTGTTATCCATCTGTTTTTGTGTGATGTTGACAACAGACATGCATACTTTTAGAAATGCGTTTCCAAAGTTCAGTTTAAATAATTTAGAGAATTTATTATTCACATTGGTTTCCTTATACACTTCATCGCAGCTTTGTTCTGCTAGTTATTTTGCAAAATGTTTTATTCTGATTTCAGATAGATCTTGTTTGTAGGCTTGTAGTTCAGAGATTGATTCGATGCCTGATTTTACTCTTGTTATTTGACAGAGATGGTCTGATAATCCGAGATGTTTTACAGCTACACTCCTGGAAATTGAAATAAGAACACCGTGAATTCATTGTCCCAGGAAGGGGAAACTTTATTGACACATTCCTGGGGTCAGATACACCACATGATCACACTGACAGAACCACAGGCACATAGACACAGGCAACAGAGGATGCACAATGTCGGCACTAGTACAGTGTATATCCACCTTTCGCAGCAATGCAGGCTGTTATTCTCCCATGGAGACGATCGTAGAGATGCTGGATGTAGTCCTGGGGAACGGCTTGCCATGCCATTTCCACCTGGCGCCTCAGTTGGACCAGCGTTCGTGCTGGACGTGCAGACCGCGTGAGACGACGCTTCATCCAGTCCCAAACATGCTCAATGGGGGACAGATCCGGAGATCTTGCTGGCCAGGGTAGTTGACTTACACCTTCTAGAGCACGTTGGGTGGCACGGGATACATGCGGACGTGCATTGTCCTGTTGGAACAGCAAGTTCCCTTGCCGGTCTAGGAATGGTAGAACGATGGGTTCGATGACGGTTTGGATGTACCGTGCACTATGCAGTGTCCCCTCGACGATCACCAGTGGTGTACGGCCACTGTAGGAGATCGCTCTCCACACCATGATGCCGGGTGTTGGCCCTGTGTGCCTCGGTCGTATGCAGTCCTGATTGTGGCGCTCACCTGCACGGCGCCAAACACGCATACGACCATCATTGGCACCAAGGCAGAAGCGACTCTCATCGCTGAAGACGACACGTCTCCATTCGTCCCTCCATTCACGCCTGTCGCGACACCACTGGAGGCGGGCTGCACGATGTTGGGGCGTGAGCGGAAGACGGCCTAACGGTGTGCGGGACCGTAGCCCAGCTTCATGGAGACGGTTGCGAATGGTCCTCGCCGATACCCCAGGAGCAACAGTGTCCCTAATTTGCTGGGAAGTGGCGGTGCGGTCCCCTACGGCACTGCGTAGGATCCTACGGTCTTGGCGTGCATCCGTGCGTCGCTGCGGTCCGGTCCCAGGTCGACGGGCACGTGCACCTTCCGCCGACCACTGGCGACAACATCGATGTACTGTGGAGACCTCACGCCCCACGTGTTGAGCAATTCGGCGGTACGTCCACCCGGCCTCCCGCATGCCCACTATACGCCCTCGCTCAAAGTCCGTCAACTGCATATACGGTTCACGTCCACGCTGTCGCGGCATGCTACCAGTGTTAAAGACTGCGATGGAGCTCCGTATGCCACGGCAAACTGGCTGACACTGACGGCGGCGGTGCACAAATGCTGCGCAGCTAGCGCCATTCGACGGCCAACACCGCGGGTCCTGGTGTGTCCGCTGTGCCGTGCGTGTGATCATTGCTTGTACAGCCCTCTCGCAGTGTCCGGAGCAAGTATGGTGGGTCTGACACACCGGTGTCAATGTGTTCTTTTTTCCATTTCCAGGAGTGTACATCACATTTTCCTCTGTCAGCTACTGATGAAGTCATTACAGTAACCCTTGTTGCACTATTGAACAATAGAGTCATGTCAAAACTTTGAAGGATATTTATGAGGATGCTGCTGAATTCATTTATGATGCTAGTGTTGATGTCAATGTCCCCACACAGAATTATGCTGACCTTTGTACTTGAGACTTTGTCTAGAACTTGTTAATTTATTGAAAAAAGTGTCCACACTACGACTGGAAGATCTATACACACACAAAATGATCAGTTTCTTGGTGATATCAACCCCTGTTAATTCAATAGCTGATATTTTAAAGTGTTTGTCTTCACTTACTGTACTGAGGTCATGTCTTGATTTGAACTGTGTTCCTTTTCTGATATAAATGCATGATCCTCCACCCCTTGAAGCAGCTCTGCAATAAGAGTTTGCCGTTTCATACAATAATAACACTACGTGTTGGATTCCTGTCTCTCTACACCAGTGCTCAGTAACACAAACTACTGTGTAGTTCAACGATTGCAGCTCAACTTCTAATAGTCGTATTTTATTTTTTATTGATTGCATGTTTTGATGGAGGATTGTTAAGTCTGTGAAATGCCCCATGTTACTTTTTCCAATGGTTTGTTTTTCTTTGTGACATCT
This sequence comes from Schistocerca nitens, assembly GCF_023898315.1. NCBI lineage: Eukaryota > Metazoa > Arthropoda > Insecta > Orthoptera > Acrididae > Schistocerca > Schistocerca nitens. Next base: position 884,492,322 of record NC_064614.1, on the reverse strand, counting down.
GGTATGTGTGAGATGAGATTTGAGGTGTTAAAATCTGTCTTTTGAGTGCTTGTTCCAGTATTTTTTAAACTGCTGGAGATACTCTTTAGACAGGGAAACCTGTTGTCTGCATTTATCCTAAAAAGGACCTGCTTCTCCTACCCATGACAACAGCTATTTGACCAACCTTTCCTTCCCAGTCCTGTTTAGGTGTAGGCCATGCCTAGTGAAACCTAATCTGTTGATAGTCTCAATGGGCAACAGAGAAACATGAACAAAGTTTGCTGCCCTCAGAGCCATCCCTAACCCCACATTGATTCGCCTCACAGCTCCATCAAGGTATGGTCGATCATGACGCCAGAGCAGCTCAACAAGTGGTGATGGCCCGGTAAGCTGGCCCTAAACTTTCTCATAACTGAGGGCCTACACTTTCTTCTTCCTAACATGTCTTCTTCCAAACATTTTGTATATTCCTAGGCTTCTTGGCCTCGGTTGAAGTGTGCTGCACATTTCTTGCTGCTCATTCTACCTGAGGCTCTTCTCCACTTAACTCTGACAGTGGTAGATACCTGTTTTTGGTGTTGATGATAAAACTATCAGATCGCATTCTCTTTCTTCTTATCCTCATACCACCAGCCAGTTTCCAACCACCCTCCCCCCCATCTAAGTTTATCCTTATCAGTTCTTTCCTTGCTTCCTCCAACTGTGCCTGAAGGGAACAGATTTTCCTTTCCTGCTCCCCAATCAAAATGCTCCTAATGCATACTCTGCAGTTCCAGGAAAGAGCCTCTTCTGTTCTCCCAACATCACCCCCCCCCCCCAGTGAAAATATTTCCTACAGGAATGGCAGCAAATCCCTCTACTCACTACCTTACAACAGCTCCCACATTTCTCACTAATGGTCAGTTTAGAAAGAATAATTAAGTTTAAAGAATGTTTTAAATTTGTCAAGTATGCGAATTAGCTGTTGGCTGTATGTAAACAAAAAGGACACAAAGGTCTTAAGTGTAGTTGTTGATTTTTGTACTGATATAGAAATACAATGATAGAAGAATAAATTAGTTATTACTTTGCTTTTAGAGAATTTACGTTATCAAGGATGTTTGGTCAGGTTTTTAAACGTTTATAACTCGGGAAATTTAGGCCTAGATCGCGTCTGTCTAACTAGTAAACAATACGAACTGTTGTTACGGCTTTCGTGGCCACTTGTTGACAAACTGCCTATTGCTGTCTCGGGTTCTTCGGCCGACGTTCATCTAATGATTTTTCTGACGTTTCGCCAGCACGAGTGGCTGGCATTGTCAAAGCTTCTCCCTCCATTGCCGGTGGTGAACTGGAGGCGAGCTCGCGGCCGCAGACTATATGTACCTGGCGCGCCAACGTCCGAGGGCTTCTCCGCGGTCATTTCCGGTGCAGTTCTCCTCTTGCTACCTGCGACGGTCGTTCGCTGCAGTACGGGAAGCCAGGATCCGTTTACCTTAAGGCTTTCCTCTTTCTTGTTGAAACTGTTCGCGTGTTTTTGGATTTCTACAGCTTCTCTGAACAAGCGCGTGTGATAGTGCTTCTGGCTGTAGAGAAGAGGAGAACCGCACCGGAAATGACCGCGGAGAAGCCCTCGGACGTTGGTGCGCCAGGTACATATAGTCTGCGGCCGCGAGCTCGCCTCCAGTTCACCACCGGCAATGGAGGGTGAAGCTTTGACAATGCCAGCCACTCGTGCTGGCGAAACGTCAGAAAAATCATTAGATGAACGTCGGCCGAAGAACCCGAGACAGAAGCCAATAGGCAGTTTGTCAATACGAACTGTGTTAGTTAAATACTATGTAGAAACGTTTAATTACACTTTTTTTATTGCGACAACAGATACTGATGAAACTAGTAGCTGTATTTCTTAAACGACTTTTGCATTATCAAGAAAATTTGAATAGAATTTTTTGTGTTTATGTCACGCAAAATTTCGGGTTACGTCGCGATTATCGGGATTTCAGATAACATGAAGTTTTTTCAAGAATAAGCTCTGCTGGGACGCTAATATTCAGTTTTGTGACAAGAAAGGACACTACAGCAAATATACGAAACAAAGAAAATTTAAAATTGACGCTATTCCCTCTTAAATAAGTTCCTTTAGCGCGCGAAGAAAATACCTGTGATCTCACTCGGCGGCCATCTTGTCTCGGATCCCACTTATTTTGCATCGGTTGTCACGGCCACCTTTCACTGGGACGTAACTGCAGTTTCAAGATTTAGTAAAACACTGCACGTTTTGCTAGTATGGAAACTGAAGTACAAAGTAGCAATGCGACAGAAGCAAATAATATTAAGTATCATGAAAGAATATACATAAAAGGAGAAAGTAAAAATGCTACACTACGTTCTGTTTTATACAATATTTCAACAGTCTCATTCCCTTTTCGTGGAAGCTATGGGTCAGGGGTTAGTATAGTAGGAGTTAAATAAGAAATATGAATGAAGATAATTAAATTTTACCATATCGGTATACTTAATTTTATGTACCTTATTTGTATGCGATCAGGCCCAAAGAACTATGCACTACTATGAACTTCCTTTTCCACTGCCTTCTATACATCACTGCCCTTTGCCAATTGTTCATGTCCATCATTGACTTGTAGGTCTACATGGAGGCCATCACTCTGCCTCCTCCTTGACCTTCCTCGGGCCTCTTACATGTAGGGGTGATTGTTAAGTTGCATATTTTCGACTTTCAACATAGTATCTGAACAGCCCTCTGTAGCTGATCCCTGGTCTTTCCTATAAATGGGATTTTTAACAAGCCTCTGACCAAAAATTGATCATTTCCACTCTCCACATGCCAAACCTCTTAACATCTGACATCTGTATTTTGGATTTTATACCTAGGGTGATGTATCTACTGGTTTTAACCTCCAGTTTGGTGACACCCAAGTACTCTTAAGTATGTCCTTACACTGCAACTTTCTGCTCGAGATGAGTAGATCCATTGATGTTGAGGAGCTAAAGAAACTCACATCATTATTGTTACTTAGCAGATGGAGGCTATGTCTTCCTGTCATGCCTTGGACTCAGCACTGACATAACAATAGTAAAATATTTGCACTTTTTTGCTTTATATTTTGTAAACTTATAACTATCTCACTAAAACAATAACTTGAAAGAAACTTGATAGCTCGAAAGGAGCATAAATTATGATATTGCAGGCTTCTCTGGGCATGTGCCAGTCATTAAATTCACCATTGATTGTATTTTAAAAAGGAAATGTCAGCTACATAGTGTTCTACACTTATGTATTGAATGATGTTTCATATAAGTTCATACTGATCACTTTATTAAGTGGAGTGGAAAAATATATAAGTATTCACAAAGGGCACATATACATGAATTGCCTAATTGGCTGATTTATTGTAATTATTTCAATCCAACACTTCCAGTAGTGCTTAAAGGAATACATGGTACTGCTACTTCACATGTAACCTACAGAGAATGGGCAAAAATATAGGAACACCGAAAACACGACACATTACCATGGCCAATACAGTGTAGGAAAAATGTTGGGATCCCAGGCACCTTCCTCTCGTCTTGGAATGAATAAGTTTCTCGCAGTGTTTCCATATCTTTATCCAAACACTCTATCATGGTTAGTCATATTAAAAGATTTACTTATCTTGAATAAACAACGAACATCGCTGGTATCTTACAGTTGCGGAATGTATGACAGCGACAAGTACAAGATGAGGAGAAATGTGAAAGATTGTGAGCAAAAACTCCTTGTAGTAAATTTTCGTTCAGAAGTATAAAATAATCACTAACTGCATTATCACAAAGTCACCTCATTTTGTTAATATATTAAAAACGTGGTGAATAACTATATTTTTGCCTGCAAATCAAATTTACACTTATGTGCAATGCTGATCAGAATACATCCGACTGGCCTCATTTTGGTGAGTCTGGAGCAACCTTGCCAACCTTTCAGCTATACTGGATTGTATAACTGCATCGAAATCATCGTACATTTCTTTAAGGGTTTGTACAAATCTACAATCTATAAATAAAAATCTTTTTTGGGTATCTGCCCTGGGCTTTTTGATGTAGATGGCCTGTCTAATGGCTTCCAGAGGCATAATATTTTCAATATTTTGCGTAATTATGCACCAAATTTAAAAATGTAACTTGTTATCACAATCTACTCATTAAGAGTAAGTTACACTTAACATGATAGGACAAGTATTACAATTAGAAACCAAGTATTTGTCTTGAAGCTGATAGCACTCAAATATTCCAACTTAATTCAACCATTACTCGAAAATTATAACACTTTAGCGACTTACAACAAAGTTAATAGATAGCTTCAAACCTTTATTTAGGGAACTTTTTCTCGCTTACAGCCCCCACAGAATGATGGAAGGAAACAAGTTTATCACTCACTACATTTTCGCTGTTCATGTGATCGAACTTCAAACTTCAGCATCTGCCATGACGTTTAAATATTTTATTTCTTTACTACTAATGCTGTTCACAACACACTTTGCAGACACTATCTGCATACATCACTAAACCCACCTGTAAAATTATATCACTGTATGGAACATAGTTCAGGGGGTATGACATAACACACACTTAGACATGTCAAAAACTAGTTTCTGCTAACATTGACATGCAGTAAACATCAGGTGTGACATTTTAATTTATCACTTATTTACTACTATTCACAACACATTTTTCGTATAGTATCTACACAAATATCTGAATGCATCTACAACATAATGTCAATATACAGCAAATAGTTCAGGAGATATGACGTGAGATATAGTGAGATGCGTCAAAAACGTGCTTCTACTTAAAATGAAGGGCAAATTACCTACACTACAATCATCCAATATTTCATAATGACAGCACTTAGAGACTTCTAACAAACTTCATGCATAATTTCAGTACTTTTCTAAACTTTGTCTCACTTACATGCTTAACGTGAAGAATAATGGAATTAGAGCGCAATTATGATTGTTGCAGTGCATTGGGAAGAACTCTTGACTGGTCTCAGCTGGTACCACATATAATTAGGTGTTTCCGATTATTACGAGTACATCAACTTATGAACGTTAAATATGGTTCATGAAATTATATAAAAAATTCCTTTGTCATTTGTTTAGCTTGGAGGAAGACATAAAAATGGAATGTATGATCATCATCATTGTCATCATCATATCTTCATCCCTTCAAGATGCAGAAACAGAAGAACTGGCAGCAGATGGCTTTGAAAATAACTGCCTTTTCTTCATGCAACTGAGATGATGCTCCTCACATACTGACTGGCAAGCAGACATCCATTCACTATTGAATTAATGGGCCTATTCCTATTTTTCACTTTTATAAGTTAGTAACAACCCTTTCACAATAAGCAGGGAATTCCCTCTCACCAAGTAAAGTTTTTATGTTGAGCATGTTCCCCCAATATGTGCCCACTTCTGAACAGTTCTAAATATTTTCATCTATTTTCTACGATAGAATGTTTCCTTCAGTCATCATCGATTTTTTATATATGGTTATCATCATCTAGAGAGACTATTCTTGACAATTTTGACATAAGAGGTGTAAGAGAAAGGGAGTATTTTCTCTTTACATGTTTGGAAGGGTCCTTTTAGGCGTCAAAATTGCAAGCAATGACAATAAATTATCATCAAGGTTACATCTCTTTTTCAGTTCTGAAAACTTCATCTGCATAAAATCCCTGCATCTGCAGTAAAAGTCTTTCACTGCATCCCATTCATTATATGTTTCTGGTTCCAGAACTGCCTTCAGAGCTTCAACTTCTAAATACATTTGGCTATCACGAAGAAACTTTGATCTGTTGTGGGGTCAGTGTCAATCAATTTATTGGTTATGACATACTGCTGGTCCATGTGGCAATGCAACATTTTCTTGAACCCTGTACCGTCTTTTAATGTAAGCCAATAATAATAACTTTACCACTCTACAAGTTCTTATTTAAATCTGTGAATTTCGGTAACAGAGAGGCCAAAAATAAATAAAATAATTAACAAAAATTGTCATTGAGGGATTAGAGAATTTTTTCTGCCACATCCAGCACATCCTCTAGGTATTTAAAATCAAAATAGAGATGCAAAGCAGCCCACAGCTCTAAAATCCTTACTACAATAGCACACAAAGATAGCCATCTTGTCTGTGATGGGTGCAGCAATTTATAAATTTAGATATCTAAAAACTTCTGAAGTTCATGCCGTAGTGCCCGTCCCTTAGCACTAGCTTTAAAATTGTTATGGGTGTTCCAGCTAGGTCCTTCCAACATCTGGGAAGACATTTACAGGCCCCACTGCCACATATAAGTGAAGCGTGTGACAGATACATTTGAGAACAATTATCTGAGGACATTTTTCAGCCAGTGGAGTCGCAACAGAGTTTCTTGACCCCATATTAGAATTAGAACCGTCAGAAGACAATTCTAGAAAATTGTTTTCAGAAACATTGTACTCAGAAAATGAAAGCATTAGATTAGAATAAAAGTTTTTAATTATTGCACATTCCTTTGCTTTATCATATTCACCCTGATTAAAAATTTCATAAAGTTTCCAAATTTACTTTCAATTTTATTTTTATCTTTGTCAAAATATCTAAAAACGACACAGAATGTTTTAACAGATCTTACATCTGTAGACTTATCAGTAAGAACACTGCATTTTGTATGTCTCAGTGTTTCTGCAAGTTCATTCTTATGACTCACTCCTAACTTTCTCTACGATCTGGGAACACTTAATGTGAAGCAAATGTATACTGTCGGCGATTTTAGAAGCAAGATGGCAACTCTTAACCCATAACTGGTACATCCAAAAATGTTAATACACAAGGTACACCTGGGTCGTCAGGACCCAGATAAATCCTGAACAGGTTTTAGAAGAAAATACACAAGATGATAAAATTTAAATATTAACTATTTAAGATGGTAGTATTAATGCTAATACAAAACTAGTTTCCTTATTTTTGGTCATCTCTTTCAGAAACTATATAAAAAGACAGTGAAGTAGTTAAAACACGAAAAGTGAAAAACATACATTTGTCAAGACCTACTCAAGAGCTACAAATATTAACCTTTATATCAGAAATTACACATTTACAATCAAAATGGACTGTGCTTCAAAGCTGTAAACCAAAAGAAAAGTTCAAATACGGTATAAAGATTTCTGCAGGCATAGCTTCTGGGAAGATTCTGTGGTAACGTTTTCAGCCGAATGAGATACTTAATTATTAAAATTGTAAAAAATTGCAGCAATTGTCCAAAAATCTCATATTTTAGATAATTTATTGTTTTATTAATTAAATTTAGTATTTTTACTCTTCCAAACCACCAAAACACTTTGAGCACAAAACACTGGAACATTCCAAACACGATGGTGCTTGACATCTGGCACACTCTCGTGATGCTTTCCTATCTTTCTTAGATGGTCACATGGAGCACCTTCTTCTCTTAGATTTAGTAGGACGAGCCTCTTTGCCGGCTTGGGATGTTCCTGGTGCCTCGTTTGGATTCATTCCTAAAACATCAAAAATCGAATTTCTGACGTCTTTTCTCAGAAATGGAGAATCCAGTCTTCTTTTCATATGGTCACTTACAAGTTCTATTCCTAGTTGAATGAGGAATTCTCGACGAATAATATCATTATTATCTTCTTTGCCATGGAGTAAAACAAAAGCATTTACACCAGCTATATCCAATATGGTATAGAAGATTGCCATAGGCTTCTGCCTTTTTCTTCTGAAAGTTGTATAATTATGAGTCTTTTCATCAAGAGCAGCAATACCCCATTTTGTTCTATTGTAGTCGTATATAATTTCAGGCTTATGTTCCACCTCACATTCACCATAGTGCATTGTTGACATCATGTTCACTACCTTGTTCTTTTTTGGGATGTGTGAAAGTAGTGTTATACAGCCAGAGTATCCATAAATTGAGGAACAGTCAAAGAGTCATTTCTGCCTTTTGCTGCAGTAATGTTTAAGGGTAGCTCAGCCTTATTCTTTCTTATAGTTCCAATATAAGTAAAATGGCATTTGGACAACTCATTAACCATTTATACACTTGAGAACCTGAGAACCAGGTGACTCCACACACATTTCTGTTGCTTCCTCCAATTGGTTCAACCAAATGCCTGGCAACTGCTGTTGGAATGAGCATACGTTGTGGGGTGGTTACAGCTGGTTTTCCACTATTAATTTCGGCATTCAAACAGTAATGCATTTGGCACCAGCCAGGATGAATATTTTTATTCCATATTTCCTTTGCTTGGAAGGAATGTACATCCTGAATGCACATCTGCCACGGAATCATATTAAACATTTCACCCATGGTGACATATTCTCAAACTGGATAGTTTTCTTGGCAACCTTTTACAAATGAACTGAATAGCCAAGAGATGTGGTACATTTTATCTCTGGGTTTTCTGGTATCATGGGTTGTTGAATCATCAAAACTAAGACAATGCAATAAAAATAATAGACGTTTCAAGGGCATAGTTGTTCTACAAATTGGTCTACCAGTGCCATTTGTCGCAAACAAATCATCCAGATCTTCATTGTTTGATTTGAAGGCTCCCCAGAGATAACAAAGACTCATAAGGGCCTTTATTTCCACTTGATCTGTTACTTTTGAAAGAATAAATATTTAGACTCAGGCAGCAATGATATAATTTTTTCATTGGTTCTGAGTACTATCTCTGCAATCATTTTATCAGTGAAAAGTAGTTCCCAAAATGCTAGAGGGATCTTTTTGTTTACCTGTCTAGCTGGGCCATGTATTCCAGGAAGATGAATTGGAGAGATGATATTGCTTTGTGGGATTCTTCCACGTATGCTGGGTGCTGTTGACCATTTGACTCTATTCCTCCCATAGATATTATTAGCTGTAGATTGTCCTTCATTGCTGTCACTTTCAGTTTCATATTCACTAGTTTCACAATTGCTGTCACTTCCGCTTATATCATCAATATCACTGTCCACTGATTCGTTCTGAGTATCGATGGTATCTTCAACACTCATTTTTATGAAATGCGGTACAATAAATCCAAAATATTGCAAGTGCTGTTAAGATGAAAATCTTCCACTGTAGTTACAACTGGGTCCTTGGGACCCGTGTGCTTTTATAGATGCAAAACTAGCGAAGACACTTGTGACAATGCTGTGGGCTGATAGCCAACTGAATGCTGCAGAGTACATAGGAGTGCAAGTCAGTGTGCTGCACACATTGCAATGCTGGAAAAAAATTTCTCTCGGGTCCCTAGGACCTAGGTATACCAGTTACGGGTTAACTTTGCCCTCCAGCTGATCTGCAACACTGAAAGGCAGATTGTCATCTGCCCCGAATCCCACCAATTTAATTACAGCAATGTGAGCCTCATTATTTAAAGTTACATCACTTGTAACTGATTTCACAAAGGAACTCAAAATTGTCTGGCCTTTAGATAACACCATCCTCACATTTTTGACATGGTTTTCACTATAAGAATGTTTGTAACACATCCCAATTCAGGCACAAAAATTATTTTACAGGTTCTACATCTAGCCCTTTCAGAGTTCGGTTCATCAATGCACAACCAACCATTACATTCAGGATTAGTTTCCAAGAATTTTCTGTATTTTTGAATTCGCTTCTTACAGTTAAGCACGACCATTACTACAATCTTCTGTTTCCATTGACACAATTTTGCGTACTTAACACTTTACAAATCGCTCTGTCCTCATCTGAACCAACATGTCAACTGTAATCGTTTTCGCTTATATATGAGCGCCGCGCAGGATGCAAACCAGTCGATACAGTGAATTCCCCGGTGGTTTCACGTAAGGGAATAAGCAAAGTTGACTAATGACGCTTAACGTAATCAAATTGCGGAATATAATGGCCGCACAGATGGGCATGTAGGCTGCTCAAAATCATACTTGCGGAATAAATTGTCAAAAACTAAATATACCATAATAATTAAAATAATACAAAAGATGAAACCTTTACAATAGTAAGCCTTTTAACGGATTGTATAACAGATGTGCGATCCGAGGGTGGAACGTATGTTCGTGCAACATCTCTGGAGAGTAGTGGGTGCGTCATACTATTTTCGTAGAACATCGTTGAGTAAAAATCTGGGAATCGAGAGCAATCAGTGAAAACGGTGAAGATGGCGCCGACTGGTGGTCGGATGCAGAGTGTTATATTATGTTTTAGTTTTTTGATGGTTTTTCTTCAGTGTTCCGCTTACAGGAAATGTGAGTGTAATCTATACTGGAATCTGCAATGATGGGAGAAAATTTGTGTGCTGTGATACACAATTGTGTAATTTGTACCAATGTTTACATGTTTTGACAGCTCATATAATCAAGTTCATAACAAAATACCGTAAATAAATATGATGTTTTTATAATTTTGGTGTTAATGAAAGTTTATTGCTAGGCTAAATATGTCAGCAAATGAATTGGCAGAGTAGGGCGTATGCCATATAGTAGTGTTGCTGGAAGTTGTTGACGCTGTCTTCCCTGAAGAATTTTTAACCTGGTGCAGGCCAGCGGTGAAATACTTGTTTTTCAGTGATTAATCATTCTGGTGATAGTTGTTGTGTAAAGTGATATACAATGTTGATCTGGTGGTTTCTTTTGGTGTGCAGTGTATTGATCAAGTGCATACTGAGTCACTTGAAATAATTAATGTTGACAGCATTGTAATGAAGTTAAAAATTTTGAATTTGCGAGCGTATACATTGCTACTAAGTTATTCTCATTCTGATTTTTTTCTTCCAGATAGTTTAGGGCATGACAAGGTTTGTTCACACGTGAAAAAACAAACAATTAAACTTCCTCCAGAAAATGGAATTTTAATTACTGAACAGCGAACATTTGATAAGTGGTCTGGATACAAAGAATTTCGCTGTAAGTTTAAAGTTGAGCTTCTAGATGAAGGAGATTTGTTTGCGGTGATACAAAATGTAACTTTTAGAAAGGATCCAGTTACTGGTGAATGCATCGATTATGTACAGGTAATTAGTTATTCAGCGCTAGAATATGTTTTGACTTGTTTGTATGTAGTTATGCTAGAGGTTTTGAGTCTAATAAAATGGGGTTCGATACGATATATTTTGCAAATATCAGAGTAGTGGTTTGGAAACCATTGTTGCTCTTATTATCTGTTTTATATTGTGTTTGTTTTCTTCTTTGTATCTATGAGTAGACATTTGCTTAATTCTTTTACATGCATTTTGGATGCTTTATTATTTATTGTGAAGAGCGAAGTAGGCAGCACAGTAGTTATTTGCTCGTAAATTTGGAAATGAAATAAGTGCCAATTTTTCATTGTCGCACAGTTCATTACAATAATGACTACTTAGAGAATACAGTGGTGTATCTTATTTACACCAAAACATGAAGTAACAGAGTATAGCATCTATTAAATCAATGAAGTTCGAATTTAAATGAAAAATGGAATAGGTATTGTTATAGAATCACGATGTTAACTAATTTTTTTTTAAATATCAAATCTGTTGTTTCATCTATGGATGTAAGTGTTGGAGAAACTTCTGCTTTAAAATGATAAAGTGAATTTTTGTTTCGTCTCTGCGGCATCTATGTCTACACTCTGCAAACCACTGTGAAGTGCATGGCAGAGGGTACTTCCAAGTGTACCAGCTATTAGGGTAACTTCCTGTTCAGTCACGTATGTAGCACAGGAAGACATTGGTTTTAATGCCTCTGTGCATGAAGTAGGAATAATCCATATCACTTCAGGCAGTGGGGTTACCTTCATAGTTTCGGATGTTATTGAATTTAGCATATGTTAACATTCAGGAGTAAGTAAGAAACATACTTTTTGTATAGATATTTTGTTAGAGTTGTTTTTATGTGAAAGATAATTGCTTTATCATTACAATAGTATCCTTTGTTTGGACATTACTGTCGCCTTTTGAATTTTTTTTAATAATTTACAGAAAAAATTTCTTTTTTCGGAAATGACAACCAGAAAAGTTGGATTTTTTTTTTTCTGTTGATTTGTACCGTGTAGTACTGTATTCTCTGTAAAGGAGGGCTTCCATTTTCAAGTTGGACAGGTTTCATTTTAAAAGTTCATAACGGAAATGCCCGATTCCATCCCTCTGCTTTCACCAATGATGCCACCAATATGGCGGAAACAACCATTCACAACAACTCCCATACTGCTCCTATGACGTCATCAAGTAAACCATCAAACACATATTCCTCCAAAAAGGAACAACCGATACCACACTATAAATCTCAATGCTTTCACCACCAACACACTTAATGCTACCACAAAAAAACACCTAGAAAATCAAAATTGGAATTGAACACTATACCACACTATAAATCTCAAAACGTTCACCACCACCACACTTAATCCTACCACAAAAAAACAGCTAGCAAATCAAAATTGGAATCGAACACTTCTCTTGACCTGTTATCCTTAAGACATCTCCACATGTAGCTGTCCCTGGTCCAAGACGGTGGTACTTTTGTAAGCCTCATTTCTTCACAACACGCTGAACACATCATGACTTCAGCCAACAAGCCGAATAGCTGAAGAAATTTTATTAGAGACATTGCACTGTCCCCCATCATCGCTGACAACCGAAAGCTGTTTTAACCTTGTCAGTCATATCCATACCTACCAAAGACATTAACAAAGCAATTTGCCAAAATTCACACACGATGAACAGAAAAAAACTACAATAACGTCAGCATAACAAAACCAAAATTGTTAACTCGCTTAAATATATTCCGCTGAATGCACAGTCACCACCTATACCACACACGTGCAACGCTAACACGCAATTGAACCCCACACACCATATAATACGCTGCCCATAAAGACACCACTAGAGAGAACCACTGACTGCAATAATACGCCACGTATAAACACGCCACACATGGAAACTAAACCAAAAACATCACATAACCACATCAAGAGAGATCACCACTGATCACAACAAAACAACACCTACAAACACACCACTCTCACTAACTAAACTCTGCGCCGTCGTGATGTCACACACCACAACAGCCTTATGTCACGGGTCAAAGCCGACGGGTGGAATCGGACGCTTTCGTTGACCCCTTTCAAGGATAGTGTTCTGTCTTCAATTTTCTTACAAATTTCTTTATTGCAATGTTTATTTATATTGTCTTTGTTGCAGTTATTTCTTTTCACTTTCATTGTTGCAGATATTTCTTACACTGTGTTGTAGTTTCTTGTCAGTTTCTTTGTCATGGTTGTTCATTGCAGGTTTCTTTATTGTAGTTGTTCAGTGCTAATTTGTTTACTGAAGAGGCTTCTAAGAAATCTGAGATCATCCAGTGAGATCTGCATTTTTGTGAGGAATTTGCCAGTTGAACAGTTGCAGTGTGTTTTGTCAAAAGGAATGTTTGAAATGTCTTCTGATTGGGGCCATGAGAGAGTGAAGTGTGCTGACTATTTGCATACCATAAAAGAGTGATATAAAAGAGAGAGAGAGATAGACAACAGACTTTGTTCAGGGTGGGAATAAGAATTTTCATTTGAAGATTCTGTTTAAAAGTGAAGACGTTTCCAGTGACAACTATTTGTGTTCAATATATCTTGACAGAATAACAACAATGATAGTATCTGAATAAGGTGAAGCCTGCCATGGTGCAGATGATGCAAATTTAGCATCAATAGAGGAAGAATTAGGTACCCTGAATCAGTCAACTACAGAGGTACGTGTTAGCCAGGGCTAACACACATCAAGTGGTCCAGTGATGGTTGCTTGACCATTTTTACATATTTTAACTTTTCTTAATGTGAATGCCCTATATTTGAGAAATTCAAACAGTTTTTAAAATAATTTATCTTGCACGTTTACTAGATGGCGGCCGTTTTTATTTGTAGGTGCGAGTCTGGAGACATTAGCAAAAATTTTAATGTCTCTGCACTGGAGAAAGTTACAACATTGCAATTGACATGATTGTTTTTAGAAGAACTTACTTGAAATTTGCATTGCCTATTACACAAAATACTATAAATTCAAAAATAACCAATCAAAATTACTGCCAAAGTTTGGTATCCAAATTTTCAAAAATCCACTTTTTAGGCCCAAAAATAACAGAGTGATGTATGAGAGTCTATTTTTTTTTCCTATAGTTAGATATGATACACTCCTAGCCTCATATACTGCAAGAACATTTACAAATGTTTCCTTAATTTTTTATGAATTTTTGAAATTTGAAAATTTTCTTTTTTTGTAAAGTTTGGGGTTAGTTATCTCATGTGGGACTGAATATAAAAATATGATTTTTGCACAGTTTGTACACCTATATGATAGCACTGTACTGTAAAAATTTCAACACTGATATCTGACTGTGAACAAAGATAAGAATTTATGAAAATGCGGAAATAATTCACGTTACTCTAAAACTCGTCTTACGGCTGTTGCCTATTTAAATGGTTTATTGTTTCATTTTTAATAATGCAATATTAGACAATAGGAGCTTTCACTTTTGTTCTATGGCAATAAAAATGCTTATTTAAGTTCAGGTTTATTGTCAATAAAGAAGTTCATTATTGCTGGGTGTGTCATTGTTGTAGTGAGTCTGTTCTGAAACCTCTGTTAGAGTGGATGTACATACTTCATTGAGTGTGTAGAATGTATTATGTGCATTGCCCTGTGTGTAATTTGTAATTAATTTTGAGAGATTAACTGGAATGCAATAACATGGATGAACAGTGCTCTGTTGGACAGATAGCAAGGGAAATGTGTCACAAAGCAGTTTACAGTTCAGTTTCAAGAAACTTGAGAAATGTCAATGACTTTGATGAAGTTAGACAAACTTTGTTTAAATTTCAAGTAAGTTCTTCTATAACATCAATGTTTGAGTATCACAAGAAGAAATATTTTCTGAAGTACAATGACATTTTTGGAAAAAGGTTTGAGGGAAGTAAAACTTGAACATTTGTCCTTGTTAAGTGAGAGTGAAACAGATTTCCATGTGAAACGTAATGTGATTCCTGGAAATTCCCTGTGTCCACATTGTTACTCAAAAATATTTGTTGTGAATCCAGAACCAGAATCATGCAGCCTTATTAATGGCATTTTTATTCCTAATGAGGAAGCTGTTAGCATATTGGTATTTGCTTGTTCTAAGTTAGATGTATCTCCTGTTTTGAAAATAATAAAATTAAGTAGCAGAAAAAGAAAAGCAGCTGTTGAAAATAAGATGCAACAAATTTCAGACAAAATTAGAGAAGACTTGGAATGATGCTTTAATGATACAGATACCAACATTAATTCTAAAGAAGAAGAAAACCTAACACCAGCATCGTCTGACACTGAATGTTTGAGCTTAATAGAGAAATTAAAAATTAAATATTCAGTGACATCTAAAGAGGAAAAAGTTAAAATTTTAAGTTTGATCCCTGACACATGATCAAGAGAAAAGTTAGTTCATGAATTCAGCGTTTCTCTTCATGATTGCAACGTTTCTCATCATTTGGTTAAACTAACCCGAAATTTAGTGAAAGGGCAAGGCATTCTCCCAGTTTTAGGAAAGAAGGAAGGAGTAGGAGTAACAATTAAAAAGATCTAGCAGTTTTTTGAAGATGATGAAAACAGTAGACTGTACCTAGGATGCAAAGGTAGCAAAAAAGTTGTTATAAATGGAGTTAAAGTAACAAAGCAGAAACGTCTAGTGCTGTCAGATTTAAATGGACTTTATGTAGCTTTCAAAAATTCTCATCCTGAATGCAAAATTGGAAGGTCAAAATTTTGTGATCTCCGCCCTAAGTGGTGTATTTTCAGGGACACACTCCGTATGTGTTTATATCATCAAAATGTTAAACTGATGATTGCGGGTGCAAAACTCTGTGACCTTATGTACAAAGAGTTGCTAGATTTAGTGGTCTATGACACAGTTATTGACTGCATGATGAGTGTGTGTAATAAATGTCCTGGTAAGGAAACCGTTATTGAATTGTTTCACGAATATGATGAGGAAATGCCAGGCAGTATTACCTTCAAACAGTGGGTCACAACTGACAGGGCAAAAATGATAACAGTACAGTGCTCCTTGTTTGTGGACGACTTTGCTGTTTTCTGTTCCTCCTCTAGTGTTGCATCCGCGAGCCGTCAATTGCAACTAACAGTGCGGCGGTTAGAGGAGTGGGTTGCAAAGACGGGTTTTAGGTTTTCTGCCGATAAGTGTGTTTGTGTTCATTTTAATCGTTCTCGTCGTCTTTTTACGTTGCCTGCCTTGCATATGGGGGATACTGTCCTACATTTTAGAGACACAGTGCGGTTTCTGGGCCTAATATTTGACTCCAGCAAGTTGTCATGGTTGCCACACCTACGCGACTTGAAAGCCAGAACACTGAAAGCACTGAATATCCTCAAGTGCCTCAGCCACAGGTCTTGGGGAGCGGACAGGGCGTGTCTCCTTCAGTTTTATCGAGCTTTCGTGCGCTCACGGCTGGACTATGGGTGCACAGTATATGGGTTAGCGAGGCCGTCTTATTTGCGGATCCTTGACGCTGTTCACCATGCTGGGATTCGACTGGCCACGGGTGCTTATCGGACCAGTCCCGTACCCAGCCTCTGTGCTGAGGCTGGTGAACCGCCACTTACCATCCGGCGGCAGCTCCTGCTGGTGCGCCAAGCTTGTAAGTTTCTTGCAGCTCCCAGCTCGCCTTCTCACTGTCTTGTTGCCCATCCACCTCTGGACCGCCTTTTTTCCCGCCGTCCCCGGGCTACGTTGCCGTTTGGGATACGAGTGCAACGTGTGCTTGAGTCCCTCGGTGTGGAGTCTGTACAACCCCAAATCCTGGGTTTTAACCGCCTGCAACCCTGGTTACTGAAGAGGCCACGTGTGATTTTCGATTTATTGCAGTACAAGAGAGATTGCACTCCCGCCACCGTTTTTAATGCAGCATTTTCTGCTATTTTATCTGAGCACCACGACTATGTAGCTGTTTTTACGGATGGGTCGAAACAAGGGGATTCCGTTGGTTGCTCAGTTGTTTTTCCGGATCGTGTCCTCAAGGTCCGACTGCCTCAGACTTTTACTGTCTTTGATGCAGAATTGTCTGCGATCTTGCGGGCGCTGGAGCAGATGCGACGTTCTTCCTCTCCTAAATTTCTTGTCTGTTCCGATTCACTCAGTGCCCTTCACTCATTGCACCATTTGTATCCGGCAGATAAAGTCGTCCAGACCATCCAGGATGCCCTCCTCCGACTACAGCGACTGGGGAAGGTTGTAGCTTTCTGCTGGGTTCCGGGGTATGTCGGCATTGCTGGGAATGAAAGGGCAGATCTCGCAGCCAACGAGGCGTGTCTTGATCCACACGTATCTCAGTGTGCTATCCCCTTGTACGCACTTACCTCGCTGATGAGCTCCCGAGTCATGTGTCGGTGGGAGGATGAGTGGCTGGAAGTGACTGACAATAAGCTCCGTCTAGTCAAGCCCACAACGCGTGTGTGGTGTACTTCCTTTCAGCCCCATTGACGGGACGAGGTTCTCCTCACTCGGCTTCGAATAGGCCACAGCCCTATGACGCATGGCTTCCTGCTCCGGCGAGAGGACCCTCCAATGTGTGGTGCTTGCGGCATCCAGGTCACTGTGCGCCACGTTTTACTGGATTGCGTTTTATTTTCTGACCAGCGGGCCGCGGCTGACTTGCCAGCGGACCTGCCAACTCTTTTAGGCAACACTCGGGTGAATGTGGTTAAAGTTTTAAAGTTCTGTGCCCTGTCCAATGTTTTTACAAAGATTTTAGGGAGGGGATTTTAACTTGTTTCCTGTGTGACAAGCTCGCCCATATTTTATGTAAGTGGCTAGCCAATGACAATTTCCTGTGTCATTCTTGTTGCTATGTTTTCCCTTTCCTTAGGTTTTACATTCTTATGTAGTATTTTCCCTCTTTTTCTGCTTTCTTTGAGTGTGTTTTTTCAGTTTTATTAGGTCTCTCCACATTCGTTCCTTTTCATGTGTGTCAGGGCGCTGATGACCTCGATGTTGAGCGCCCATAAACCCCAACACACACACAAAAATGATAACAGTGGTTAAATCACAGGAAGAGTACTTGGAATCTATATTGATAACATACAAAAACTCAAAAGTCACCACTATATTTCTGAAATCCAAAGTAAGTTTTTGAAGGACAAAAAAAGCACAACGTCATGAAACTGAATGCATAGTTCTAGCTGATTTTGCAGAAAATTTTACATGTGTGATTCAGGATGCAATACAAGGGTAGCACTGGTTCGATGACCAGGCAACAGTGCATCGATTTATTCTCTACTTTAAAAATGAGAAAGATGAAGTTTTATAGTTCTTCAATTTGCAAGTGACTACTCGGAGCACAACACTTTGGCTGTACATGTCTTTCAAAAGTATGTAATAAATATAGTCCCGGGAGCGGAAAGACTTACCTTGTCTGCCTGTGTCTGTATATGTGGGGATGGATGGGTGTGTGTTCGAGTGTATACCTGTCCTTTTTTTCCCCTATGGTAAGTCTTCCCGGGATTGGAATGACTCCTTACCCTCTCACATAAAACCAACATCCTTTCATCTTTCCCTCTCCTTCCCTCTTTCCTGATGAAGCAGCCATGGGTTGCGAAAGCTTGAATATTTGTGTGTGTGTTTTTTATTTTATTGTGCCTCTCAACATACTAGCGCTTTCTCGTTTGGTAAGTTAAAGCATCTTTGTTTTTTATATAAAGTATGTAATAAATTACATAAAACAGAATTTTCCCGAGGTTGAGAAGCTGATGTACTTTTCAGATGGAAATGGTAGTCAGTATAAGAACAAAAAGAATATTTGAAATCTGTGCAACCACAAAGTAGACTTTGGGTTGGAGGCTGAATGGCACTTGTTTGCATCTTGCCATGGAAAAAACCCATTTGATGGAGTAGGAGGTACAACAAAATGTGAAGTAAGTAAAGCCAGTCTACAAAGACCAAGCACAGACGAAATTCTCACAGTACAGGACATGTATGTCTTTTGCAAGGATAATATTAAAGGCATTACCTATTTTCTGATCAAGAAAGAAGGGGTTCTGTATATGAAAACAACACTTAAAACCGGATTTGAAAACTATAGCAATAAAAGGAACAAGCCATTTCCACAAATTCCTTGGCATTAGAAAACTTAGATCTATGCTATGTAACATCAGAAACTGAAATTTATGAGGATCTTTGTGTCAGTAAAATTACATCTCTGTCTTTAACGTTGAATGACATAGTGGCATGTGTGTATGATGGACAGTGGTGGCTTGCAGAGGTTGAAAGAGTAAGTTTGGAAAACAGTGATGTTTTTGTGCATTTTTACCACCCTGCTGGCCCAAGAACATCATTCAAGAAATCTACTAGTGACAAAGTTTGGATGCCAGTGAAAAATGTTTGAAGGAAACTTTCAGTGCTTGAACGGTCTTATTCTATATCATAGAAGCTGTCTGAAGAAATAAGTGTTCTTAACATTCACCACCAGGTTTAGGAACAGTCGCATCACGAAGGATGTTAATTGAAAATATTTATTTTAAGTATGTGAAAATAGTATATATGTTAATTTCAGTGATGTTTCCACTTTTTGTATATAATTCAGTACCTTACTTCAATAATAATTGATTATATCCCAGCAATATCACACATGAATAGGCAACAGCCATAAGATCAGTTGTAGAGTGATGTGAATTATCTCCTCATTTTCAAAAATTCAAAACTTTGTTCACAGTCAGATATCAATGTTGAAATTTTTACAGTACAGTGCTATCATATAGGTGTACAAACTGTGCTAAAATCATATTTTTATATTCAGTCCCACATGAGATAACTACCCCAAACTTTACAAAAAATGAAAATTTTCAAATTTCAAAAATTCATAAAAAATTAAGGAAACATTTGTAAGTGTTCTTGCTCTCTATGAGGCTAGTAGTATATGATATCTAACTATAGGAAAAAATAGACTCTCATATTTCACTCCTTGTTTGTTATTTTTGGGCCTAAAAAGCAGATTTTTGAAAATTTGGATACCAAACTTTTGAGGTCATTTTGACTGGTTATTTTTGAATTTAGGGTATTTTGTGTAATAGACAGTGTTGTAGAGGACACTTTTCTAAAAACAATCTTGTCAATTGCAATATTGTAACTTAACCCAGTGTTGAGATATTAATATTTTTGCTAACATCTCTAAACTGAAACATCGTCACGCGCTTACAAACGAAAATGGCTGCCATTCAGTAAAGGTGAAAGGTAATTTTAAAAAAATACTGTTTTGAAATAATCAATTATAGGGTAATCACATATAAAAAATTAAAATATGTAAAAATGGTCAAGCAACCAACTTAATTTTTATTGGACCACTTCATTTGGATTGACCCCCCCCCTCCCCCCCCCCCCCCCCCCGTTAAGAAAACGTGGTCAGTGAAGTAGTCATATGCTGTACGGCTCAATAAAGTGCAGCGAAATTACTAAAGCTATGGATGAATACACTACAGCAAAACTGACCACCCTCATCAAAGTAGAAATTCCATCTTCAGAAGAAAATGAACCAAAGCACTCTTCCACTTCTTGCTACGAATTGTTCACAAATATTAATTCAGCTCCTGAATATTGTGCATCCTACAGTGAAAAGGTGCAAGTTTTAACTATTATTCCAGAGAGATTTTCAAAGAAAACAATTCTGAACCATGTTCCATCAGTATCAAAGTACAAGGAAGACAAAGGAAGATATCTGAGGTCTGTAAAAGGAGTCTGTGGAAGACCAGATCCCTAATATGGCCATCCTTTAGAGACAGCTCAATTTAAAATAGTGCAGTCATTTCATCTGGAAGATAAATGGGCCTGTTCTTGCCAGAATGCCAACAAAAAAAGACACTATAACTGTAACAGTTGAAGATCAAAAAGTTTTGAAAGTGAAGAGGTATATGACTCGGAGTATTAAAGAAACTTTTGCAATTTATAAGACCAACTAGGCCTATACAACTTCACATATTGGAAGATCAAAATTTTATGCACTACGATGTAAATGGGTAGTTCCACACCTACCTAGAGATGTCTGTTTATGTGTGTACTGCACAAATTTAGAACTTTGTGTCATAACTTTGATGAACTTACTGGAACACGTGACATATGACATCTTGATTGGGCATGTGAAGTCATTAGTAGTCTGTGACTTAAAGTGAGAGACTTGTTTGTTTCAAGAATGTGGTGACTGCCCTGGAAAGGGAGGACTGTCTTTGCAGACCCGTGGCCTGGAAGATGTAGCAAATAACTCTGCATAAATTACATATGTGACATGAGAGGATAATAAACTAATTAAGAAAACTGTTGCCTTTGATAGTTCCATTGGTGAACTTTGTAAATGGTCAGTGAAAACAGTAACACACCAGCATCGGAAGAAATTGCAACAAAAACATATTGCAGAAGTGAAAGGGTGTGTACTGGCTGACGAACTATGTTCATTGCTTCACTTTGATTTTGCTGAGAACTGGTCTCTAATTCTCCCACAAGAAGTGCAAGGGTATCATTGGAGTAACGACGAGGTTTCAGTTTTTACAGGAGTGACGTATTTTCAAAACAAGACAACAAGTGTTGCAGTTACGAGTGATGGCACAGGACATGACTCAGCATATGCTTCACTAGCAATGCGCAAAATTTTTCAACTGCAAACAGGGGCAGAGAAGATCATCATTATTTCTTATTGTTCTCCTTGTCATTTTAAAAATTGTTACCAGCTGTTTGAACTGAGTAAATCGCTTGTCCCAAGTGACAGAGTATACAGTGCTACTGGTCATGGGAAGGGCCTTGTGATAGCATAGGAGGCCTGCTGAAACACCATGCTACCAAACATAATCTTTCCAGACCAAATACAACTGCTATTCAGAATGCTGAGGATTTTAAGAGAGTTGTGAAAGCTTTCACATCGACTTCCCTCAGTCTTTTGTCCAAAGAGGAAATTGAAGAATTCCGTGAGAAGAAAAAGAAAAATGGTCCAAACAAACCACTCCTGTGAAAGGAATTCAGAAGACACATTTTTAGATTCAAAGTGATGGGCGAACTCATATTGCACGCACTTTAAAGAGCAAGAAAAAAGAAATTTCAATCATTCGACCAACACCTCAGAAACAGCAGGATAACATTCAGATTCACAACCTGAGAAGAGGAATGTTTGTGGTGTGCTTGTGTATGACTGTGACTGGTGGATTGCAGAGATTATAGACACCAGTTATGAGTTAAACAAAATTGTAGTGAATTTTATGCTACCATATGGACCAGCTGCGGGGTATAGGTTTCCAGCTGAAGGATAGCAGCAACACCATCAGTGCTGACTTCCTGTTCACAATGTTTTGAAGATTGTAAATGCTCCAATTTCTATTGGTTTACCAGGAAGGCATCACTCTATAGCAAAGGAAGATACTGAAGCAGTGGAACACATTTTTAGTTCATTGACTGGCTAATTTCTGTACAAAACAAAGGATGATACTGAAGTAGTGGAACACATTTTTGGTTCTTTGACTATAAGGCTAGGTTTTGATTTTTATGAGCCTGTTATGTGATAGTAAAACAGGTTTTCTGTACGGCAAAAATTTCAGTTGTTTATAAAACCTGTTCAACATAAAAGTGGAAGCTCTCCTTTTCAGGGAATGGAGAACTATATGGTACTAATCAACAGAAAAAAAAAATCCCAGTTTTATGGATTGCCATTTTTGAAAAAAAAATCCATAAATTATAAAAAAAAGTTCAGAATGCTATAGTAAAAGCAGAGATAAGTCCAAATGGAAGACTTCTTAGTAATCATAAAGCAATTATCCTTCAAATAAAAAAAAACATATAAAGTGTCCCGGAGATGAATCATTTTAAAATTTTTCCAAAATTCGCATCTTCAAAATGGTGTGCAGAGTGTCACCTCAGAGCAGGAACTTTTTGGAGAAAACAAAAAAAAATATGTTTTCCTTACTTAGTCCTCCATCTTAACATATGCTAAATTCAATAATATCTGAGACTATGAAGATAAGATTCTTTCCTAGCCTGCCTGAAGGGATATGGACTATGCCAGTGATTGTTCTAATCTTATCCTTATGATCCCTATGTGGGCAATACTTAGGGAGTTGTAGTCTATCCATAAAGTAATCAGTTAAAGTTGGTGCTTGAAACTTTCTCGGAATAGTTTATGTCTGCCTTAAAGAGTATGCCAGTTACGTTTCTTCAGTATCTCTGCTAGACTCTCCCATGCATTAAACAAAAATTAATAACTATTCTTGACTTTTTGGAATATAGAAAATCAACTTCAGCAGTTGTGGTCCAAACAATGATTTTTAAATATGTAAAACACTTTCTGACAGCTGATACAAGATTTATTTTTATCGAAACTCCGATATTGAAGAAAAAGGGGGGGGGGGAGAGTGAGAGAGAGGCAGCACCCTGAGTTTTGATAGATATTGGGTCCCCTTCTTCATCACAGACATTTCTCATGAAGGCAAAGTACCACCTGTCATCACACACAGCTACTACAAAAGAATCTTGTTGAGGACAAGTGCAAGTCCATTGTGGGGCATTTTCATTGAATGAAAAAATTAAGGAAGGCTTTTCGGAAGAAGTTACTCTTGCAATCTCTAAATAATCACAAGAAAGTGGTTTGTAATGGTGAAAATTCCTGGTAACAGGTACTGTACAGGTTGTTGAAAATCTCTTCTTGAGGTTTTTTGCGTAGGAAATCTACATTGACTTTCTCTAAGAAATGAAAAAAGAATTGTCAATATTAGGTTTGCAAAAATCGTAAACATCAGATGCAGTTGTTATTTGTGCATAATTTGCTAGTTGAAGATAAGCTTTTCTCAATACATTTTTTATAGTTCCTCCCAAACCATCGCACACAGATTTATCGTGGCTAGGAATGCTCATCATCAGTAGAAAAATCGTTTTTGTGCCTCACATAAATTTTTAAAGCTTTTTCTATTCTTATATTGAGCAGCACATCCATTAGTGAAATAAAGCACTTTCTTCACTTCTGGGTAATGCTCTGCCAGCCACTTAACCATCTCTTTCCGGACAGCATTTACAAATCCTACATCATGTTTCGTATCATCACTTATAAAGCAGTGGTTCACTATTACCAATTTACTTTCTTCATTTACCACATAAATACACACAGGATGGATTGTACATATGCTTCTTGTCCAGGGGTAACTCTGAATTTCATTCTGAATTTCAAAACTGTAGTTTGCAGCACAGTGCATTAACAGAGTTACTTTTTCTGAGGTTAGATTTCCTTTCAATTTTTTTTTTAGTGATTTTGACTGACACTTAGATATAAATAAGCATGGTTTAAGTGCCTGTAATTTTGTTACCAACAAGTCGGTGTATTCATCAACAGTTGCAGACTGCTTTAGCAGTTCTGCCCGATGATCTGTGTTTATCCACTGGGTGAACTCAATTTCATCCACTGGACTCGCATTCGGGAGGACGACGGTCCAATCCCGTCTCCGGCCATCCTGATTTAGGTTTTCCGTGATTTCCCTAAATCGTTTCAGGCAAATGCCGGGATGGTTCCTTTGAAAGGGCACGGCCGATTTTCTTCCCAATCTTTCCCTAACCCGAGCTTGCGCTCCGTCTCTAATGACCTCGTTGTCGACAGGACGTTGAACACTACCCACCACCACCACCACCACATCAATTTCATCATCAGCATCTTTGTAAGCTAATTTCTGTGTTAATAATTCTGACAGATTGTCATCTATGGGACAATTGTCACAGTGATTAAGCATGCACAGTTTTCAGAATTACGTACAAGAAATTTAATAAGTTCTTTGTATGTTTCTTCAATGTGTTCCACGTCCAGAAGCAGTCTTACATTTTTATGGCTAACACACACACACACACACACACACACACACACACACACACACACACACACTGTCTCTCTCTCTCTCTCTCTCTCTCTCTCTCTCTCTCTCTCTCTCTCTGAATGAGTGCGGGCAGCACCAGCTGAAATACTCCACTTCGGTCTTCGTGAAAAAAATTTAGAAAGTCCAATGTTAATGTTTGGATTCTCCCATTTAAAACAATAGTACAATTCTCTTAAGTTGCAAGGGATGAGTCTTTTTTTGCATATACACATTCTTCTGAATGCTAACTTTGTCTTTTGCACCTGGTAACATTTGAGTATATTCGTCATTTTGGTAGGAATCATTGACAATCTTTACCATTTCATTGGCAATAACTTTGCTCCTTTTGTGTTTACGAATTGATAAAATATCCATTTCTGTTTCCAGTTTCCTTGCTTGTCGAACCACATACTCACTAACATTGAATTCTGACAGTATGTTTTCTTTTGACCAAGAAGGTGGAGCTAAAGTTAAAGTTTGAATTTTTTCAGGTACTCTTACACAAGCCACTTTTTCTCTCCTCTCGTAACAATATCATGGCATCAAAATCTTTGGTTTTCTTAATAATTTTATCATCAAATTTTTCTTCTCTATGGTCAGAACCTTCGCAATTGCAATCTAATGTCTGGCACACTTTTCTTTCCAAAACATGCTTCATTTTTTCTAGTTTCTGTTTGCCATATGAGACCTTGTTGGGATTTGGAATGGAGTGAAGTTTTAAGGGAGATCACCCCAAATTGTGTAAAATTTTATTTGCATCCTCACTACTTTGACTTTCTAGTACTGATTTGTGAAATGTCACATCTGGGTCATCTGCATCACTTTCATTTCTATCACTGATGTCAGTTCACAAATGTTATGGACAAATTGCGCACAGCTTTTTGGTCCACTTTTACCTCGATTCTCTTAGCACTTAATGTTTTACACGACAACAAGCAAACTGACCTCAGATTTTTTAACTGTTTGCGTTTTTGGGAAGGATCACAATAATGTCATTGATGACTTTCATAACTTTTAAGTAATAGTATCCGTGATGTCCACACATAGTAGCACTTTCTTGATCTTTTGGAAAGCAATATCAAATCTCGTTGTTCGTCTCTCAGCTCTTCCGTTTTTTTGTAGAGTTTTTACTAAGGTATAGGTTGTCAAATGACATAGTGTTTTCAGTAATTTTCCTACAGTGCATGAATTCACATTTTCCATTGCAATTAACTGAATGCTAATTCCATTAAAACATACTTTTTACAACTGGAATGATGGAGCCACACCACAAACAGATAAGAGATGTCTCACAGAAAGACAAAGAACAACTGAGGCCAAATAGACTAATTGTTGCATGCCAGTTATTCTCAACAATGAATTTCAGCAATTGTTGCATTACTTTCATGTCTATAAAGGTTTCAAACATGTTAGTGCTGTCTTACGAACGCTTTTTTATCACTGTAGAGGGTGATTGGCTGAATACACAAATCATATATATTATAGTCTTTAAAATATCACTGAATTAGGCAAATGAAAGGAAATAAATTTTCACTCTTAAAGAAAGGTACGTAACTTGCCTGCCTAGAATGAGTTATACTTAAATGTGCTACTTTGATACCATTGCATCTGAGACAGTGAGTGGATGGACTTACTTTAAAATGACCCATTTTCCATCACAGCAAAAAGTATTTTGATTTCAGATGTGTGTGTCAGTTAGCAGAAGACTCATTAAAATATTTATTAGAAAACTTACAAGCTAGGTGATTGTTTAAGACCAAAATCAGGTTCCCAGCAAGTTGGAGAAATGTGATATGAACATTTTTCCACAAGCTTGCAATTTTTCTGAAATCTAAAATTGATATACATGAATACTTTTAAAAATTTTCTTTGTAATTTTACTACTTCAATAAGTGAATATCTCTTAACTATATTTCTTATTTAACTTCCAAAAAAATTCCACATCAAAAGCTTCATAAACACCTGCATTTATGTAGATAAGTGCCATTTTGCATTGACATTCTTGCAGAGCCCATTTACCAGAATATCACTACATTTAAAATTCGATGTAAAACAAAGTTGTAGTCTGATACCAAAAAGATGTTGTAGTAGTTCCTATATTATTATTATTATCGTTAATTCCCCATTAAGGAGAGCGTTAAAACACAATCAATATTCACAATGACTATGTTGTTGTTGTGGTCTTCAGTCCTGAGACTGGTTTGATGCAGCTCTCCATGCTACTCTATCCTGTGCAAGCTGCTTCATCTCCCAGTACCTACTGCAACCTACATCCTTCTGAATCTGCTTAGTGTACTGATCTCTTGGTCTCCCTCTACGGTTTTTACCCTCCACGCTGCCCTCCAACGCTAAATTTGTGATCCCTTGATGCCTCAAAACATGTCCTACCAACCGATCCCTTCTTCTAGTCAAGTTGTGCCACAAACATCTCTTCTCCCCAATCCTATTCAATACCTCCTCATTAGTTATGTGATCTACCCACCTTATCTTCAGCATTCTTCTGTAGCACCACATTTCGAAAGCTTCTATTCGATTCTTGTCCAAACTGGTTATCGTCCATGTTTCACTTCCATACATGGCTACACTCCATACGAATACTTTCAGAAACGACTTCCTGACACTTAAATCTATACTCGATGTTAACAAATTCCTCTTCTTGAGAAACGCTTTCCTTGCCATTGCCAGTCTACATTTTATATCCTCTCTACTTCGACCATCATCGGTTATTTTACTCCCTAAATAGCAAAACTCCTTTACTACTTTAAGTGTCTCATTTCCTAATCTAATTCCCTCAGCATCACCCGACTTAATTCGACTACATTCCATTATCCTCGTTTTGCTTTTGTTGATGTTCATCTTATATCCTCCTTTCAAGACACTGTCCATTCCGTTCAACTGCTCTTCCAAGTCCTTTGCTGTCTCTGACAGAATTACAATGTCATCGGCGAACCTCAAAGTTTTTACTTCTTCTCCATGAATTTTAATACCTACTCCGAATTTTTCTTTTGTTTCCTTTACTGCTTGCTCAATATACAGATTGAATAACATCGGGGAGAGGCTACAACCCTGTCTCACTCCCTTCCCAACCACTGCTTCCCTTTCATGCCCCTCGACTCTTATAACTGCCATCTGGTTTCTGTACAAATTGTAAATAGCCTTTCGCTCCCTGTACTTTACCCCTGCCACCTTCAGAATTTGAAAGAGAGTATTCCAGTCAACATTGTCAAAAGCTTTCTCTAAGTCTACAAATGCTAGAAACGTAGGTTTGCCTTTTCTTACTCTTTCTTCCAAGATAAGTCGTAAGGTCAGTATTGCCTCGCGTGTTCCAACATTTCTACGGAATCCAAACTGATCATCCCCGAGGTCGGCTTCTACCAGTTTTTCCATTCGTCTGTAAAGAATTCGCGTTAGTATTTTGCAGCTGTGACTTATTAAACTGATAGTTCGGTAATTTTCACATCTGTCAACACCTGCTTTCTTTGGGATTGGAATTATTATATTCTTCTTGAAGTCTGAGGGTATTTCGCCTGTCTCATACATCTTGCTCACCAGATGGTAGAGTTTTGTCAGGACAGGCTCTCCCGAGGCCATCAGTAGTTCTAATGGAATGTTGTCTACTCCCGGGGCCTTGTTTCGACTCAGGTCTTTCAGTGCTCTGTCAAACTCTTCACGCAGTATCTTATCTCCCATTTCATCTTCATCTACATCCTCTTCCATTTCCATAATATTTTCCTCAAGTACATCTCCCTTGTATAAACCCTCTATATACTCCTTCCACCTTTCTGCCTTCCCTTCTTTGCTTAGAACTGGGTTTCCATCTGAGCTCTTGATATTCATACAAGTGGTTCTCTTCTCTCCAAAGGTCTCTTTAATTTTCCTGTAGGCAGTATCTATCTTACCCCTAGTGAGACAAGCCTCTACATCCTTACATTTGTCCTCTAGCCATCCCTGCTTAGCCATTTTGCACTTCCTGTCGATTTCATTTTTGAGACGTTTGTATTCCTTTTTGCCTGCTTCATTTACTGCATTTTTATATTTTCTCCTTTCATCAATTAAATTCAATATTTCTTCTGTTACCCAAGGATTTCTATTAGCCCTCGTCTTTTTACCTACTTGATCGTCTGCTGCCTTCACCACTTCATCCCTCAGAGCTACCCATTCTTCTTCTACTGTATTTCTTTCCCCCATTCCTGTCAATTGTTCCCTTATGCTCTCCCTGAAACTCTCTACAACCTCTGGTTCTTTCAGTTTATCCAGATCCCATCTCCTTAAATTCCCACCTTTTTGCAGTTTCTTCAGTTTCAATCTGCAGTTCATAACCAATAGATTGTGGTCAGAATCCACATCTGCCCCTGGAAATGTCTTACAATTTAAAACCTGGTTCCTAAATCTCTGTCTTACCATTATATAATCTATCTGAAACCTGTCAGTATCTCCAGGCTTCTTCCATGTATACAGCCTCCTTTCATGATTCTTGAACCAAGTGTTAGCTATGATTAAGTTATGCTCTGTGCAAAATTCTACAAGGCGGCTTCCTCTTTCATTCCTTCCCCCCAATCCATATTCACCTACTATGTTTCCTTCTCTCCCTTTTCCTACTGACGAATTCCAGTCACCCATGACTATTAAATTTTCGTCTCCCTTCACTATCTGAATAATTTCTTTTATCTCGTTATACATTTCATCTATTTCTTCATCATCTGCAGAGCTAGTTGGCATATAAACTTGTACTACTGTAGTAGGCATGGGCTTTGTGTCTATCTTGGCCACAATAATGCGTTCACTATGCTGTTTGTAGTAGCTAACCCGCACTCCTATTCTTTTATTCATTATTAAACCTACTCCTGCATTACCCCTATTTGATTTTGTATTTATAACTCTGTAATCACCTGACCAAAAGTCTTGTTCCTCCTGCCACCGAACTTCACTAGTTCCCACTATATCTAACTTTAACCTATCCATTTCCCTTTTTAAATTTTCTAATCTACCTGCCCGATTAAGTGATCTGACATTCCACGCTCCGATCCGTAGAACGCCAGTTTTCTTTCTCCTGATAACGACGTCCTCTTGAGTAGTCCCCGCCCGGAGATCCGAATGGGGGACTATTTTACCTCCGGAATATTTTACCCAAGAGGACGCCATCATCATTTAATCATACAGTAGAGCTGCATGTCCTCGGGAAAAATTACGGCTGTAGTTTCCCCTTGCTTTCAGCCGTTCGCAGTACCAGCACAGCAAGGCCGTTTTGGTTAATGTTACAAGGCCAGATCAGTCAATCATCCAGACTGTTGCCCCTGCAACTGCTGAAAAGGCTGCTGCCCCTCTTCAGGAACCACATGTTTGTCTGGCCTCTCAACAGATGCCCCTCCGTTGTGGTTGCACCTACGGTATGGCCATCTGTATCGCTGAGGCACGCAAGCCTCCCCACCAACGGCAAGGTCCATGGTTCATGGGGGGCACAATGACTATATGGTACATAAATTGGTACATTTCAAATTCATGGCACTTTTTTCTGTCTCTTTCTTTTCTCTTCCCAAAAACCTCTCATAAATTCACTGTGTTTCTTCTTCCTCTCTTCTGTCCACTTCTTTCCTGATTTCTTCTCTTTTGGTGTTTCTTCGAATTTCTGTTTGTTGATTTTTTCTCTGTATTTTCCTCTGTTTGATATTTCTTCTGTGGAGATGTTTAGATTTTTGAGGTCTTCCATGGTTTCCGTTACCCAGTTAGTTTTCACCTTATTCGTCACCACTATGTTAAAAATCTTCTTGGTCAGCCTATTTTCATTCATCCTATGAATGTGCCCATAGAATTTTGCCCTTCTTTTTCTGATATTGTCTGTAATTGTCTCTGCATGTTTGTACAATTCCTTTGTTGGTCTCTTTATCCAGATCCCCTGTCTCTGAACTGGCCCATAGATCTTTCTCAGAATTTTCCTCTCTTGCTTTTCCATTTCCTTGATTTTAGTTCTTCCTCTGATTACTGTTGTTTCTGAGGCATACAAGGCCTCCGGTAAGACTACTGTTTTATAATGTCTTAATTTGGCATTGACGGAAATATTTCTTTTATTGTAATGGTTCCATGTAAGTCTGTATGCTTTTTGTAGTTCTGTAACCCTTTCTTCATTGGCTGTTGAATTCAGTCCTGTTTTCTGTATAATCTCTCCCAGGTATTTGAAACTTTCTACTTGTGTTATCTTTCCGTACTTTGTTATCAATGGGCTTCTGTCTGTAGATTTTGTGTCCACGTACTGGGTTTTTTCATATGATATTTGTAGTCCTGTTCTGGCTGCGATTTCATGCAATTTCTCTAGGGCTTCTCTGGCTTCTTTTCTGTCATTTGTAATGATGGCTATATCGTCGGCAAAGGCCAGACATTTTATGTTGACGGTTCTACTTTTCTCTCTCCCCATCTTTACCCCATTGACTCCTTTGTCCCACGTCCTGATTATTTTCTCTAAAACAGCGTTAAATAAAATGGGTGACAGGCCATCTCCTTGCCTCACTCCTGTCTTGATTTCGAAAGATTCTGAGATCTCGCCCATGAACTTCACTTTTGACTTTGTATTTGTTAATGTTTCCTGAATTAGTTTTCTGGTCTTATTGTCTACCTTCATTTCTTCTAGTGTATTAAAAAGTGTTTCTCTGTCTATGGAATCGTAAGCTTTCTTGTATAGTTCCTATACTATAATGTGCAAAGTTTTGTGAAAATTTGAGATAAGAGAGAGTTACAAATCCTTGAATTGGTGCGTGTTTTGACATGAATAACCCTTTCACATCTCTACAAAATATTTCACCCAGGTATTGTATAAGTTGGCCAATTTCAAAAGTGACTCATTGATATTATAGTCAAAGCATACTATTTTTTTTAAGTGCAAAATTTTACATTTATGAACATTTAGAGCAAGTTGCCAATCTCTGCAACATGTTTAAATCTTATCAAGATCTGACTGAATATTTATGCAGCTTCTTTCAGGTAGTACATCATTATAGATAAATGCATTGTCTGCAAGGCCATCAATATACAACATGAATAGCATAGGTCCCAACACATTTCCCTGGGCCAAAACAGAAGTTACTTCTGCATCTGATGATGACACTTATAACATGCTTTGTCCTCCCTACCAAAAAGTCCTTGATACCCCATATGATCATACTTTTGACAAGAAGCGTAGTTGTGGTATTGAGTCAAATGCTTTCCAGAAATTAAAAAACACTGCATCTACCTGGTTGCCATGGTCCAAAACTTTCGGTATGTCATGTGACAAAAGTGCGATTTGGGTTTCACATGATCAATGTTTTTGAAATCCGTGCTTGTTGGCATTGAGGAGGTCATTCTGTTCAAGGTACCTCATTATGTTTGAGCTCAAAATACGTTCTAAGATTCTACAACAAATTGATGTCAAGGACATTGGACCCCTTCTTGTAGACAGGTGTGACCTGTGCCGTTTTCCAGGAACTAGACATGGTTTTTGTTCAAGGGATCTATCATAGATTATAGTTAGAAGAGGGGCTAACTTATCTGCAAATTCAGTATAGAACTGACAGGGATTCCACCGTGGCCTGGAGCTTTGTTCAGTTTTAACAGTCTCAGCTGTTTCTCAACACTACTGTCACTAATACTTATTTCATTCATCTTGCCAGTGGTACGAGGACTAAATTGGGGCAATTCTCCCGGGTTTTCCTTTGTAAGGGAAAATTTGAAAATGGAGTTAAGCATTTTAGCTTTTGCTTTGCTATCCTCAGGCACTTTGGTGCCACTAACAGCCTTACATATGACTGGAATTTCTTTGGGTTATGCGAAAAATTGCTTGACAGTATTCTGCTACAGTAGTCATTGATGGCATAATGCATTGCTCTCTTGACAGCCAAATGCATTTCATTCAGCATCTCTGTTTGCAGCACTATGCTTTGTTTTACATCTGTTATGTGTTAACTTCTGTTTCTTTAGAAATTTCTTTACAGTGGCTGTATACCATGAAGGTTCCCTCCCATGATGAACTGTTCTGCTGGGTACATATCTATCCAATGCATGGTCAACTATTCTTTTAAACTTGAGCCAAAGTTCCTCTACATGCTTCTGACCTGAGCTGAAAGTTTCAAGTTCCCCATTAGGGTAGGGCATTACTGATATTTTGTCTAGTTTGCTGAGCTTATAAATCTTTCTACTTGTCTTAGTTGGTCTTTCTACTTTAGTATTCATAGTTGTTACAACTGCCTCATGGTCACTGATACCAGTTTTGTTGTGGACATTCTCAAAGAGGTCAGTTCTGTTTGTTGCCATTAGATCTAATATATTTCCATGATGAATGAAGTGCCTTGCCATCTATTCTAGGTAGTTTTCAGAGAAGACATTTAGTAAAGTTTCACAGGATGTTTTATCACACCCTCCACTAACAAAACTGTAATTTTTCCAATTAATTGTTGGACAATTAAAGTCTCCACCGATGATGACAGTATGATTGGGGAACTTATGTACATGTGAACTGAGGTTTTCAGTAAGTTTTTTGGTTACATGGGGAGATGAGTCTGATGGGCGATAGAAGGATGCAATTATTTTATGCCCACCCATGATAGTGAGTCTTGCCTAAATGATCTCACATGCAGCTTCAGCTTGTCTCGGTGAATTTGAGTTCCTTGCCTTCTGCGACAAATACATCACCTCCATTTTCCTATTCTTTCAACAAACACTTACATTTTCCCCAAAAATCACACTGCTATCAATTTCAGGTTTCAACCAGCTTTATGTACCAACTATTATGTGAGCTTAACTGATTTTCATGACTCAAACTCTGGCACTTTGTTGCAAATGCTTCAGCAGTTTACCATGAGGATTTTAATACTCTCACCTGTGGGAGGCATTTCTTTTGATCTTTCACTGTTGCTCTGGGTGTCCTACAGTTATCGTTATCTGGATTGGATGGAGAGTCGCCTAATCTAAAAAACCCTTTTGTGCATCCCACCCACAGTCAGCTACCTGAGAAGCAGCCTCTGATGTGTAGTGCACATCCGACCAGTATTTGCATGCTGGCCCCAAGATTGGAAGAAAAATATATTTAGTTATTCCTTCAACAACATTTCTGGGTAGGAGCCACATTCATATGAAGTGATTTGGTCATTTTTCTTGCAGTCACATCAGACTTCAAATTGGTGAAGTGTTTGATATAGCTTCTCCAACTCAGAACCAAATGTCACCTCACAACCTAACCTAAACCTCAAGCTGTGTTACAGATCCGCATGTCACCACATCTAAGATTTCATATGTAGATTCTTTGGCTTTATCAACTTGCAACCAAAGTGTCAGCTTCCAACCAAACTTACTCTCTGGGCTACACTGCAGATCATTGTGTCACTGCAAATCACATCTCAAAACAAACAAAGATGAAATACTCTGTTGCGTTTTCTTCCTGTTGTGTGCATATGGTACCGCACATCACATCATCGTGTTATGGGATGCAGCCAACATCTGGTGTTGGTAGGTTCAGTTGACCACAAACTTCTGGTATCTTAATTATCAGATCATAGTGCTCCATCTCAGAGGATCGGTAGCAACTGTTTAGGTTTGATAGTTCACTTTCGAATTCAGTGGAAATGTTTATAAATTACAGTTGTGTAAATTCTGTACTTCAGTTTTTGCTAAGTTAAAGATGACTGGTTGCAGTTATTTCTGGTAATCTTAATTCATCACAGTCACAGTGTTCAGCATGCATAACTGATAAAAGTTTACTTCCTTCAGTGCTGATAATCAGATGTAAGCATTCATTTCTGGCATTAGTCCCCAGTTAAGTGGAAACAAACACATTTTTATTTAAAAGATATGTTAACAATAGACAATTCAGTTAGTAATGGGATACATAGTTCACAGACTTCAGGGACAGTAGAT
This sequence comes from Schistocerca nitens, assembly GCF_023898315.1. Taxonomy (NCBI): domain Eukaryota; kingdom Metazoa; phylum Arthropoda; class Insecta; order Orthoptera; family Acrididae; genus Schistocerca; species Schistocerca nitens. The sequence continues at coordinate 884,457,577 of NC_064614.1, read as the reverse complement.
AACATTTCAACTGTAGCTCCAAATTATTTTAAGAGTAAGGCAGTAGCCTTTATCACTCCAGGCTCTTGAAAAATCATATGAGCATAAGTGGAATGGGAACTGTATGTGTGAGAAACACTTGTTCACTGTGTAAAAAGAATGTTAATTAGAGAAATATAAGTGCTGTTACATACAAGACATTATAGTATGTAGAAGTGTCAGTTTCATCTTAAATGAAAGCTGCAGCTTTTTTAATGGAACTCAGATTGTAATGTTAGAATTTTATACGCTTAGTAAATTCAGCTTTGGTTTTAAAAATGACATACAGAGAAGTGATGAAAATTTCTTACATCTTTTTATACAGCCAAGATGACCTTTCACAAACTTGTAATAGAAATACCTGCTTTTAGCTACAAAAGAGACATGCAGTATATGGAAATTTTAGGCACTCTACATGAGCAGATGTGTTCTCACCTGCATTTTTGAGTGATCTTTATGAGCAGCCATTTTGTTTATAACTGGCTGTCATTTTTTGAGGAAAATAAGTTATGTAGAAGTTAAAGTAACAGCAAAATTTTTCAGAAAAAATATTTCTAAACATAATCTCCTTCCGCTGAAACTGACAGGATCATTCATACTTCCGAGATGTCTGCAGTAATTGAAGTAGGGCGAACATCACATGTGTCCATTTGTCACCCATTCCTATCACACACACTTGCCATCAGCAAAATTTATATTCAAGTGTAGCATACATAACAAGTTATATGTTTGTGCCTACTGCTAGGCAGAGAGAAATTATGCAATGCCTCTACAAGCACTGGCTTATCACAGTTTACATTGAGAAGTAAAGATGAAGAAAAAAAAAGTAGTTTGACCCATTGTGGTCAATCTACACTTGGGGTGTGTGTGGCAAGTTTGATTAAGTTGCAAGTACAGATCATGCCAACACGGAACTCTGCTTGAGTTAACATTTAGGTCAGTCTGAAAAAACCTTGAAGCCCCCTCTAACGGCATCTCAGCCATCAATCTAGATGGATAATAGTAAACAGAGATGGCACTAGCACATGGTTAAGTTATCTATGAAGTCAGTTCTACGTGCTGTGCACTCGCTAACTTCTTTTATTGTCTTGACCTGTAGATGGGACCACTATTTAGCATACATTGCATCCCATCAGATTCTAACTTCCGGCATAATCTTCTGGGGCAGTGCAGTGAAGGTCAAAGAAGTATTTATTCTACTGAAGTGAAGTGTGCTGTAAGAATATTGTCTATAGCTGATAACTGAACACCTTGCAGGCATCTTCAGGCAGATGGATATTTACACAATTCATATATAGACCAACTCCCTAATGAAATTTATGGTGAATAACAGGAGTGAATTTAGAAATTTAGAATGAACTGTATCATTTACAGCTTCAGTACTAGAAATAAAAAATTCCATGCAGACTATTCATCGCTCTAAGATTCAGAATTGAGTTTTATATTCCAATGCAAAAGACTGTAGATGGTCATCAGCAGTTAAAAACCGTGAAACTGAAAATCCTTAGATATTGAAAACAAATAAAGATTAGCTACTCCTCCTAAAATTTACTTTGATTTTTGGAATCAGGTATGTAAATCTCTCTTTAACTTCAGTGTTTAACATAAACATGTCTCATCCTCTCTAGTATGTATTTAGTTGATATGGTTCTGTGTATAAACTTGTTGGAAGTAGGCCTGTTACATAAAAAAAAAAGCAGTAGGTGAGTAGATAAGAGGAGATACGGTGTCTTCCCCCCCCCCCTCCCCACACACACACACACACACACACACACACACACACACACACACATATTTTATTATTCTAAAATAAAGTAACTGTTTTTCCCCTCGTGTAAAAGTAATCCAGAATTAAGTACCATAGTGAAGCAGTCTGTAGTTGCTGCTTCTGCCTGTTAAAGCAAACCTTGATGCATTCCGCATCTCTGAATCCTGTCCGTTATTTTGGGCTTTGTGTGTTCTGAATGTGTTGCAGATTGCCATCTGTAGAATAGCTATGAGGGCATTCTCCAGCTCTTTCTTTCACTGTGTTGTCCAGTCCTTACTTACACACACACACACACACACACACACACACACACACACACACACCTACCACTACACTGTAGTTGCCACTTCTTGATCTAGATAAACATGCCAGATGGAGCGCACACAACTTCATAAATTGTACCAATAAATCCTCAGATGTAGAGGAGACAATGAGGAAAGTTTGATGTTGTGATGCAGGGTGCTTCACTAATGCTGTAATGAGAAGTGGGATTCATCCACTCTAGTAAAGGAGACATTGCTTAGACTATTGGACCTCCCATCCAGTAACCATCTTTCTGCTGCAACTGAGTTATTCTAAGGCTCAAGACTGGCGATATTGCTATATTCATTACTGACTTGTGTCATTAGCCATAGATGTTCATGTATTTCTATTCTTTTTGGTGTTACTACTGACTGTTACTTTGGTATTTGCACCTGGAACCATTTCAGAATGACCTGAAGGTCAAAATTTCTCTAGTCGATATTGTAGCAAATCTACAGCACTGGAAAGTCATTTACAAAATTGTATGAGAATATGAGCCCACAACAAAGATAATTGTGTGTATCAACATAAAGCTATCATCTAGTAATTCTCTTTCTGGTGCATTCCTCATGTGGGAAGAGAGGCTATTTTGTGATGATTAGACCTTTTATTGTACTTAGGATAGTTCCCTTCAGTTAGGTATTGTGTGTTAACCCTTAAATGCATTTTTTATTTCAAGCTGTAAAAATTACCACGTTTAGTTTATAGTGCCTACATCACGAAAAAAATACTGAAAAATTTTTTTAATTGAATTAACAAAACATTATTGTTTTAAATCGCTACAAACACAAAAACAGACATAATTTCAAATCTCTCATAAAGACACTTGAATTAACTGTCTACACCATTTCTACTTAAACTTTCAGAATAAAAAAAGTGATTTTCAAACCCACAAATAAGTGCACAAACACCAAAAAAAAGTCTCTACTGTCAGGCAAAACACACGCGCCGCAATACATCCACACAGCTGATTGTCGAACTGTTTCAGTTCGTCCTGCTATTTAAAATCGCTATGAAGAACCATTAGCAGCTGCAGTGGAGTGTATACACTAAACAACATAATGAGTTTGTTACAAAATGTTGCTCAGTATAGGATACATTGAAGAAATAAAGTTTGCAGCTGATCAGCTGCATTATGCATTAAATGGGTTAACGGAAACGTCCGATTCCACCTGTCTGCTTTGACATCACCAATATGGCAGAAATGACCATTCACAACTACTCCCATATTGTGACTATGACATCATTACATAAACAAGACAACAAACACAAAAATAGTTCGAAAAACCATCAAACACATATTCCTCCAAAGATATAATGAAACCAATAGGACAAGTGGGGGAAATTGGGAGTTTTTGGGTGGGGACAAACTAAAAATAAACACACGCCACTAAACCAAACGACAAAAACGATAAAATAAAACAACCACAACCTTCCCAAAATAACTAAAAACAATATCATCCTTCCATACCACACTATAAATCTCATAACTTTCACCACCATCACACTTAATACTAAAAAAAAAAAAAAATGGAATCGAACACTTCCCTTGACCTGTTATCCTTATGACATCTCCACATATAGCCATTCCTGGTCCGTGATGCCAGAACTTTAGTAAGCCTCATTTCTTCGCGACACTCTGAACACTTCACGACTTCATCCAAAAATCCGAATAGTTGAAGAAATTTTATAAGAGACAATGCACTGTCCCCCACATTGCCAACAACCGAAAACTGTTGACGTTGTCAGTCATATCCACACCTGCCAAAGACATAAACAAAGCAATTTTCCAAAATTCACACAAGATGAACAGAAAAAAACTACAATAATGTCAACATAACAAAAACAAAATCGTTAACTCACTGAAAAATATTCCAATGAAAGCACAGTCACTATCAATACCACGCACGTGCAATACTACCACGCAAATGAACCCCATACGCCACATAACTCGCTACCCATAAAGACACCACCAGAGAGAACCACTGACTGCAATAATATGCCACCTATAAACACGCCACACACAAGCTAAACCAAAAACATCACCTAACATACACCACATAAACACACCACCAGAGAGCATCACTGATCACATCAAAACGACACCTACAAAGAACGCCACTCTCACAAACTAAATTCCGCGCCGTCGAGACGTCGCACACCACAACAGCCTTACATCACGGGTCGAAGCTGACGGGTGGAATAGGTCGCTTCCGTTGACCCCGTTAAAGGGTTAAATTCTAAAATTGGATCGGTGCCATCTTTTTTTTTTTTTTCTCAAATTTCCATGAAGCCACATTACTATGTTTAAGATGTATTGTAATTACTCAAAAAATTTTTTCAGTGTGCCTCATTGATAGTACATTTATGTGTGGACTACACAACGATAATCGTGTTTTCATACTCCTCATTAATAGCAACTATTACAGTTCAGTTCAACCACCTACCCAAGTTTATTCAAAAATGAGAAAAAACACATTCTGAATGAGAAAAAGTATTTGAGGTTAGATCATCATCTATACTAGTATATGAAGACAAGTCGTCGTCGTTTAACATTGTTACCAAAAATCTCGGAAAGTACTTAACTAATTTACTTCCAATTTTTACATGCATTTGGATGGACTTATGCTATATATTTTTAATATATATAATTGTACATGCAGGTTGTATATTTTAATATATATTGTATATGTAATATACAAAGTGGAAACATTAGCAAAAATCACAAAAAATTCTTGACTTGATTTACTTCAAATTTTTAAATGATACTAAAAAAATATAACCTATGTTTGATGAATATTTGTTAAACAACAATATACAGGTTTTATGTTAAAACTGACTGCAAGAAAGAAAATGCTGCGCTGTGAACAGTGCAATTTCATTTTCTTTCTATCATTAAGTTTTAACTACGATACCAGGGCATTTAAACCATTAAACAAAAGTCTTGCTCCCATATGTATTCATCCTCCTTACATATAATGTCAAGCAAAAATTGTATACACAGCTGTGTACTGTTTCATTTTCTTCATCATAGCCATTTTTAACAGAAAGCATTAAACTTGTCTTATTGCTTATCACCCTATGGTTAGAATACTATAACAGAATCTGTATTATGTAAAACTTTGTAATACTACCTGTTTGCAGCGGCAAGAGAGATCTCATACACCATGTATGCTAATGATCCCAAATGATTTACTCATTTATTTTAAGCGACTTCCATTCCCAATCAAGTTTTTGTTGGTCATAGCAATACACAAGGCTCAAGGCCAGTGAGAGGCGGAAAGAGGAGTTGAACTGGGGGAGGGGGGCAGGCAATGGACATAGAGAGGGGAAGAAGAAGATGGACAGAGAGAGGAGCAAGTGGATAGAGATAGGAAGAGGAGGAGGGGGGGGGGGGGTCAGGACTTAACATTCAATTCCCATACATATTTAGCAGTTGCAAAGCATTGTCGGGTACACTAGTGAAGTAGAAAGTGACCAGTGTTTGTCATCCATAGTATCAGAAGTCTGTCAATCTATAAAATTTTTCCACTAACTTGCCTTAAAAACATTGATTGTAATTTTATTATTTTATTTTACAATGTCTGTGTTTACAATTGTTATTATACAATGTTCCTTCAGTGATACGAGCATGTCTGAAGGAACAGACATTGATGACGATCCACAGCTGCTCATTAAATATTATGAAATTTTATTCGGAAATTAAGATTTCAAAGTGACTTAAGCTTTACTATTTATTGATGACACGTGAAAACCTGTGCTGGTCCGACACAAACTTTCATGTGTCCCCAATAAATAATACAGCTGAAGTCACTTTGAATTCAGACTTTGTAAATAAAATTTAGAATATTTAACATTCTTTATAAAACTATGGCAATAACACTTCTGTAAGCTGATTTTGGGTACACAGTTTGTTCTTCGTATTTAATTTAGAAACTAGCCCATAAAGAACCCCACTTTCACAGACAACCAGAGGATGCAAAAATATTTTAATCCTAGTGTGATCAGTCAGTCTCTCTGTTCTTCAAAACTGATTTCTATTCAGTTGGTGCAAAATTTCATGAGTGAAGGTGCTTGTCCATCATGTCATTGTTCTTCAGCTGCCATAACCTATTATTTTTGTTCGAACTTGGGATCCTAAGATTTATTGTGAAGACTGTTAATAACAAGACTGTAATAACACTGTATGTAATTGTAATGTGAAAAATTGAGTTTACAGCTATGGAATCTCATTTGGCATGACCTGAAAAATTTGAAGAGAGAGTTGTTATTTTCAGAAATGTTGTGCTTGTTGAGTGAAATTAGATATCTGAGGTTATTATGACACGGAGTCTTGAGTGCATTTCCATTTTATAGTACGTTGTTATGTACAGGCATAGGAATTGTTCCTAACATAACAGTAGCATAGCATAACAATAGCTGCTGAGGGAAACAGTTTAGTTTCATAATTGCAGTTTAATTATGTATTAAGTTTTATGTTTTCCTATAGCTCACAGGTGATGATAAAAGAATGAAGACTGAGAAAATTTGTGGGACTGTCAATGCAATAAAGCGTCTTTATGGAAATGCAGTACAATCATATTCAGATACAGTACCAATAGCTTTTGTGGATTCTGATGGTGAAATATCAGTTGAAGTGTATGTGGCTAATGAGCCTCTGTCTTCAAACTCTGAGGAGCTTACATTTTCACTGGCATTCACACGTTCTGTTCGTAAGTTTTTCACCTTTCTTTCTCCTTTTTTTGCTTACTTTATTACTAAAAACCTTGTGTCACAGACAAGATTTTGATGCTGGTTATGTAGCTGCTAATTGTTTTTAAGTGAAATGTTCCTTGAATGAGAAATCCATGTTGTTGAACAGTTAACTTTTAAATTTTTGTTGTTTTGGAGATTTGCAAAATCCAGTTGTCTAAGTGGTGAGGCTAATTTATTATTTTAATCCGTGTGATGTGATAAGGTTGAAAATAAATTTACACTGTTATTTACAGTAACTTTCACTATCACTGCTTGGATATTTTATGATACATTGTGAAATTGTGCTTTAAATAATGCCTGATTTGGACATTATTATTATTATTATTATTATTATTATTATTATTACTGGTTTGAGGACATTTGTACATAGTAACTGCTTGTAAAGTTCTCATGCATTGTGTCGGACACTATCAGAGAAACTGTACAATATTTCAATACGGAAACTGCTAGTCATGTTCAACTGAGAATGTGGGTAGCTGTAGTGGTGAGACACTATACATGCTAGCTTGCTAGAAATGTGTGGGTGCCAGAAGTGTGAGTGGAAGGGGGGGTGGGGGCGGCTATTAAATCATTGCAATAGATTTGACTTCCAGGGCTCCTGCTGGATCATGTCTCTGTTCATTAAATCATTTGTTACACATATTTTGACTCATTCTGCAATGATATCCCAGTATATCAGATGCACTTACATTTTGGTCACTCACTATGTTTAATCCATATTGGTAGAAACACGTTGTGGTTCTTCCATTTAGAATACCCATTCTGAACAAGTACAGAGGGAAGATGGCTATGATCAGTTGATAAGCTCTCAGGATGTGATATATCCTTTATGAATGAGTGTATGTAATACATTGCTGTGTTGAGATGGCTAGTATCTCATAAGTACTGGTCAGTATGTGTTGATTGTGAAGCACATTGTACCTCAAGGACCCATTATCTGTTATATGAACCATTGTGTTACAAGAGGAAGTTCTCCATTTTTTTCCACTTCCATAGTGAAACAAAGGATAGAATGAGAAAAATTCGTATTATCTACATAACTCCAAAAAACAAATTTCACTTTAGAATGTCTGATAGAAATGCTTTATCCTCAATGACATTAGTATAAACATTAGTTACTGTGGAAGACAGTGATTCATTGCAACACCTTCTGTTTTTTCAAAATATTGGTCCCTGTGTAAAAAATTGGTCAAAGTGAGCACATGTTTGAATAACTTATTCGTATGAGTTGCAAAGCACAGCACCCAATTATGGCAGTCATCTGGACAGAAAGACTACAGTAGTACTAAGTCTCACACCTGTTGATTTGAGGCTGAAATTCTTAGGTTGATCTATACAGTCATCCGATTTGCAAATTTGGTATTCACTTTTCCCTTAAAATAGGGCTTAAAACAAGCTAAATGAATCATTAGCTAGTATGTCAGGGCTCCAATATTGCTAACAATTGGACAAAGCAGAACCCATTTTATGTATCTCAGAGAAACAAGTGCTTGTACTGTTAGGCATGTATAACAACATAGCTAGGAAACTGAAAATGAAATATTGTGTGGCTAGGACCTCCCATCGGGAGGTGCAAGTCTTTTTAGTTGACGCCACTTCGGCGACTTGCATGATGATGGGGATGATATAATGATGAAGACAACATAACACCCAGTCCTTGAGCGGAGAAAATCCCCAACCCCACCCAGTCCTTGGGCGGAGAAAATCCCCAACCCAGCTGGGAATCAAACCCGGGCCCCCTTGCACGCCATTCTACCATGCTGAACACTCAGCTATTGAGGCGGTCAGCTAGGAAACTGGTTTGATATGAAGAGGGTTAATTTCTTCCATTGTGTTGCATCTGTAGCACCCTTCTGAAGACATCACTGTATTAAAGACAGATATGCTGACTCAAGTGTCACATTAGAATAGGTTGGACAGGAAAATTAGTTGTTGCTTTCCAACATCTAAAGACAGGACATAGCACTAACAATAGGGTGACCAAGATCCTCCTGTCTTCCTCAGCTGGTTTTCCAACACCATACTTTGCATATTTGTGTGGTAGGGAGCTCAGGGACTCAGCATCCCTATGATGATGTAAAATCCTCTTCCCCTTCTCTTGGCATATGTGCTTTGCTAGCTAGCTAAAGAGCAAGTGTATTGTGTACTTGGGCAACCTACAGAACCTTTCAAGCTGTTATTACCAACTGTTGCAAAAAACTTTAATACAGTGCACAGTGAGTACTGACTCAGCATATTGAAAAGTCGAAACAGCCTTAGGTGAAATTAAAAGCAAGGGTGATGACATAAAGAGTGCAATGGAAATTCCACTGTTAAACACAGTGATATTATCGCACTCTTGGTCTAGGGGGTAGCATCTTTGAATTATAATCAAAACGTCTTCGTTCCCGGGTTCGAATCCAGCCGCTGCTTAAATTTTGATTAATAATCAGTATTGGCGGCCGAAGACTGCCGGCATAAGAAGTCACCCTCATTCTGCCAACGGCCTTGTCAAAAAAGGTGGAGGAGTGGACAGAGGTTCAGGGCACTCTCTTGTCCTAGGGGTGGGAAACTGCCCCTAAAGGCAGAAGAATCAGCAAAGATCAATGGCATGAGGACGCAGAAAGCAATGGAAACCACTGCATTAGAAGCACGTAATGTGTATCCACAGGACATGCGACCTGTAATCGAAGAATATCATGATGACCTCTCCATTGGCAAAAGATTCCCAAATAGTCCCTCATTCGGATCTCCAGAAGGGGACTGCCAAGGGGTAGGTTATCATGAGAAAAAGATTGAATAATCAACGAAACGATGATGCTCTAAAAGTTGGGGCGTGGAATGTCAGAAGCTTGAATGTGGCAAGGAAACTAGAAAATCTGAAAGGGGAAATGCAAAGGCGCAATCTAGATATAGTAGGGATCAGCGAAGTGAAGTGGAAAGAAGACAAGGATTTCTGGTCAGATGAGTATAGGGTAATATCAACAGCAGCAAAAAACGGTATGACGGGAGTAGGATTTGTTATGAATGGGAAGATAGGGCAGAGAGTGTGTTACTGTGAACAGTTCAGTGGCAGAATCGACAGCAAACCAACACCGACAATGATAGTTCAGGTATAGATGGCAATGTCACAAGCTGAAGATGAAATGAGAGTGTATGAGGATATTGAAAGGGTAATACAGTATATAAAGGGGGATGGAAATCTAATAGTCGTGGGGGACTGGAATGCAGTTTTAGGGGAAGGAGTTGAAGAAAAGGTTACAGGAGAATATAGACTTGGGATAAGGAATGAGAGAGGAGAAAGACTAATTGAGCTAGTAATAGCGAATACTTTGTTCAAGACTCACAAGAAGAGGAGTTATACTTGGAAAAGGTCGGGTGGTCGGGTGACGCGGGAAGATTTCAGTTAGATTACATCATGGTCAGACAGAGATTCCAAAATTTGATACTGGATTGTAAGGTATATCCAGGAGCAGATATAGCACTCAGATCACAATATAGTAGTGATGAAGAGTAGGCTGAAGTTTAAGATATTAGTCAGGAAGAATCAATGCGCAAAGGAGGAGGATTCGGAAGTACTAAGGAATGACGAGATATGTAGCTCAGTAGGCAGTACAGTTGAAGAGGTATGGACATCTCTAAAAACGACCATCATGGAAGTTGGAAAGGAAAACATATTTACAATGAAGGTAACTGCGAAGAAACCAGATAACACAAGAAATACTTCAACTGGTTGAAGAAAGGAGGAACTACAAACATGTTCTGGGGAAACTCAGGAAGAGAGAAATACGAGACACTGAGGAATGAAATACATAGGAAGTCCAGGGAAGCCAAAACAAAATGTTCTGGGGAAACTCAGGAAGAGAGAAATACAAGACACTGAGGAATGAAATACACTCCTGGAAATGGAAAAAAGAACACATTGACACCGGTGTGTCAGACCCACCATACTTGCTCCGGACACTGCGAGAGGGCTGTACAAGCAATGATCACACGCACGGCACAGCGGACACACCAGGAACCGCGGTGTTGGCCGTCGAATGGCGCTAGCTGCGCAGCATTTGTGCACCGCCGCCGTCAGTGTCAGCCAGTTTGCCGTGGCATACGGAGCTCCATCGCAGTCTTTAACACTGGTAGCATGCCGCGACAGCGTGGACGTGAACCGTATGTGCAGTTGATGGACTTTGAGCGAGGGTGTATAGTGGGCATGCGGGAGGCCGGGTGGACGTACCGCCGAATTGCTCAACACGTGGGGCGTGAGGTCTCCACAATACATCGATGTTGTCGCCAGTGGTCGGCGGAAGGTGCACGTGCCCGTCGACCTGGGACCGGACCGCAGCGACGCACGGATGCACGCCAAGACCGTAGGATCCTACGCAGTGCCGTAGGGGACCGCACCGCCACTTCCCAGCAAATTAGGGACACTGTTGCTCCTGGGGTATCGGCGAGGACCATTCGCAACCGTCTCCATGAAGCTGGGCTACGGTCCCGCACACCGTTAGGCCGTCTTCCGCTCACGCCCCAACATCGTGCAGCCCGCCTCCAGTGGTGTTGCGACAGGCGTGAATGGAGGAACGAATGGAGATGTGTCGTCTTCAGCGATGAGAGTCGCTTCTGCCTTGGTGCCAATGATGGTCGTATGCGTGTTTGGCACCGTGCAGGTGAGCGCCACAATCAGGACTGCATACGACCGAGGCACACAGGGCCAACACCCGGCATCATGGTGTGGGGAGCGATCTCCTACCCTGGCCGTACACCACTGGTGATCGTCGAGGGGACACTGAATAGTGCACGGTACATCCAAACCGTCATCGAACCCATCGTTCTACCATTCCTAGACCGGCAAGGGAACTTGCTGTTCCAACAGGGCAATGCACGTCCGCATGTATCCCGTGCCACCCAATGTGCTCTAGAAGGTGTAAGTCAACTACCCTGGCCAGCAAGATCTCCGGATCTGTCCCCCATTGAGCATGTTTGGGACTGGATGAAGCGTCGTCTCACGCGGTCTGCACGTCCAGCACGAACGCTGGTCCAACTGAGGCGCCAGGTGGAAATGGCATGGCAAGCCGTTCCACAGGACTACATCCAGCATCTCTACGATCGTCTCCATGGGAGAATAGCAGCCTGCATTGCTGCGAAAGGTGGATATACACTGTACTAGTGCCGACATTGTGCATGCTCTGTTGCCTGTGTCTATGTGCCTGTGGTTCTGTCAGTGTGATCATGTGATGTATCTGACCCCAAGAATGTGTCAATAAAGTTTCCCCTTCCTGGGACAATGAATTCACGGTGTTCTTATTTCAATTTCCAGGAGTGTACATAGGAAGTGCAGGGAAGCCAAAACAAAATGTGCTGCAGGAAAATGTGAAGACATCAAAAAAGAAATGATTGTCCATACAAGAAAGTCAAAACAACCTTCAGTGACATTAAAAGCAAGGGTGACAGAAGTAGAAATAGGAGTCTATTTAGAAGAGATAGGGGATTCAGAATTAGAATCAGAATTTGAAACAGCTTTGGAGGACTTAAGGTCAAGAAAGGCAGAAAAGATAGATAACATTCCATCAGAATTTCTAAAATCATTGGGGGAAGTGGCAACAAAACGACTGTCACATTGCTGTGTCGAAAGTTGGAGTCTGGCGACATACCATCCGACTTTCAGAAAAGCATCATCCACACAATTCCGAAGACGGCAAGAGCTGACAAGTGCGAGAACTATTGCACAATCAGCTTAACAGCTCATGCATCCAAGTTGCTTTCAGGAATAATATACAGAAGAATGGAAAAGAAAATTGAGGATGCACTAGATGATCAGTTTGGCTTTAGCAAAGGTAAAGGTACAGGAGAGGCAATTCTGACGTTGTGGTTAATAATGGAAGCAAGACTAAAGAAAAATCAAGACACGTTCATAGGATTTGTCGACCTGGAAAAAGCGTTCTACAATGTAAAATGGTGCAAGATGTTCGAAATTCTAAGAAAAGTAGGGGTAAGCTATAGGGAGAGATGAGTCATATACAGTATGTACAACAGCCAAGAGGGAATAATAAGAGTGGGTGACCAACGAAGTGTTTGCATTAAAAAGGGTGTAAGACTAGGATGTTGCTTTTCGCTCCTACTGTTCAATCTGTACATTGAGGAAGCCGTTATGGAAATAAATGAAAGGTTCAGGAGTGGAATTAAAATTCAGGGTGGAAGGATATCAATGATACTATTTGCTGATGACATTGCTATCCTGAGTGAAAGTGAAGAAGAATTACATGATTTGCTGAACGGAACGAACAGTCTAATGAGTACAGAGTATGGATTGAGAGTAAATCGAAGAAAGACGAAGGTAATGAGAAGTAGTAGGAATGAGAAACTTAATATCAGGATTGATGGTAACAAAGTAGATGAGGTCAAGGAATTTTGCTAACTAGGCAGTAAAATAACCAATGACTGATGAAGGAAGGGGGACATCAAAAGCAGACCAGCAATGGCTAAGAGAAGTCTATTAATATCAAATATCGACCTTAATTTGAGGAAGAAATTTGAACATGGACTTTAGGAAAACTGGAACAGAAGAGAATTGAAGAATTTGAGATGTGGTGCTACCGACGAATGTTGAAAAGTAGGTGGACTGATAAGGTAAGGAATGAGGAGGTTCTGTGCGGAATAAGAGAGGAAAGGGATATGTGGAACACACTGATAAGGAGAAGGGAAAGGGTTATAGGACATCTGTCAAGATATGAGGGAATAACTTCCATGGTACTAGAGGGAGCTGTAGAGGGCAAAAGAGGTAGAGGAAGACAGAGATTGGAATACATCCAGCAAATAATTGAGGACGTAGGTTGCAAGTGCTATTCTGAGATGAAGAGATTAGCACAGGAGAGGAATTCCTGGCAGGTCGTATCAATCCAGTCAGATGACTGATCACAAACAAAAAAAAATAAAAGAGAGAAAGAAAAAAAAACAGAGGATGGATGGATGGAAAGAGTACACTGAAGGCATCTATGAGTGGGAGGGCTTATTTGATGACATGATAGAAGAAGAAATTGAAGTTGATATAGAAGACATAGGTGCTCCAGTGTTAGTCAATATTTAAGAGTCCAGGAAAACTTGAGATCAAATAAATTACAAAGAATAGGTATTTCATCAGAATTTCTAAAATCATTGGTTGAAATGGCATCCAAACATCTATTTATGTTGCCATGTAGAATCTGAGAGTGGCGACATAGCAGCAGACTTTTGGAAAAATATCATCCAAACAATTCTGAAGATAGAAAGGGCAGATTGCACATTCAGCTTAACGGCACATGCATCCAAGTTGCTGACAAGAATAGTGTAAAGAAGAATGGAAAAGAAAGTTAAAAACCAATCAGATAAGGACCAGTTTGTCCTTAAGAAAAGTAAAGACACAGAAAGGCAGTTCTTACATTGTGCTTGAGAATAGGAAACAAGGCTGAAGAAAAATCGAGACACACTTCATGGGATTTGTTAACATCGAAAAAGCAATGAGTAATGTAAAATGTTGCAAGATCTTCGAAATTATGAAAAAAAAAAAATGGGTGTAAGCTAAAGGGAAAGATGTGTGATACACAGTATGTACAAGAATAAAGAGGGAACAATAATATTGGAAGACCAAGAATGAAATGCTTGGATTGAGAAGGGTGTAAGACGGATGCAGTGTTTTGCTCCTACTATTCAATCTTTTCGTTGAAGAAGTAATGACAGAAATTAAAGAAAGGTTCAAGAGTGAGGTTGAAATTCAGGATGGAAAGGTATCAATGACAAGATTCACTGCTGACATTGCCATCCTCAGTAAAAGTGAAGAAAAATCACAGGACCTGTTGGATGGATTGAACAGTCTAATGAGCACATAATATGAATTGATATTGACTTATGAAACAAGAAGGACATAAAAAACAGACTAGCACAGACAAAGGGATCATTCATGGCTAAGAAAAGTCTGCTAGTATCAAACACAAGCCTTACTTTGAAGAAGAAATTCCTGATAATGTACATATGAGCACAGCATTGTTTGGTAGTAATCCTGGGCTGTGGGAAAACTAGGGCAGAAAAAATTCGAAGCTTTTGAGATGCCATGCTACGGTAATGTTGAAAAGTAGGTGGACTGATAACGTAACAAATGAGGAGTTCTCCATAGAATCAGTGAAAACATTGACAAGAAGAGGGAACAGAATGGCAGAACACATGTTACGACATCAGGGAATAACTTCCATGGCACTAGAGGGAGCTGTGGAGGGTAAAAACTGCAGGAGGAGACAGAGATTGGAATACATCCAACAAATAATTGAAAACAGTATTATGAAAAAAATAGTTTGCTACTCACCGTATAGTGGCAATGGTGAGTCGCAGACAGGCACATGATCACTGCCTTTGGCTGCTGAGGCTAAACTGCATGCAACAGCACGTGAAGAAACAGTATGGGTGATGGGAGTTTGGAAGAGGCTTGGGCAGGGAGGGGGGGAGATAGCAGGGTAGGGGGTGGGGATGGTAAAGTGCTACTTGTGGGAGCATACAGGGATGATTGTCCCATACATCGTCCCGCCACCACCTACTGCAGTCTGGTCACGAGCATCATCTATCCCATCAAAGACAGGGCTGCCTGTGAAATCACTCGTGATCTACAAGCTAAGTTGCAACCACTCTGCCATTTTCAATGTGGGCATGACAGCCAACAAGGTGTCTGTCCACATGAATGGCCATTGACAAACTGGCAAAGAAACAGCTGAACCACCCAGTTGCTGAGCACACTGCCCAACAAAGCATTCTTCATTTCAGTTATTGCTGCACACCCTGTGCCATCTGGATCCTTTATACCAATATCAGCTTTCCTGAATTTCACAGGTGGGAACTCTTCTACACACTCTTCTATTCCCCAACACACCCAGTCTCTTTACTTCTCTCCTTTTCAGCTTCCCTTTACTATCTGTCTAACCTTCTGACTGCACTTCACTGCTTTACCCTCTCTCCATCATCCATGTATGTTCCCACAAGCAGCACTTTACCTTTTCCCACCTATACCCTGCTACCCTTCCCCCTCCCCACCCCAGCCTCCTGCTTACCTCCACCCCATCCACCCACCCATCCATCCATCTACCCACCCAAATTACTTCTCCCATCATGCACTGTTGCTCGCAGTCTGGGCTCGGCAGCCAGATGGTGTGTGTGTGTGTGTGTGTGTGTGTGTGTGTGTGTGTGTGTGTGTGTGTGTGTGTGTGTGTTGTCTAATGCAGAAAAAGGTCCCTTGGCCGAGAGCTTGCTTGTTTAGCAGTCTTTTTGTTGTGTCTGTCGGTGTTTCAACATCACCACTGCATGTTGAGTAGCAATCTATCCTTTTCATAATACTGTCATTATTCCATCCTGGATTTTCTGTTGTTAAATAACAGGATGTAAGGTTCAGGTGCTGCCACAGCATATGCTGAATTTATCTACAGTCAAGTAAGGTTCTGAAGGTTAACATGGTTCCACCTCAGCACTTGCTTTGCAAGTATTTTTAATTTACTGCATTTTATAACATTGGCATCAAAATAGAAATAACTTGCAAATCACACAAGAACAACTGAAGAGGAACCATGTCACCCTTTGATACGCTCATGATTAAGCTCCTGAGTTTGTATTCTTACATGGTGTTTCAAATGATAGAAACACAGTTACATCATCTTGGCACAAAATGCCCAGGCAATCCAATGAAAATATGATAAAATACTTAAGAACACAGAACATCATTAAAAGCTTCTGAAGTCTTTATCAGACCATATGGAGGGTGTTTGTTCAGTGACTGAAGCAGCCAGTCAAAATTATAGAACGGGATATGACAGGCCACGATAATGAATTACTCTTGTCTATACTGCTTGATGTAACATGTTACTTAAGGTCAGCAAGTTAACATTGTCATTAAGAGTTCTCTTAAGTACAGTGCAGAAGAGGTGAGAAAATAATTCACTCGTCTAGAAATATGTCCTTAGAGACTGGCTAGTAAGTGTGTATTCTTAACCATTGATTATCGTGAACTAAATCAAACATTGGAAATTCCAGGATGGAATAACAACTATATGGAAAGGATAGATTGCTGCTCACCACACAGAGGAGACAGTGAGACAATATACAGACTACTAAAATATTTAAGCTCTTGGGTGCTGAGGCCCAATCTGCTGATTGTGATAAACTATGAGTCTGGTGTAAAATGACTTATAAAAACTGTCAGGGTTACTAGCAGATATCGATTGTACATCATTTGAAGTTTCCTTAAACATGCAGTAACGAAACAAAGAATGTGTGGATTAAGATTATTGATGATTTTACCGAACATTGTATTAAGAATTACTCGAAAACATGTCATAGCTTTGTTTTTGGAACAAAACTTCTCATTTGCTATGGTTATTGAAGTTACATGATTACTGGTGTCATGATAGTGTCATTCGTACACTAGTCTACTTGTGGTATAAGTATATAACAGTATGCCTGTTACTCACCTACACAATTTAAGCCTTAAGCTGTGTTGTATATATGTATACAGTCACAAATATCTTACGCACCCCCACCCAAAAATAAATAAATAACAACGTCTGTAAGTGACTTGTCCATAACACATTGGTTTCAACTAAGATGCATGCAAAGAATGTGAGAAGAGCAATTCCATCCTCTTTTGATTAATGGAAGTTCCTATTAACTACAATATAGTAGTTTGAATCTGGCCAATCCTTAAATTAACCGTGTTGACCTGTGCTGATTTGGGACAAAGGTACAAGAAAAAGAAATTGCCGTCCTCCAGTTTGGATGAAATGGAAAAAGTTGAGGTATTAATGTGCCGGTTCAGATGATGTTTGTTTCAGCTATGTTGTAAAAAGCACATATTTGTTGTTCACATTAATGATATATGTGTACTGTGTTGTTGTTCAGTTTATAAACCAATTTAAGCATTCTTTTTATCTATTGCTCTAATATCTTTCCTTCACTTTTCTAGCCTGTTCTTCTCGGAATGCCTTTGTTTGTGCAGAAGACAAGTGCATACCTGAGGAATTCAAATCAGATAGTATAGTGAACTGCCCGTATGGAAGTTGTTTAGATGAGCACTGCACATTTGGAGGTATGTCTCACTGGTTTGATTGCAGGTCTGTTTTTAAAACCAAACTTACATCCAATTCCCCTTCATTTTGCCTGTAATTCTTCTTCTGTATATTTTAAGATGGTGCCCCACATTTACAACTTACTGACAAGAGAAGAGGTGGCTTTTTTTAAAAATACAGTCAGTTTCGGTCCACAGACTATCATCGCGTATCATAAAATACACTCATGAAATACACTGTCTAACAAAAACAGTGAAGCTCTTACGAGGGGAGGAGGAAATGAAATCAAACTCCACAGGTTGAGAATGTACATGATATTATTTCAGTGACTGCAAAATCAAGTCAAATTTACAAATAACTTGGCAGTATGAGCCCCTTATTGGTGTGCTGCAGCATGCCTTTTTGCCTGTATACATGCACAGGTTTGGTTGGGAAGGGTGTCGCAAAGCTATTATATCCTCTCTGTAGTAAGATGGCCCATCACTTTTATAACTGGTCCATGATACCCTGGATACTGGCAACGGGACAGAGTTGACATCCAGTCTGGTCACAAATGTTTTATTGAGGACATGTAAGGGGATCTTGCTAGCCACAGGAGTTCCTCAGAATCATGCAGACAGTTCATAGACACACATGCCTAAATGTGCTCTTTACACTGTGGTTCTTTCATGTAGCATGTTTCATGTTCTTGTGCAATAGAGACTTATCATTCTACCACTTCAGGAGCTGTTTATATGAAAACCAGTAATAACTGTAGTGAAATAGTTTATACCGCTATCCACTTGTTATTAAAAAAAAATTGATGAAGTGGCATCTTATGCAGATTGAATTTCATTTTTCTTTCATTGTATTTCATTTGGCAACAGCTTAACACACAACAGTAATGCAGCACTGTACGGTACTCTTTTTCTTCTTTCTTTTAACTAGCATTAATCTTGCTTTTGATATGGAATCTATGGTACTCAAGTTTTGACAAATTTGTTTTATTTGACTTTGTGGGTGGCTGCCTTTATTGTTGCCTTAGTCATCAAGATAACCTAACAGAAGGAAGTTGTTTGTGCCACCTGTCTGTGAATTGTGTAAACGTTATTTGTGTGCGATTGTATTTTAACTAGAGTATTTGTGTGTTGTGTTTTCTGAGGTGGAAATTGGGGACTAGCCTAGCATTTGCTTAAATGAGTGTGGGAAAATGCCGAAAAACCTCTCTCAGGATGGCCAATGCACCAGCCGCCCTTATTAATCCAGTTAAGCCAGGTGTGACTCACCTTCCTGTTCCACAAGCTAGTGCACTGCACATTATGCTACATGTGCGGATACTGTGCAGTACTGTCTCTCTCTCTTGCTGAAAAATGTTTGTCTTGGGTTTGTAGGATGGGGCCAACTTATTTATTGCTTCTGAAAAGTGATGCTAAGTTGAATAGAGACTTCCGACATGAGCTACACCATCTTTTTTTTCCAAGTGTACTGCATTTGTCTTTCTATGATTTATCTGTCACTCCCCATTACTCACATTTTTCTCCCTTCCTACCAAATTTTTAGTGTGATGAAGAAATTGACATTTTGAAAACCAAATACTTATTGTTTGTTACTGGTGGTCTTGTTGGCTAATCTGTGTTATTGAATTGCCTTGTGAGTACACTAAAGAATTTAAAGAAAAAACAGAAGGAAATGTGTGCACTGGACGAGAGCAGAAGGATTGGTTTGCAAAATATTGACAGTTTCATTAGCTTCCATTTTTTTTAAAGTATTTGGGCTCTCTTTTCTAGAACAGTGTGTGAATTTTGGAGGAATCTGACTGTCAGTCATGTTTGTTGGACAAGAGAGAATGAAGAAAACAGTGGGTGAGTGACGAATTGATTTCTTATTACTGCAGACAATTGTTGTTGTCATGTTTCATTGCTTCAACAGTGCAGGTTATATTCTTTCTACAGACAATTGTTGTTGTCATGTTTCATTGCTTCAACAGTGCAGGTTATATTCTTTCATAGACATTGTAAACTTCATTGAATAAATAATTTTTTTGATTAAGAGATGGTGGTAATTGCAGGGTGGCTGATGCGGGTTTGAGGTGATACGAAGACTGGGGGGGGAGGAGAAATGAAAGAAGAATGTCTTGGATATATTCACAGATTCCTTGTGGCTTAAGCCTTTTGTGTATCTTACTGAATGAGTTTTGATCATTTGTAACTTTAATCAGCCATAGAAAAATTTAAAAAATAGTGTATGGAAAGAAAACATTGTAACTACAACCTCATATGTCACTGTATTCAACACATCTTGTCAGTCTAAAAAGGTAAGGGGAAGGTACCATATCTAATTTCTGAGTATAATTGTTTCATGATTTATAGAATTGTTACTAGAACAATACAGTTTGTAGGTCCTGATGTCAGTTCAAAGAATTGTTACTAGAACAATGCAGTTCGTAGGTCCTGATGTCAGTTCAAAGTCAGTTTCAAATTCTGCATCATTATATACTGCAAAAACATTTATTATTGTATCAATATCCTGTATCTTGGATGTTACAACACTATTAGTAATCGAAAACAAAAATCTTGGGAAGTGCTTGATCTGAATTTTTTGTGGATTTCCTGATTGTCTTTATTATCAGGATTACTGCTATCAATATTTCCCCCTTCTAGAGGACATGCAGTAAGTTGAAATACTCTCATCCAGCCTCATCACTGGTTTGGATACTTTCATGGCAATTTTGTTTTGCTGCTTTACCAATAATGAGCATCCTCAGTTTCCCAATACTGTCAGTCAGTTATTGCTCAGATTCAGCATCATTTGCATTTTGCAAGACTTCTCAGGCATGAGTTTGAAAGAACTCCAAATTTGTCTGCATAAAATATATTGCACTTATGATACCGTAGCATTAAGCCTGCTAAGACTCTAAAATTGTATTCTTTCATATTACTCTCATAGTCTGGTACCTTCACTTGGGTATGTCATCATGAAGAAATTAACACATGTAGCCTGGTGCATCCACTGAATGAAAACTTTTCCTCACTCAACATGTCTTCCAGATTTCATTATCTGGCACTTATTATCACTTTCACTTGCTGTGTGGTAAAAAAACCTCACAGTGCTAAAGAGAGAAATCTCAGAGAATTCAAAATTTTTTTCAGCGATGTATTGTTTTTCTCATATTTGTATTTCATTTGTTTTTTCTTCGCTGTTGAAAATATGTTTTTCCTGTTTTGCATATAAACTGCATGGGTCTCCCAAACACTGCTCTTAGTGCAGAAAGTGAAAATGCTCCCCCAGTGCATACTCGGCTATAACTTGGTGGGTGGTAGGAAACTAGAATGCATTGTGTTAGGTGGGTAATCAGCACTGTAAGACAAGAAAGTGGCTAGCATAGAGTTTTATGGTATGTCATTGTTAACAATAGCCAACACTTTCCAATCTGCTATCTGCTAAGTCACTCATAATCTGTGTGTGTGTGTGTGTGTGTGTGTGTGTACTTCCCAGAGCTTCTCAAAATCATGACATGTAGGGAAAGGATGGGGAAAGAGTGCATCAGTGTCAAATGTTGTGTATAGGCTGTTTCCGAAGTTTCTTCAGGGTTGAAGTGAAAGAACGTTTTTCATAGAGAAGCAATTTATATGAGAATGTCTAGATGAGTTAGAGCCCCTGTTGTTAAAGTATAAAACAAAAGTGGAACTGATTAAGGTACTTTGTTCAGTAAGAAACTGATCTGGCTTCTAGACAAAAATGAGAAAAAAGTCAAAATTTGCAATTTTGCACTTTAAGCTACAAAGCATTATAGTTGGAAAAATTGAATAAATGTCTAACTCATGAAATTTTCAGGCTCTTCTTGTAAGGTGTTGTATCTTGCAGGGTACGATGATGATGGACCCAAGGTGCCTAAGAGCGGACTAGGCACAAAGGTGGTGCTCGGTGCCGTTGCAACAGTGCTTCTGGCATTTGTGCTGTTCCTTGTAATCATCTGGGTATTACGACGGTGTCACAAAGCTTGCTGGAGTGCTCCGCACCAGCGAGTGCCAGTCTCAGCAGCTGAATCGGGTGCACTTGCAGAACATCTTTCCTACAATCGGGGAAGTAGCCCTCTCGGTCGTACATCATCGAGTTCAGGACATGCACAATCTCAGTTTCCCCCCACATCTGTGATGGTTGAGTCTGTGGCTACTTTGCCACCATCAGCACCTCCACCACATCTGGCAGCTGACAAAGACCTCCCACCATCTTACGAGTCACTCTTTCCATCACGATGAAGCATGTGCATTGACTCTGGATGAGGTGAATCAAATTAATCTAAGAATCAAACAATTTCGCATCTCATGTTCTCAAAGCAGCAGTTTGAGACATCATATGCCATTTTTATCATCATCATGTCAGTTTCCTGTTATCTCTCTTTCATTGATATGTATGAGGTTGCAACCTTGTGGTTATGCTATCTAGTTTTTCAGATCTGCTATGAAGTTAGTTATAGAATATGAATTTTGAATTTATGGCCTTTGTAGCATATGAAGAAAAGAGGCAGCATGTAATCTGAAGTTTATAATGACCAGTTTTTCAGGAATATGTATGTTGGAGATTATGAAACCTATATAAGGTGATTCAAAATTCCTATTACAAGCTTCAGTGCCCAGGAATTTAGTGTTTGGTAGTAAAATCAGTTTGAAGAGCAGATAACTTTCAAATCTTCAGCTGTTATGGTATGCACAGAAGTTGAGAAGAGGGCACTGTCGTCAGTACCTGTTGTAATTCTGACGCCACATAACACCTTTATCTGACTACAACAACGGCTGAAAGAAATTGGCACTTTTGAAAGTAGGAGGGTTGGCTGTGATGTTCCATGGACATGCTGCACTTTCAACATTGAAGAGGACACAGATGAGAGCCCGAGGACAAGTACTCAAAATATTCATGTGCTCCTATTCATGTGCTCCTACAGCACACAAGTCAGAACTCGTTATCTCCGCTTTGTGTGTACCATGAGGAGTGTAAGTCTCCTCTGCAACCCCTAGAAGCCTGTAATAGGAATTTTGAATCACCCTGTATTTAGCGTTATGTACTTTTACTTGGGCACACGTATTATAACTGCTGATAATTCCTCGATACGTGGCGGCCAGAAACAGTAAATCAATGGTTTAAGATTGTTTCAGTCAAAATACTCTTTTTCAGTGTCTCAGAGACTCGCAATCGTTTTTTAGCTTCGCTTCAGGTTTGTGATCATCCTTGAGCCCAGATTGAATAATATTTCTGCTTGTGAAAAATGTGTAAAATAAAATTTGCTGTGGTGTTAATGTAAATTGTAAGTTCGTTACACTTGCAGTGTTCAGCAAAAGCTCATGGCATTTTCTTGGAAATATGATAAAATCAGTTGCAGAAACTTACCCATTCTTTGACAAATGTGCTATGGAAAAACTCTTATCCAAATATGTGGCTAAATTGTGATCTTGCCTACATTTTCAGTAAAACATTTCTGAGTAGTATCAGCATTAAATACCTGCAAACGTTTAAATGGAGAATGCCCCTTTGTTTATAAGAACATTCACATTTAGGGATGAGAAACATCCAAATACAATTGTTAGATATTGTTTAATTTCCTTCCTTTCAGCTCAGAGGTTAGTATGTAAACAGCAATATCTGGTATTGATGGACAGTAGAAAACATAATAATTGGAAAGAGTTTTAGTTATTGATAGCAACCTTGTTCTTGGAAAGTTTTAGCTCCTAAATATTTTCCTTTGGTATATTTTCTCCTTCATTTGATGTGTACATTGTTATACATGCTGAATTTCCTTCTGCATACATGTGTGCACATGCACACCTGCCCATCCATATACACCGTTTTAATGTTAACAAACATGTGTATCAAAGTGACTATATTATTTTTGGTTGCCATGGAGTCACTCAGACGTTATACCTGATCTTATTTTCTCTTTGTGTATAATCTAGGTACTCTGATGTTGGTTATACTTTCTGCAATGTCTGATTCACTCCAGAATATCTTGTTAGTTAATTTTGGTTTTGATTACACTTTTGTTTCACCACACTTAAGGATGTCCCTTCTCTAAGAGGTTTTAGTGATAGGAAACTCTTTTGAAGAATATTATTTGAGTTAATACTTAGATAGTTATATGTTTTGGATCTGCAGATTTTTTTGTTTTCTGGAGTGTACATAAGGGTAATTTTTATGATGTCGCTATCATTGATATTTTTGGCATTTGTTTAAGTAATTATGGTCTGATGGTTTATTAACAGGTATTTGTTGGATAGCAACTTATGATGTTAATGTGCCGTTTTCCAGTTTTGATGGTACTTAAAGTGGAAGGATATTTGTAAATTAAAAATTCCCTTTGAAACAGTCATGTGTATGTCCAGTGATCTTTTTGCCCTAAGTGCTTAAAGTAGAGATACAATAGGATTTACAATATAGAAGCACAGTGGTCATCAGAATTCTGACATTACTTCTGTTTATGTGGGGAATCAGCCAATCCCATGCAATACAAAGGTACAGTTCAAAATGAGAATTTCAAAGTTGAAAACTCGCATTCCTTCATGAAGAGACTTGTAAATGAAATATAGATTTCGTGATTCTTATCATCTTTTCTGGTAGTTACTCTACATTAATTTTGCCTAGTACTAAACACTTGCCATGTTGAACCATCAAGAAATGAAAGGCCGTCGTTTAAAAGTAATGTAGAAGAATCATTCAGGTTGCAAGCTGCCTCTTTTATTACGTGGCGTAGCTAAATGCATTAAAAGTCCCAGAGTTTTCCTTTGGCCAGCTCAGTAGGATCCTTTACTCAGAAAGCAAAGCTATGGAGGATGCTAGAGATTTATCGATATAAAGATACTCTAAGCCCTGGAGTCTTATTATTATTATTATTATTATTATTATAGCTTCTGTGGAGCACAGTGTCTGAAATACCTTTTTTTAATAGTGAGGAATTTTTAATTCCAATAATGTTGTTGGTTAACTACCATATAGGATTGTTGCACGATGAAAGCATTCAGCTGTCAGTTGCAAATTGCACTGCAGTTATCAGATGAGGTGACACAACAGCTATTGGTTTTAACAATTTAGAGGGGTATTTCTTTGATCAGTCATGGAGAGCATTGCCATCAGTGAAATAAAGACTTGAGAGTCTGGGGATTCGGCAATACTTTTGTGTGTGTGTGTGTGTGTGTGTGTGTGTGTGTGTGTGTGTGTTCTGAAATTCCTTGGTGGCAGTTAACATTGTTTATTGAATATTTTATATTTTTGTATTGTCTTAAGGAATTATTTGTTACCGATTATCTCTGTGGTGCTTTCTGTACTTGCTCAGTATTTTTTGATATGTAGTTTGCCTGAATATGTATCGTATATATATATCTGTGTGTGTGTGTGTGTGTGTGTGTGTGTGTGTGTGTGTGTGTGTGTGTGTGTGTGAGGGGGACAGAGAGAGAGAGAGTGAGTGTAATCTTGTGTGCTGTATAATTCTGAGTGTATCTATTTTTAAGATGTAATTTATAATTCCAAGACTTAAATTAAGAATTATACTCGTGAGAAGAATATTGTCATGGCTGATCCAATCTGTCACTAACAGAATGAATCCTTCTGCAATTGCATGTTTTCCTCTTTGAAACAAACAAAACGAGGTGAAAGGGAAAATATATAAGAGGACATAAAACTACAGTTTGCAAAAACAACGAGGGTTCACAGTGGCTACTTAAGGAATTTGCAAAGAGCTGTTGGCTACACTCTGTCCAACAATAGCTTGGTCACCCTAGTTTACAATGTCTCATGAGTTGATCTGTTAAAAGAACTGAAATATATAAAGGACAGTGCCTTTAATAACTGCTTTTGGCATATAATTACCACAGTTGCCATGATCATTGTGATGATGTGACATTGAAAAAGTGTGCTCAAAGATAATTTCACAGATATGATGGTGAGCAGCAGTGACCTCGGACTGTGAGAATTAACTACCGTGAAGGTCAGAGCCATGCATACCCTTAAGATATTACCTCTTTTCATGCAACCAGTAAACAGATTTTTTGTTGAATTAAAAAACAATGAAAATCAAACTAGAAATCTGTTGTTATAGAGATGTGGTTGTGCAACGTTGCTTAGTTAAAAATAGCACTTATTGAGCAGCAGATTAGCGTAAGCTCTGCACATTGCACAGCGAGGGCCCATTAAAATAGTTGTATCATTACTGAGATGAAATTTATATACTCTTTAGTGGGATGTGTGCTTTGAGAAACTTTTTAAAATCAAAGCCATGTTCTTACGAGGGCTTGATACCAGATTCCAGTCTAGTGGGAATTGTCTCCAACTAAAAATGTTCACATCTCTGTTATCACCTCATGCACACTGGTTCTATTTATTACTGTTTGTTTACATTTGTTCAGGACCAGTCATAGTTTTTTCTTGCATTCCTCTCTGTATGACCTATTCTACATATGTGAAATTGTATTTCATTTTTGATTTCTTGTATGTTCAAGTCTTGTCTGTACTATTGACTAAATATTGAAACAATTTTGGCTTCAATATACATGTTGTAGCTTGTTATAATTTAAACATTTCATTTAATGTCATGTAGAAATATAAAACTTTATTTGATATACTACTCGAAAGACACTTCAATCATGTTGATTCAAGAGTCAGTAGGTACTGTTTTTATCCCACAACATGACTTGTAATTTATTTACAAATATAACAGGTTTACAAAATTGTGCCATCAGTACATTTTCCATTAATGACAGTAAAGCAGTAGTATTCTGTTACATCTTTGTTGTAGAAAGAGCAATAATTAATATTTAATGTGTTGGTGTATGCTTCAATGACGAAAGGATGGAAGAGAACATTCACTTGAAGAGAATTTTACATAAAGGATACTCAGGGATAAAATCTCAATTTCTTCTTGTGAGTTTTCATACTTTTGTTGTAGTAGAGAAGATCTGAGTTTTTAAAATCAAAATTGTTATAGCCTTATTATAATAATTATTATGTAGTGTTATTTTAAACATCCCTTTCTCCATGGTATGTCTTCCAATTTTTCAGAACTGCTTTTATTCATAGTTATTTGTTTTTAGTGCAGTGAAAATATAATGCAATTCTTGGTTACCACAAGGGATGTTGATTTTGTTTGTTTTCAAATATGCTGTCTCCATTTTTTGTAATTTCGAAAAATCTCTTCGATGATGTCATTTTGAGGGCTTGTCTTCTAGTACCATTAGCATGTACTTGGCTAATTGGAAGTATGAGAGGAAAGCTCAAAGAAAATGTCAATTAAAACCATCTGTTTGTAAGGAGAAAACTAATTATGAAGTTGCTGATACTGTAAAATAACTTGTAAAGTGTAATTTGCTTGAAGATTCACATGCAGCTTAAGGCTGAGATGCAAGGCAGGGAGTAGTGCACACTTACCAGAAACTGAACTATTTGGACAGATTTATTAGGGGCCATACTTCAAATTCCAACACTCTGTAAGAATTTGTTGCAGGAATATTCTGTGTCTCTTGTGTGCACAGTGGTGGACTGTGCAGTTTTCACAAACTCCTTTTAAGTATTTTATTTTCCATCATACAGCCATTGAAACAAGCAGAACTGTTTTCAGTACCATAGAAAATGTGATGAAACTACTTAATAAAAGATGAGCATGAGGATGCAATAATTTATGATCAATACATAATTATGTAAATGTAAATATGCAGCAGAGGGCAAGCTAAATTATGCCCATTACAAGTATTATTAATTACTTCTGTTCTGAATCTTCTTGTGGTCAGGTCTCTCTCTCTCTCTCTCTCTCTCTCTCTCTCTCTCTCTCTCCCTCTCCCTCTCCCCCTCTCTCCCCCCTCCCCCTCCATCCCTCCCTCCTCCCCCTCCATCCCTCCCTCCGCGTCCGAAGGATTTACCTTATTTTCAATGTGTGTCCTTTGAAGAGAACCCATGTACATAGAAAAGTGATTTGTAACTTTATTTACAGACTAGATAGTGTGTGGATCACTTTGTGTTTTGATACTCTTAGTGTACAGATCACATAAAACAAAAATATATATTTTGTAAAAGTTTTATATTTGCAGGATATTTTTACAGATTTGTTATAAAGGTAGCCTGATGTAAATATTTGTAAATTCATATATTTGCCAGGAATAAACTTATAAGTATAATAAATTATAATTGAGCAAGGAAGAGATGGTTTTGGATAATTTAAGGAAATGTAGCTTTAATGTATAGATAATGATAGTATTTATGTAATGAAAGATGGGAGCTGTGTATACTTCAAAAAGAATACTCAGTTGATTTACATGCATTTTTGCATGCTTCTACAAGAACTGTCAGTGTTAACTTTTTGTTTTATTACAATATTGTAACCAGTTTACAAGAAGAAAAACTAAGGTTTCATATTTGTTCCAGGTAAATGATTATAAGATTTCCTGCAAATATTTTTCTCCATTATAACTGCAGAAATGTAAAATCTGTTTTGGTTCCATATGTTTTTTCTACAAACACTGATGTTATGAAATTGTACATTTGCATTTTTTAGCAGTGTCGAATGTTGTGATATGAATAACTTGTTTGTATTTTGCGTTAATTAAGTCTGTTACATTTTGTGAAAAAAGTTCTGTCAAAATTTGTGTTACTGTGTATTTTTACTGCAAAACAAAAGATTGTTCAAGTACTTATTTTCTCTGTCTTTCATTATTGCTTGTCATTTATTTCAGTGTAAGAAATAGGCTTTCGAAGCTTTCCATGCATTTGTGCATGTTGCTCATACACTCAAGCAGAGCATATCCTCCAGTATTTTTCATTAACTTCTAAACTCTTTCTACAAAAAGATTCTGTAGCTTCTAACCAGATACATTGAATAATAATGTGATGTGAGTGACCAGGAGGATGATTTTGTTTTAATACATGAAGAGAAGAAAAAACTTATGGTATATTTTCTGGAAAAGCTGAGGATGTAGGGCATAAGAAAATGGAGTGAAATGAGAGCAGGAAAAAAAATAATTCACTATTTAGAACAAAACAAGCTTTTTACCAACACTTCTGAGAATCAAGAACCTAAAAGGAATAAAAATATGGACGACCACCTTGCTTTCCTAAGATGATAAAACTGGCTGAGTACTTCGGTTGTTTGCCAAACTGTGATCTAATGATTCAGAGGATGATCATGGATTGTTCTAGAATCTTTTTCTGGCAAGTAACATGTTATTCACATTGCAAATACTTGGAAATGGAAATGAAGTCCCATGCTTCTTGAGAGAGCATAGGGAAACAATGCAGGAGACGCGCACCGCTGTACTAGGCAAGGTTCTAAAATTTGCCATTGCCTTCTTCCGACTGTAATGGGGATGAATAATGATGATGAAGACAACTCAACACCACCCAGTCATCTCGGGGCAGGTGAAAATCCCTGACCCCGCCGGGAATCAAACCCAGGACCCCGTTCTTGGGAAGCGAGATTGCTACCACGAGCTGCGGACTGAAAATACTTAATCTGTGTAAAAAATGGAAGATGGTAGTGGGGCTCAGAATTAAATATTAAATGTAGAGTGCTTAATTTCAGTGGAGCACCAGGTTGTAAATTTACAATGGCTTCTTCCTGGGTGCCCAATTACAGTCACTGGTGTCTAATGTATGTTTTTGCAATAGGTAGTTACTATTTTGAAGTGTTGATGACCTGTTTTGAAGAACCACCACCACCAGCGCTCGTGCTGATTGCTGAGCATTGTGACCCCCCGAAGCAAGTGTCTGCATCGTGGATGGTTATGAGCTGCTCTTAGAGCCTGATGAAGAGGCAGACCAGATATCTGCTTGATTTGGTCAAGTTGTCTATTCACTGCTCTTGGCCTTGATCTTCCCTTCCGTGATTATTTTTTGTCTCTTCTCAAAATATAGCCAAAGAACTTGAGAATTTTTTGGTTATCACAAGAAGAAAAGTGAAGGAGATATTGAGTTGCTCAATAATGATAATTTTTTTTCTTTAAATCAATTTTATATGCAGCATCCTGCACGAGTATCAAAGCCCAACTGCTGTGATCTGCTGTTTGTCTTTGGATTTAAGGGTTTCTGTCTAGCAACTATGAAAGAAGACTGAAAACTCTAGTGTTTCAACAAGTTCAACCATTGTGGTGTTTGTTATTTCTCTGTTCTGCCAGAGCTTGGTGAGCCGTTTCATAGCGAATCGCCATAGCCTGATCTGTCTCCTTAACTTCATAACTTCCCATGTTGCAGATGGTTG